>NC_134876.1:83556173-83811173 GCF_041734735.1 Babylonia areolata
TTTTCCCCTCATGTCAACATGAAAATAAGATCAAACAAAATAAAAAGGACACATGGAATCCACGTGCCTTTGACTAGCAGACCAACAGCGAAGTTGTCATACATGAAAATGGGTTACTTCCTTTCCACTGCGAAATGACGTGAGTTTCCTCTGCTTTCAGCTGATACAATCGTGCTGCCCAACAACCAAATGCAAATTTATTCCGCTGTCAATTTTTATGATTCAGTGTAAAAAAAATGAATAGGAGCGTGCGCGTTAGTGGAAACGAATACACCGGCCGAGCCCAGTTCCGATTGTAATGTCATTAGTCATCACTCTTTCCATGATCATGCTCACTTCAGCATGCACTGAAACTCAGTAATCCTGCACAAACAGTTCCCTTCAGCGAGTACACGTGTCAAAGACTGATTCAAAAGGGAACCACTGACCGGCAGGGCAGAATCTCCTCTGGTGTGTGGCCTGATGGAGACCTCACACTGATATGACAGGTCCCGTTTAGACTGCTGACGCTGGGTTGCAATGAAACGAACCGGGGTGTGAGTGTAAAGTTTAGCCTACTTAAAGGGAATCAAAATGATCAGCGCAGGGACGGGGGGTGGGGTGTGTGTGTGGGGGGGCAGGGGGGGGAGGGGGGGGGGGGTAATGCCACTGAAATGCGTGGAAAACGGGACAGTTAAGAAATATAAAATAAATATAAAATAAAATAAAATAAGTAAAATAGAATTTTAAAAAAAACACACACAAAAAAACAACAAACACCCACACAATAACAAAAGTCGAAGTCTATTGGAATCTTTGTCCAGCCAACTCATATCTGAGTGACCCTGACTTTCAAGTAAGCGGACAGATGACAATGTTTAATAATAATAATAATAATAATGGACATTTGTTGAGCGCTTTCCTCCCTTAAAGACAGCTCAAAGCGCTTTACAATAAACATCAAACACACACTCGCGCGAGCGCGCGCGCAATAACTCACAAAAGAAAGAAGAAAAATAATGATTTAGCGCACAATAATATAAAAGAGATTCAGAGACTACGCGTATTACATAATTAACACACACACACACACACACACACACACACACACACACACACACACACACACACACACACACACACAACGAAAGAGAGAGAGAGAGTTTGCATGGCTTATCACTGAAAAGGTATGGAAGGCCTATGGATAGGCGTTTCCAAAAAGATGTGTTTTCAGACCAATTATAATTATCATTATTATTGTTGTTGTTATCATTATGGGTATTTACGCCTTATCTTGGAAACAAGCCTTAGGTGTTTACAAATAGAACACATACGTAAATATCAAACAGGAAAAATTGAATACAAAATACCAAACATTATTAAAAATCATTCACCCCCCCTCCTCCCCACACACATACTCACACACCCACAATACACACAAGCACACGCGCACGCACACTGACACACAAGTTATAGCACACAATCATAATTAGTACACAATCAAAAAAATACAACCAACAAATTCTGAAACTATCAAAACTCACCCACTCACTAATAGCCATTTTAGTTAGGGATGAGCTGTTGAGAATTATTCAGGAGGGAAGAAGGTAACGTTTAAGAACGGATTTAATTGACAATCACCTCATCTTTACAACAGGCAAACCAAAACATTCGAATCTTCATCTGGTAGGGATCCATTGTGTCTATTTCTCCTCAGGACAGATCTGAGAGATGATTAATTCATTTAATTAAGGCCATAACCCCATTTGGGAACTGAGGCCGGGTACGAGACACTACAACTGCTTCTGTAAACTTGTTGTTGCAACGCACGGAAGAGCCTAGTATGGTCGTAGCCCGCTACTAACTGTGTGTAGTATGGAACTGACCAATGGCGTAGTTCGCTAACTTTTTAACAGTTACACGTGACTAAATGCCTACGTTGACCGAACTACGCCATTGGTCAGTTCCATACTACACACAATTAGTAGCGGGTTACGACACACGTAGGCTCTTTCGTCCGAGCAATGCAACTGGCTACTACCAATCACCACAACAATTCAGTTCAGAGCTGAGAGAGAGAGAGAGAGAGAGAGAGAGAGAGAGATAACGAGAACGAGAACGATAACGATAACGATTTTTTTTTTATTCAGATAACTGAGGCCAAAGCCCCTTACCGAAGGGGGTAACATTAAAGAAAGATAAATAAGATTTTACATGACACAGTATGAATCTGCAACACAAACCAAGCAGAAAATAGCTAACACAGATGTTCAACAACATTCACGTCGTCAGTAACAGTTCTCAAACTCTTCGATGCCTCATATATATAAATGGCCAAGTTACACAGAGCAGACTCATGTCTTGACGACATGAGCAAATCAAATCTAAAGTTAGATGGATCTTTGTAATACTTTGGTTGGATCAGTTGAGAGAGAGAGAGAGAGGGAGAGTTCATGCGGTGAAATTTTCGACCAAAGAGGACATAGGTAGACCAGACCTACAGACAGAGAGACTCCGTGGAGACCGAGATAAGACTGCAAGCAAGCAGAATTTGCAGACACCGAAAATGAGACGCGTCAACTGTGGAGAGAAAAGGGAGGGTGGTGGAGTGAAGCAGAGGGAAGAGGGATTCGTATGGGTGGTGGAAGGGGGTGGAGTGTGTGCTCTGTGTGTGTGTGTGTGTGTGTGTGTGTGTGTGAGAGAGAGAGAGAGAGAGGAGAGAGAGAAAGCGCGCGTGCGTGTGTGTGTGTGTGTGTGTGTGTGTCGTGGATGTGTGTGTGTGTGGTGGATGTGTGTGTGTGTGTGATGTGTGTGTGATGTGTGTGTGTGTGTGTGTGTGTGTGTGTGATAGAAAAAGAGAGAGATAGAGTATGTGTGTGTGTGTGTGTGTGCGTATGTGAAAGAGAGAGAGAGAGTGTGTGTGTGTGTACGCGCGCGCGTGTGTGTGTGCGCGCGTGTGTGAGTGGGTGAGAGAGAGACGGGGTGTTGGGGGAGAGGAGGAGAGGCGAAGAGGGGAAATAAGCCGCGACAGACTGCTGACGTAGCATAAATTACAAGTGACACAGCTGCACCAAGGCTTGCAAAACATGATGTGGTTTGCCCCCAATCCCCCCCCCCTCTTGCCCCCCCACCCTTCCCAATCTGTGGCTCGCTCCAGCTGACATCGATTTTCCGATAACTTTCTCTCTTTTCTCTCGATTGTGCGTACAAAGCACACACACACACACACACACACACACACACACACACACACACACACACACACACACAAAGATAATAATAACAACAAAAACAAAACAACGACAATGATAATAAAAGCGAACTAGGGTGTCCATTCTCTCTCGACCAGTCTGTCTGTTTGTCTGTCTGTCTCTCCCTCTCTCTCTCCTCTCTCTGTCTCTCTCTCCCTCTCCTCTCTCTCTCCTCTCTCTGTCTCTCCCTCTCTCTGTCTCTCTCTCCTCTCTCTCTCCCTCTCTCTCAGTCCTCCCTCTCTCTCTTTCTCTTCCTCCGCTGGTGTCAGCTGCATGTGTGTGCGTGTGTAAATCAGTGTGTGAGAGTGTGTTCAGCTTTGATTAAAAAAAAAAAAAGAAAAAAAGAAAAAAAGATGTACATGTAATGAAGGAGGGGCAGTGAATCTGATGTGGTCTGTTTGAGGGAAGTGGTGAAATTCAGTGCAGATAATTATACTGAAGTGGATGTTGATTGTTGTAAACTCAAGTATCATTGTGGTTGGAGTTTTTGTGCTCAGTTTGGATGTTGACTTTTTTAAACTCAAGTATTTACGTGGTTGGAGTTTGTGTCTGAAGTCGGTGACGCCGAGCCAGCTTTGGTGATGCTTGGATCGCTCATGAAACCCTGGCACTACGGACTACATGCTAACACACATTGCAACATGAATAAATGAGTGAATGAAAAGAAAAAATACAGGAAAAGTCAGGTACCTCACGTTAGTGAGTGAATTTCACACACACACACATACACACACACACACGCACGCACGCACGCGCGCGCGCGCACACACACACACACACACACACACACTACATACATACGCGCGCGCTGCGGACTCAGTTTTCTGCATTGAATACGTAAAGCGGCTACACTGCAGCAGCCTGTTACACAGGTCTGAAAACTGAAGAGTCATTTCATGCCAGAGAAAACAAATCAACTGTATGATTTTCTACTGCGGAATCCGTGCCATACCAATGGCCTTGAACTTATTGATCGAGTTTTCACAACCTTTAAACCAGAATCTTTTCTAGCGGCGTTCTGACTCCACGCAAAGTCTGCATTATCTGTCAATCTTTAACCGCGAAGGTAACTTTGAACTAGTCATCAAAATTAGTCATTTGATTCACCATGTTCCACTGAAATATACACATAGGCCTTTTTTCTTTTCTTTTTTGTTGGATTCCATATCTCATATTTATAATCAAATGTTGGTAATGTCGCAGTTTAGCATCAAATGTTTGGCGTTTTGGTCAAAAACAAAATAGTGGAAAGGCTGAATAAAACAAAACATTCACTTCACACAATATGCCGGGACGGTGGTCAACTTGAAAAGGTTATACCGCTAGTTCCTGACCCGAGTTTCCTTATTTGGAAAAGCCACTGTATTGTGTGTACGGCAATCACAAAGCGTTTGATCATGTAGACCTCTGACCATGCTGCCACATACTGACATGGTGCAGTCTTGTCCTGTCATCTGCTCCATGCAATGTTGTCAATGTTTTAGCAATTCATCGTTTTTGTGAAGTTTCTTCTTCTTCTTCTTCTTCTTCCCATCACAGCTTTGCAAAAAGTTTTATCCTGTTTCATAGTTTGACCGGTCATTCCATTGTTTTGGTTCATAGTGTGACCAGTTGTTCCACTGGTCAGTAAACTGACACAAAACTTGACCACTATCCCTGACACAAACTTCTGACATGGCCTCGCACTCCCACTACCACCGCAATCATGTCACCAGACACACCGACAGTTGAAGTCGGCCTATCTAATGATATATCATTTTCAAATAAGATTTTGAACCCACAGTTCAAACTTACGAAAACGACAAGACTTCATAATGAGATAACATAGCCTCTGCACTGTTTAGAAAAAAAAGTCAGGTAACGGTGTTCGTTTTGACGTGAGGGGTCTCAGTGTGTATGTCAGAGAAAGTGACAGTAATTGTCATAACTCCAGTGACAAATGACAGAACCTAATGAAGTTTGAATTTCGCAGACTCTGCAATAAACCCCGTCCATGAAAAATAAAAATGGCAAGTAAACGGATTATCGTGTCAAGATAACACGCTTTTAATATCTCTGTCCGATTTCAGAATGTCAAATTTGACATCCGAAATGTTTAGTAATTTCAGGACAGCACATATATAAAAGCATAAAGCCTACATAAAAGCATGCATGGAGGGAGAGTTCATCCGTTAAGTGGCCCGCCACACACACTGGTGATTGTGGACAGACAGATCGAAAGCATGATTTTGTTTCATGTAATTTATTTGGTGGTATCTAAAACTGGATTTGACAAAAGAAAAGAAGTGGAGCGCAAGTATACATGTGAGTGTAATGTTATCTGACGTCACTTGTGTGGTGTTGTTGAAAACTGAATACGGTTGAATGTGTGTGTGTGTGTGTGTGTGTGTGTGTGTGTTTGTGTGGACAGCAGATAGTGGAATGCAAGTGTACATGTAAGTTCGATGTTATCTGATGTTATTTTTGTGTTGTTAAAACTGTATACGAGTGGACATATATGTGTGCGTGTGTGTGTGAAAGGGAGAAGGGGGAGATGGTTGGTAGAGGGTACACTGATTTGTATGATTTTATCATGTGCCAATAATTTGAACATACACGTGACTGATTCAATCACTACACTACTTTGTGCCGGACGAAGTTCCAGGCAGACGAAGTTTTCATGGATCAGATTCTTTTTACCATGCTCTCTCTCTCTCTCTCTCTCTCTCACACACACACACACACACACACACACACACACACACACATACGTACGCAACGATTGATAGACATGTTCATACAGGAATGGTCATCTGCAATACGAGAAAAGGACAGGTATGAATTTTATAGAACGATAAAGGATGATTTTGGAAAAGAAAAATATTTATTGAGTGTTGATGTAGTGTGCTTCAGGATAGCCCTTTCCCACATTAGACTTGGAGTATTACCTATTAATAGTAACTTAAACAGATATAGTGAAAACCCTGAAAGCAAACGATGCCCAAGTTGTGGACACAGAATCGAAAACGAACACCACTTTATTTTTGTTTGCCCATTATTCAATGACTTGAGGCAGAAGTTCCTAAAAGATTTCCTAAATTTACCCATAAGCATAATGTTAGAGGGGAAAAACGATAACTTAAGTCGTCAAGTTGGCAAATTCATTTTCCATGCTGTAAGAAGGAGACAACAAATCAATGCAAGTTAACGGATTTTGTCAATACCGCCCCGAGAAATGTGTTTCTCATATTTTCATTGAACCTTGAATGCCAAAGTTATTGGTAGTTTAGAATGTATGCCGTGCAGTGAATTAACTTTATATTCAATCTGGAAAATGACCTCATACTTAATAAGAAAATTAGTTCGTATATACTGTGTTTAAAATGAAGTCATTTCATAGTCTGTAAATGAGCTGCTGGATTACCCATCTCCTCTTCCCCCATCCCTCTTCCCCCATCTTCCCCTTCCCCAATGTGTATGTATGCCTATGGCCGAAACACATTAAACCATCTGAATCTGAATCTGAATCTCTCTCTCTCTCTCTCTCTCTCTCTCACACACACACACACACACACACACACACACACACACACACACACACATACGTACGCACACACAAGGCGTCAGCTATCACGTCGTTAAATTCTACTTCTTCTGGATAGGTCGCCAACATCGACTTGCCGATGAATCTGCTACACAATTTCTTTTCCGGGGGGGTGGGGGGTGGGGGTCCGAGTGGGCTGCTTTAGTTAGTTCTGAGTTTAACAGGTTTAGGCGGTTTGGGGGGAGGGGGGGGGGAGATGGCTGTTGTTTGGAACTGGTCAGAGGTTTGCCACCCTGGCCTGGAAGGCTGCCAGGGATGGCGCAGTAGCGGCTTCAGTGGACAAGTTGTTCCATTCCGGGATGGTTCTTTGAAAGAATGTCATCTGCCGGTACTGTGTCCTGTTGGATGGAATGTCGCATTGCAGGGGGTGGGACTTTCTAGTTATGTGGGTGAGGCGGCTGACAGAGGGGAGGTGTTTGGAGTCTGCTCTACACTCTGCAGTTGATCAAAAATAAAGATCAGATTTTTTTTTAAACGAGAGAAACACACACACACACACACACACACACACACACACACACACACACACACACACACAAACAAAAACAAAAACAACAACAACAAAACAGCAAGAAGTTGTCCCTGGCAAAAGTTTGTCGGAAAATCAGAAAAAAATCTCATTTTGATATGCAAACAAATATGCATATGCGGACAAGGACAAAAATCGGTGCCAGATGATTTTGCGAGGCGCTCTCCCTGGCAAGAGAAGCCCGAATTTCACACAGAAAAAAACGTGCCTCGGAAATATAACACAGCTGACACAGCTGCAGACAGTTTTCAGTCTTCGCAGGCGTCCTGTTAATCCAGTTATAGTTTGCTCATACATGTTGATGATTTTAAAAAAACAAAAACAAACAAACAAACAAAAACCCAACACTTTTTAATTCGTTGTCGTCATAAACGTCACGGTCAAGGCAACACAACACAAAACCAAAACTAGGAGCCATGGACCATTCTGCACATGTTGTAAAAGCATTCTCCCACAATACTCGAGCGCACGTACATACACAGAGACATAAACACTAGTTGACTGCTGTATTCTTGCTTAGTGGTAATTCTTTGGGCTTTCATATTTTCAGCGCACGTCTTCAAAACTCACGCATACGCGAACGCACACGGAGACATAAACACCGCCAGTTAATTAACTGCTATATTCTTGCTTACTGTAATTCTTAGGGCTTCCATATTTCAGCACGCGTCTTCAATACTGTTTCCCTTTCACCATAATGTCTATGTTGTCTCAAGTTACGAACCTCTTTCTGTCTCGTGAAACAATGGACTGTGTCTATTGGTGTTCGACACACAGTCCTGAAGCGGCAGTCTCAGTGTCAGACCTCACATCGAAAAATTGATGGAGCTTGATCGGCAGCAACAAATCGCTTTCCTCCGCCGTCTTTTTCTCGAAGAGTTGTTTGATTTGCTCCAAAGTTATTCCGATATATATATATATATATATATATTGTTTGTTTTTTGTTGTTTTTTGTTTGTTTGTTTTTGTTTTGTTTTTTTATTTTGGGGTGGTTGTTTTTTTGCTGCCCCACCATCTGCACCGTTTCAGTGGCATTACTCCCACACCGCTCATTCCGAGTCCCTCATACACGGCCTCACCAGGCTTCGTCTGTCGCAGTTCCAGTGCCGGCAGTCCACAGGGAACCAGCAATGTTAGGTCGCCACACACCGGAGGAGACCCTGCACTGCTACTGAGTCACTTCGGTGGTGTTCAGTAGTTCTTGCTCTGATTTAACGTACTTAGGACACCACCTACTGACGACAATAATGGTTAAGCCGCGGAGCCAGACTGAGCCAGTGTCTCCCGCAGAATTATTCCGTAGTTAAGATGTTACAGTTAAAGGTCACATGGCCTTTACGGCTACAGGGGCAGTACAATCATATTCACTGTGTGTAGGACTCCGTACAGGAAGGCCAGTGGGGTCAATCATATCCCTCCGCCGTTTTAACCTTCTCCAACCGAGTTCAGGTAGGCTATACCTACCTGGATGGAGTAGGGTGGCCCGGCTTTCCCAAGGACAAAACACTATGCCGAAACGGGGCCTCGAACTCTGATCACTGGTGAACACTGGATCAGAAGTCCAATGCCTAATCGTTTGTGCCACGGTGCTTCCGAGCTGCACAGTTAACTTAGTTTTGCTATATAAGAAATCCGATGATTCGATCCTCGATTCGCTTGGTTTCCCCCTTCACTGTCTGCCACCAGTGAACACGATCCTTGCTGACGCTTCCTCACGAGATGTCAGTGGCAGCAGAACTCAGATCTCTTACCACCAGCACAAGTGGGGGCGTCTCGACAGCTCGAGACCCAGTATGAAGTTTTGCTCAGTGTGGCGCCGGGAGGTCTTTTGGGATCTTCTTCTTCCTCGTTAGCGACCACAATCATCAATTTTATTATTCTGTCACTTGCAGAGGGGGAGCCTGATCTAAAAAGTAAAAATTAAAAAAAACAAAAAAATTAAAAAAAACAAACCAGAACCACGACCGTTAAGCACCCCCGGTTCAGCCAAGGGAGCCCGGACCCCGGCTAAACAAACAACAACAAAAAACAAACAAAGAAAAAGTGCTGTCCAACTGAAGATGAAATTTGAAGGCCCTTTACACGAAAGTGTCGATGGTCTTGGCCTCCACTACATCATCAGGTAAACTGTTCCAGTCCCTGATGGTCCTTGGAAGGAATGAAAACTGTAGGTTCTGGGTTCGGCACTGTGGGAGCTTGGACTGCTGGCTATGACCGCGTCGCTGTCGTGGTGGAGCAGGAACTAACTTGCTCTTGACGTGGTCTGTGTGGACCAAGTTGTGGTGGATTTTGAAAAACACAGCAAGGCGTGCTGTCCGTCTCCTGTCTTGAAGACTAGGGCCACTTGAGATCCTCTGACATGTCTGAGGGGCTGGAGGTGTGTCTGTATCGCCTCATTACGAAGCTGACTGTTCTCCGTTGGATGGCTTCAAGTCTGTCCATGTTCTGTTGAGTATGAGGATCCCAGACTGAGCATGCATACTCTCGGATGGGACGTACACAGGATTTGAAGGTCATCTCTTTGATGCTTTTGGAGCCTATCTTCAGGTTTCTTTTCAAGAAGCCTAGGGTCTTGTTGGCTTTTTTTGCACAAGGTGTTAATGTGCGAGCTCCAGTTCAGGTCTTGGGTGATGGTAACTCCTAGGTACCTGACGCTGGTGACGGTTTCCAGAGTATGCCCGTGCAGTACATAGTCGTTGGTCAGGGCTCTTCTGTTGCGGGTCACTGGAAGTGTGGAGCACTTCCCAGGATGAAAGGTCATGTCCCATCTCTTCTCCCACTCAGCCAACTGGTTGAGGTCTTCCTGCAGATGAAACTGATCCTCCCGGGAAGTGGTCGTGTTGTGCACGGCAGTGTCATCCGCAGATTGTGCTGGACATCAGGGATTGTCATTTGTCCATCATCTGGACATGGCCCAGACACCTTATACATTGGCAGAGGATGACTACCTCAATGTTGTGGATGCCTTCATGATCTGCCTCTGTATGTATAGCATGGAGTTCAACGATCTTTTGGCTTTCGCCCTTTAAAGTCAAGTTTTCGAAGTCTTGGTCAAGACAGCAACAAGTGTTCTGTAAAAAGACGGACAAAAAAATAAAAAGACTTTAATTATTGTGGTCCTTGCAAAAACACTGGCGGAAGACGTCACCAGATATGTTGCCGCGGTTTCCACCCCGTTCAAATGTTTAAACGAATACCAAAAACAAACAAAAAGGCCTCGGGACCATGAAATCATTAGAAATAGCAGACATGTAAATACAAAATAACCTGTCAAAATGAAAAAAATAAATGAATGGAAAAAGCAACAACAATTTTGTCCATCTTATGAACAGGGGATCGTTTGCAAGGTGAATGAAACATTCTGAAGATGTTCGTAGAATTCTGAAACCCCCACCCCCTCCCACTGTGTCAAAATGCTTCACAAAGATGTCAGATGAACTACGAACGCATACACCCATATATATATACCCATATATATATATACATAGAGAGAGAGAGAGAGAGAGAGAGGCGGGCGAGTGAGAGAGACAGAGAGAGAGAGAGAATACAGAACATTGTTAAACCTTCCTCGCATAATACCACAATCCTGACTAATATGTACCAGCCATATCTATTTATTTATTTGTTGTTGTTTTCCTGCACAAATCTCTCCTTTCCCGTCACTTTCTTTTCCACCCGGAAAATGTTGTGTTGTCGTCAATACGGTCGCGTGCACACTGCGTACGTGTATGTATCAAGGTTTCCTTTGGCGCCAGCTGTGGTCGGTATTATGTGGACGGCATGCTTACAGTCGCGAACAACTCAATCCGAGAAGGATGCACGTGTGGACCAGCTTGCACTGGGGATGGTGGAGATGAGATGTGCGAGACGGATTGTGGAAGGGAGTCCGGCGGGAGTCGGGGTGGGATGTGTGTGTGTGTGTGGGGGGGGGGGGGGGGGGGGGGAATGGGGGGGATGGGGGAGGGGACTTTGGAGCTGTGAGAGGGGTGGGTGGAGGTGAAGAAAGGAGGGGCATTGGGGAGGAGGGAGCGGCTGTTTGCCTTCGGTCACGAGAGCCGTGGAACAGCAGCTGTTTCTGTAACGAAGGAAATCAATCAGGTTGACCTACATGCAAAGGTAAAATCAGGGCAAAATAATACGACACTTTCGGTTTTCAGTTTTGTCAAGCAGGGTTCTCACTGTGTTTTGGACAATCCATACTCGCTACACCACATCCGCAAGGTGGACACCTGACCAGCAGCATACACCAACGCGCCATGAGTGCATGTATATAATTTGTATACTCATCAGAGTGGTTTTCTTTGCGGAAGTTCGCCAGGGGACAACACTCACTTTGCCACAGGTTCTTTTTCAGCGCGCCAGGAGCATGTTGCACACGAGACCTGGGTTTACCATCTCATCTGAATGACTGGATACTCTGTTTGATTTTTCAGACAAATTTGGGAGAAAGGGTGAGAACGGGATTCAAACCAAGATCCTAACGGACACTGTATTGGCAAATGTGCATCTTAGCCATTCTGCCACCTTTCCACAATGACACAATAATTATACACAACATCGCACACACGCGTACACAAGACACCCCTCTCTTGAGGACACACACACACACACGCACACAGTTTTTCATATTCTTTTTCATTCTCTTTCTTCTAATATCACTTTTAATAAAAAGACATTAAACTAAAGAACAGATGAACATATGCACAAATGCCTGCTTTGATTCATTCATGAATGCATGCAAGCATGCGCCGAAGTGTGGAAAAGATGGAAGTGCTTTCTCTGTAGTAAAACAGGTCGCCACTCTGGGAAATGTTCACGTCCATCGTCAAGTATTGATGACCCCAGAGATGAGCATTCCCCCCAAAAAATGTATTCTGCACATCCTTGAGACGGCCAACGTTAACGAAAACATGTCTTCGCACATCCTTGAAGCTAACAATATTCAGGAAAAGGTTTTCTGTACACAACAGATCATGTTACAAAACAGCATTTTATTTCATTAATTCCAGTGGCAATTAGGGTTTTCAATTCTAAAACGAAGCACTTTCCAGCGTTTGAAACGCTATGAGTTTCCACTGAAATATTGTGAATGGCAAAGAGCCAAGCTGAATAAACACTGATATACGGGGAGGGAAGGAACCCACCATTAATTGTAGTAGTCGGAGCAACAGCAGCAGTAGTAGTGGTAATGTAGTAGCTGTAAAGGGACTGGATCAACCTTACGCCCTGCGGCTTTTATATGGCCCATCCATTGGTCAAAATACGTATGTTTACTGCGTTTGCAAAGTGAACAGTTCTTTCGTGGTGAACATCAACCAAAAAAAGATGAACTGCTAGGCTCCAAGCAATCAGATGTTGGTTCAGTGCAGATGAAGGGCCAGAAAGATGACCATCTCTTTTCTTTAGTAAAAACGTGAGGTGTGTGGTAGGACAGTGAGGATGGACGTAGGGGGTGGTGACTGCAGTGGGCTTCAGAAGTCAAGGAGCATGAATGCTTTTATCATTTGGGGTGAAATCCCACAGAAAATATGTCTGTACAGACAGAATAAACCTTTTTCCCCCCTCAATTATGGACCAGTTTTCATGCAGTTCAGGTCAAATACAATACTTTGAAAAAAATTATATTTTGACTTATGAACTGGGTACGAGACCACAAAATATGAAAAAAATTCGTTACATGTTGATTTTTCAGTTACCATTGTACTGAATTCATAAAATTTCATGAACTGATATAGATGTAACACACAGAACCATGATAGCCAGTGTTGTTTTTTGCTATTGTTCTTGTATGTGTGAGTGCGTGTGCGCGCATGCATGCATGTTGTACTCACATATGCACTTCTGTTACAGCGACTGTCACAAATTGTGACCTTTCCATATCCTTCACCAAGCCACCAAGACAGACACACACCCACACAGAGAGTAAGACAGAGAGATAAATGTATGTTCTTTCCATGTCAGTGTTTCACACCAGGCCACACACTAAAACAATTGTGAACACATGCTCACAAAGAAAGACGTTCTCCCAAAGAACAACACAAATTTCATACAAAGATAGACTTTTAATTTTCCACTATTCCAAGAAAATTTCCAAAAATACTTCAACCAAAAGCAGTACCCAGAAGCTAAAATTTTATTCCCTCCCAGAATTTTTTTGTTTTCTTTGTTTGTTTGTTTTTTTTGTTGTTGTTTTTTTCTTCGTTTTTGTTTTCTTTCAACGTATCAGTTTGAATTAAGTTCAAGTTACACAGAAACCTGCAAATAAAAAGTCCCATACCTTTTTATACAAGAAGATTATTTTCTTTTTATTGTTGCTTCTTTCTGCAGACAATCTGAAGCTAATCTAAAGGAGGATGACATGACCAAAATATGGGGGGTGAAGAGGAAAAACGGGGGAGAGAAGGGGATGCAGGTGACTGGGGGGGAGGGAGGGGGTACATGATGCTGTATACCCAACAATAACAAGAACTTCACAGGTAAAGATCAGCATAATTATGTGCGATGGACTGAAATGTACATATTTATACAGTATTGTTTTCTTGTGTTTCTTCTCCTCCTCATACAGAACAAGGTGAACAGTATGGTCATGTGAGGCATTCCAAGAAGACTGGGTTAAACAGCATGGTCAAATCACATTTAAAGAAAAAAAAAAAGCACAAGATATACCCCGTCACACATGTATATTATTAACATTATCATTATTTCTTCTTTTTTTTTCCTTTTTTTTTTTTTAGACACATGGTTGGAAACCATCAATATTCAGGATCATAGTTTTTTTCTCTATAAGGCAATCAATCACATCAAAGTTCAACAGGTAACATTTGCACCATGTCCCAGAATGGGAGACACAACAACCACCATTGTCTGTGGCATTTCATTAAAACACACACACACACACACACACAAACTACACACACACACATCACATTCATACTATGAATCGGAGAGGGAAGGGGAGAGGAGAATGTACCTTCAAAAATAATGTTTTCAATACAAGCAAAGATCATTCAATGTTCAGCCAGAGAAATCTAAACAAAACGAAAAATCCACCACCTTTGTCTCAAAAGTAAGGTTTAACCAATGTTCAGTTAACTGTACAGAAAAACAAAATTAAAAAAAATCAGTTACTATTTTATTCCATGTACATACACAAGTACAGCGACAGGAAGGTGAAGGAGTGGTAGAGAAAAGGAGTGGAGAAGATGTGAACAGAAAAGGAAGTTTTTTTTTTCCTAGTAAACAAATATACAAAGCGGAAATGCTTTAAAGAAGAGGTTGGGTTTTTTTTTAAATTAAATGTTTCAGGCTGGAAAAAAAGGTGTAAATTTTAAACACAAAAAAGCAGCAATAGTTTTGGCCTCACTTGAGCTTCTGGATCTCTGAGACATTTGAATATCAATCATCCACTACAACAGACCAAAAGCAAAGATTTGTTTTAAAGAAATAATACAGAACTTAAACGTTGCAGTCAAAATAAAGCATCTGAGGATCTTGAATCATAACACCAAGGCACAGAAATTCTCCAGTATGAGAGGAGGGTGAAGGAGAGATGGGGTGTGCGAGGCAAAGGTTCAGTTCTTTTAGTTGAGCCTTTGTGTTGTCAAGGTCAACATACGTGTGTGTGTGTGTGTGTGTGTGTGTGTGTTGTGGTGTATGTTTGTGTGTGGTGTTGGGAAATCACAACTTGCTGGTGCATCATCACTAACACCCGTGCCAAGATTAAATTGCGACGCCCCCAAAAGAGATATTAACATTGTTGGCCAACAACAACAACAACAAAAAAAACATCTGAACTCCATGGTTTAAAGTTGTTTACGGAAAAAATACAAACAAGTTTTTGAAGGGTTGAAACAAAGAATTTGAGACATTAGAAGTCTTTTTTATGCTTGCTTTCGATCTGTCAATATGTGCACCAAATACAAGACTTTCCTGTTATCTGAGGACTTACTACTTCACAGTATCTCTCTTAAGAATTCATTCTTTCTGCTCCAAGAAAATACACTCTTTCATGGAAAAGCACAAACAGAAGTGATTTGAATGAAAAGATGCCACTAGGAAAAGTGAGGAAACTCAAGTTCTGAATTTGTCTCATCAAGCTGACTCAGAAACCATGGAAAAGCCTCTTTTACAACTGGAATCTGATCAAATAACTACTACACAGCAAAACAAATACCTTTCTTTTTCATGCAATGCTGTACATGGAGAGAGAGAGGAAAACAACAGTGACACTGACAAGATCATGAGAAATACAGCAGTAAAAATAAGCAGCTGTACTAACTATGAATGGTAAAACAAAGGTATATGGGACCAGAAGGGAAAAGAATGATGCATGACAGTGTCAAAGAAAAGAATACTTTTTTTGTTCTTTTCAAACACCAAAAATATTTTCTTTATACTTCGATAACTGATGACCATAAACAGAAAAGGGGCAAGCCACTTTGCACCAAACCTTCTCTACAAAGCCTTTATGTGTGAGAAAGGTTTGTCAAAAGTTGTAAACTATTCATGCAGTTAAGTTAGTCTTGGCTGACAACCTCGCGCATTTTTTTCATGCTTAGAACAGAAAATTGAGTATCATCCATTCCTCGAACTCTGCTGACAACCACTGTGTATCTTTTTTTCATGATTAGAACCAAACTGTGGGCATCACCCAATCCCAGAACTCCTGCTAATGAGTCATTGCTCACAATCATTGTGTATCTTTACATGCTATGAACCAAAAGCTGGACAGACATTACCCAACCTTAGAATCCCTGCTATTGACACTATGTGTGATGGGGTTCAAATTTAAACAATTGAGTCTAATCGGATGTGTGTCATTTTTTTTCCCTCATGAATATGAGTACCCAGTACACTCTGCCCAGCTCCAAATAGTTTGTCAAATGCACCCATGATTTCAATGGTTCTGTGCTTGAAACCAAAATTGAGTCTACAGTAGTTTTTGCCAGCATTTTATCTACAAGAAGTGTTCTCTGTTCTGTATCTTTATATGCTGAAGCACTTTGTTTCTTCAAGCTATTTCTGAGAAACATCCTCTAATATGCACCTTCCTAATAGTCAAATTGTGATCCACTGTATGTGTGTGTGAGTGAACTGGTGCCATGGTGCATGTGGCTGTGTTTGGTAAAAAATGTGTAAGTGCATGCCAGCATGATCCTGTCACCAGTGCCAATGGTAATCAAACATCACCATCATATTTGGTTGAAAAAAAAACTTATGCAAGGGGTGGAATCCCCATTAAAAGGAAAACAAGGTGAATAAGTGTAATGACACAGACTTGTTAAACACAAGAACCTCAGAATGATTTGACTCCAGCTTGGAATTTGTCTCAAGGACACAGCACGATGAACAGAAAATAAACCGTGTCTTTACTGAAAACATTCTGGAGATCTAAGTATATTTGAAAGCTTTACAGTAAAGTGGATGTGTGTTTGATAAATCTATTTCAAAGGAAAACCTAAATTTCATTTGTCTGAGTAAAATATGTGCAGTGCAACGTTTGCTGTTCAGCATATGCAGATGTGTATCATGCATTGTCTCCTGTTCCAATTATTGAAAATTTAGTTTCTTCATCTTATCCATAACTAATGATCTGGTTTACTTGGTTACTTAAAGAATAAACAGTAAAAATAATATCTACTCAAATGTTTAATTATGCATTAGGATGATCAATTTTTGTTTTTAACTGAACATCATTTTAGCAAAGAAAAACAAAAAACCAGATAAATTTGAACTTGTTTCTGTTCATAGTGACGAGAGTAAGCTATCTATATTCAAAATCTTATTCTATATCTTAACAACAACAAAGTATGAAAGCTGGTGTGCTTTTAAAACTTCAGCCCAAGTCCAACATGTATGAAAAGCCACTATGCAGTTCAAGACAACCACCACCAAAATGACAAGACATTCTCCACAGCCATTCCTTCTGTGGAGGGAAAGGGACTGTGGATAAGTTTTGCTTATGTTTTACACCATTGGAAGTAAGAATGTCACATAAAAGCCTCACACGAAGAAGAATGTCACAACGAATGACAAGGAAATGAGAGCATGTGTTCACCTATCCTATAATTCATCATAAGTTACTGATCCCATTCTTAACATCAACAGTGCATTTTTTGTTTGTTGTGTTTTTTGTTGTTTTGTCTCAAGAACCACTCAGACTATAGGGGCAGGGAAAAGGCCTTAAAGCCATATATTCAATCACAAACCACAGAACTGAAATGAATTAAACATCATGTACAATGAGCACAAGTTTCAACACGGTTTCACCACTATTCCCTCAATTTAATTTCACTCTTCTTTTTTCCAAAAGTTTTAATTTTCTTTACATGCCATATATACACTTCATGTTCACTGACAGGATACCAGCTACAATGTTTACACTTCACACAAAAGCAAGATCATTAACATTTTGAAAGCATCATGCCACACCATTTTTTTTTTTTTTTTTCAAACACATATATTCACGCATTCATATTAAAGCTACGTTCACTCTGTCATGATTCATAAGAACAAAATGGAAAAGCACTTGAAATATGACAGGCAGAGTTACATGATGTGTTCCTAATGCTACCTTCTTGATTACAAAATCGTCATGGCCAACTGATCATGACAGCCCCAACCAATTTTTTTCTCTGCATGCATAAGCACCTTTCAAATGCTGTGAGTAATATGTTCAAATATAGCGAACCTGGGGTACAACATTAATTTGAAGCCATTATCCCTACACACTACACTGATACCAATGCATGTACTTCTTGCCACCAACTTCTGAGTAATGTTTGAGAATATGATTTTCAGCACACACACACAAAAAAAGAAGAAGAAAAAACAACAAAAAAAAAACAACAAAAAAAAACCCCTTATTTTCTTTAAACTTTTCAACCATACAAAACCATTAGGGAAAGGAAACAACTCTTGAAGAACGTACAAACAATTTATCAACAGAGCACAATTCAAGTGCAGTGTATTTTGGGCTTTTTATGAATTTTTTCCCCACAAATAAATCTTAAATGATGATGGCCAAAAGACCATACCTCACTACTTAACAAACTTTTCTTGGTCCAGACAGTGATTTTGGTCATGACAATAACAATACCTCAGAATAACTGTTGAAAGCATTGAGAGACGTTGACAGACAGATGTAATCGACAATCAACGAGATTTAATCTTTCCTATTTTTAAAATCATACTGATTGGTTGATGCAAAGCTTGACCCTTTAGTGTGAAGGCAGCACTTGAAAGGGCTTCAGGAAATGAACACCAATTTCAATCATTTCACGTTGTGGTTACCCTTTTTATTCCTTCTTATCTCTCTCCTCCTCTTTTTTTTTAAGTATCATTTTTCTCTGCTGCTGCAAGTCCCACAGTTAAAATCATTTTCAAAGTTAATGATGTTAAGAAACTTATGATGTTAATGAGGAACTGATAAAGTATCATGGTTTATTCTTATGCATTGACATAACTGTGTTTATGTTATTCTTCAGTTCACTATTGTATATGTATTGTTCCACGTGTGCACTTTGAGTACACTTTACAGTGAGTGTACTATATAATCACTTTCATAATTACTATTATCATTTCTAATATATGTGTGCACTGCATTTGACAATTGTCAAATCAGCCAAGGTGATATGCATACATGGCTAGTCATGTCTTTTGTTGACAGGCATATTATTTTTCTCTTTTTTTGGTTGGGGAGGGTCGTGGGGGGTGGGGGGGAGCATATTATTTTTCTCTTTTTCTTTTCTTTGTCTTCCAGGCCTTAGAAACACATCATGGAATCCTGTCTCACTGTCATACAATGTAACATTCCAAACCAATGTCCACATTACATTAATTCTCAAACAAGTAGAACAAAAATCAGCTGATATTAATATATAACATACCACAGCCAAAGTCCACTAACACAAAGCACTCAAACAGGGCAGTGACTGCATTCCAAAAACAGTTGAAAAAAAAAAAGCAAAAAAAAAGCAATCATAACAATGAGAATGGGGTAAGGGGCCCAACCAAAGCCCAGATACTTAAATGTTCAATGGAATGTTAAGTAACAAAATGAAACGAACAAAGTGCTGTCAATTATAAAATTACTAATGTACTTCCGAATTGCTCCCTCCTACTTTGACATGCATATGTAGATTGTACACCAACAGGCATGAGATAACCTCTGACCTTTTAAATTTGCAGTGACAATTTTCCACTGTCAGATGTCTCCAACACTGAAAACCTAACAAGACCTCTACAGGACAACAGACTATGCTACATGCAAATTATACTGAAGATTTTGATTTTATACAGTACTCTAAAACCCATGAAGTGCACAACATCTATTATATTTTTTTCTTTTCTTTTTATGTAAACACAAGAACATGAACAAGAACTGCCTGGGACTTCGGAATCTATTCAATATCTATGTTTTCAAACCACTTTCAGTTTTAGGTTAGTTCTTGGTAAGAAAAAAACAAACAAAAACAAACACATTATGTTCAACCTGCAAGATTTGCATTATCTTTATCTTCAGAGTCTACAATATTATGAATGAACCCAAACAACTGAGAAAAAAAAACAAAAAAAAAACAAAAAAAAAAACAAAAAACACACAAACGAGCAGGCTGTCAATGTCAAAGATACCGTCCATGAGCAATATTCCTCCAGGAATGATGGACTTCATAAGCAAACATCAAATACTTAAGAACAGACAGTGGATAAACAAAGGGAATGGGTTAACAGTAGTCACTGCTCCAAGTAATTATTCAGTCACACACATTTCAGCCCAACAAAATGTTCAGGAACCACTACCAACACTTTTCGAGTATAGGCATTCATTTTACGCACATACCATGAAGAAAAGCTGTCTATTTAAAAGCCGCCATCTTAATATCCCAACTCCGTAAATTATCCATGGATATTTCAACTCAAGACAAAGGATATATTCTACTAAGTGTGAAATGTGTTTGCTATTCAACCAGCTGGTGAATGCAACGTCTGTTCAATCTGCTAAAAAACACTAGATTATGTACAAATGAAGAATGAAGCCAACTGAATCAGCAGTGATGCTCTCAATAAATTAATCATGTTATCAAACACTAACACTTTAAATGTAAAGAATGTAAGTAGATAGCAATATCACAAACAGACTGTACACCTATGTTTCAAATTAATGCCTTGAACTGTTATCAATAAGAAAGTATTCATTTCATTTCAACCAGTCAATCCTACTACACAACTGCTCCTAATGTCCAAAACTTATTTCTGAGTCTTCATTATATCCATACACTAAAAAGAGAAAACAGAGAAAAATGTCACAAATCAAAAATGACCACCGAAATTAATGTAAGATTCCAGCTTAGCCTCTCCCCCCACAAATAATAAGAAACTATGACTAAAAATAATCTATCACATCCGTTACAAACTCTCCAGCTGGAAATGGCATTTGACTGGCTAGCTGACGACAGGCCAATAGCTAGACATCTTATTACTGAGTTTGCCACCAATTTTTTGTAAAACAGAGCATACCAATATGAATAGTTTGCATCCATTTGACAACGTACAGTCTATGACACCAAATACTATTTGTAGTGATTTCACCCTCTCTCAACAAAATTAAGTGAGATTCCAATTTAACCTTTCCCATCCCCTCCACAACCCCACACATCCCCGTCTACTGAGAAGCTCTTATTAACAATGATTCACTGAACCTGTTCTTTAACACAAACTTGAACAATACAATTTTCACTAACTCTGACTGCACATTCAGTTACATATCCCAAAAAAAACTACAGAGCAGAACTACAACTGAGCAATCATTTTTCATATCCTGAACAAAAATACAAATGTGTGCACAGCTTTAAGCTAACACACGCTACAATCATCCATGAATGATACTGATAAATGTTGACGCATATGAATACAGGAACTCTGATTTAACTTCTTTCATCTAAATGGACCAAACTTTTACTCAGCCATAATGACCAAACATACATAACCATTCAATGACCATACACAGGCACCTGCACACTATTACACCAAAACAGTGACTGTGAGACAACTGTAAAAAGTGAAAATAATAAATATGGCAAATTTTCCTTGCTTGGAAAATTTTGTTTTCAATTTTCTAATTCAAAAACAGTCAATGCACAATTAACATAACAAAACAAAAATTGCCAGAGTAAACTCACTTCAAAATGCAAACACAAACATATAGACGAGGAGAAACAAAACGGCAGTTGACCCTCAGCCTGCCAAAGCAAATAAAACATTAATGCCCCAACATACCAGCCAACTTAAAGCCAAGGCATTGGCATTTATTTAAAAAAATAAAAATGAAAATAAAATAAAAATTATATATATATATATATATATATGAACTCTTCATCTGTCAGTTACTCTTGATTTTAGTTTCCATGTCCAAAAAAAACAAAACAAAAAAGTTACTGATAACTTTTGATAACATCCAAGGTGTTAAATACATTTTAAAATAAATAAATAAATACAAGCATAAATTCCAGTGCAATTCATCTTGCAAAGGAATGGTCCAAATTTTAGATACACAGCCAATTTAAAAAATTTAGATCAACTTGAAAACAGATCTTCCCCCAGATGAAGACAACAACAGATCATCCCTAAGGTGGTCACAACCACAAAGAAGTGTTACCAACAAGAACCACTGTTGGTAATATTCTTGAACAAACATCCTGAACAGAATGATGCTATCGATTTACAACCTATTTTCTTTCTCTGCATTTTTTGTTGTTGTTTTGGCCTTTTATAAACATGACACTGCTGGACTGAAGGGGAGAAAGTCCGAAAAAAAATCTCCCCCCCCCCCCTTTTTTAAGCCAAGGAAATGGGTTTGAATGGAGAAGGGAGGCAATGCAAACGAATATCTAACCAAGGATTACTCAAAATGTATACTTTCATCTGGATACAGATCATTCATTTGTTAACAATACTTATTTTTTTCACATTTCTGGATTACAAACAAAAGGAGAATGATAACAATTGAGAAAAGGAACGGTTTCACAACTACACAACCAGTTCTGGCAACCACCACATTTCACTTCATCTACACTGGCAAGACAAAGTGACGGTTTATTTCAATCCCAGGAGGTAAGAAGAGAGGTATAAATAATGTCCTTCAATATCCTGGTGCAGAAGCAACTCATCTGTCAGTTATTTCCTCATCGTAATCCAAAAACTGGAAAAAAAAAAAAGTTTTAAACAAACAAAAAAGAAAGGTCAACAGTAAAACAAAAGCCTGCAACCAACATACGGACATATAAAGGTCAACACTTCTAAAAATTCTGCTTCATGCAGAACCGTATAAAAGATTCTTGAATATTTCTATTCATGAAATCTCTTCTGCAACATACAGATCATACAACTGAACGATCTTGCGACATACGCAAGAAAAACACAACGCAAATCTGTATTTTTTCAGTATCGACTCTTAGCTTATTACTTACAGCAACTTTCTTCCTTTAATTCTGGCCACAATGTAGTTTGTTTTTACAATGACAAGACTGATGTTTATCAAAAGAAAGAATTATCAAAAAAAAAAAAAAAAAAAAAAAAAAAAAAAGAATTTTGAAATATGAACGCTAAGCACAGCCTTATCCTTTACTATGACAAGACTGATGTTTATCAAAAGAAAGAATTACCAAAAGAAACAGTTATGAAATATGAATGCTAAGCGCAGCCTAACCCTTCCTGCTATAACCCATAAACAGGGAAACAATTAAAAAGTCTGAGAACCTTTCTGAAAAGTGAAGCAAACCACCAGATTGGACTGGCAGAAGATACAGTTCTTAACAGTACTCCAATGGCTTACAAATCATAACATGCAGCAGAATCAAGGCAAAGGAGTCTGTTGTTCATCACCTGAATGAAAAGTGGTGTATCAATGAAATTTCAGTGCAAGAAATAAACTGAAAGAAAAAATTGCAAGACCAAGCTTTTAGATGTAAAAAAAAAAAAACCAACAAAAAAAAACAAACACTAACAGAAAAAGAGACAAAAATTCAAAGAGAGTAACACAAAAATGAAAGACTGAAAGGTTTTGAGAAGTACACAGGCATGGTCAGAGGTTTACCTTCTTTACTGCCACCGTGCCTCACCCTTCTTTATAATTTTTGCACTCGGAGTCAAATGTTTGTCAAAATGTTTTCAGGTGCTGAGGATTTTATTTCCTCAGTTCCAAGCAAGCACGTTAAACAGGAAGTAAGCACATCTTGCATGTTTCTTGAAAACAGTGTGGCCTTTCCCAACTAAAACAGTTTTTATTGTATTTTTTACCATTTTACTTCCCAATTCAGAAAGATCTGAAGTATGCAATATACAATTGTGTTAATTAATTAGCCGATGAAACCTGACAGTCTTTCATTCCTACTGAATCTAATTCACACCTCCTCAACAGAATTAAAAAAAAAAATACAACCCAAGTATGAAACCCCTTTAAACTGGTACTGGATATTTCATTTACTCATATTTCAGTGAGCCAACAAGTCGCTGTGTGTATTGGTAATTTCTGCCTATGTTGTCACTGAAAAGGAGACCAGAGGTGACCTGGAGAAAGAAAACATTTCATTCTCTAGCAGGCTTGCTTCACAATAAAAAAATAAAAATAAAAAAAAAAATTAAAAAAAGCCTTAGCTTTCACCCTCGTGCAAAGCAGAATATCCTTGTCAAAAATATGGTGGAAGAATTTTCCTTTAATGACATACACAAATACACATCACAGGGCACATTTTGTACACTGGAAAGTGGTATATAAGGCAATAAAGAATATGTTAAACCAACTGAGTGTCTGAAGTTTCCAGTAGGATGTGACAATTTTTCTCTCCCAAGACAAGGGAAGCAAATCAATCAACTACTGCACTGAAATACCAAAGGCATGGGAATCAAATCAACCAACTACTGCGCTGACATGCCAAAGAATGTGCAAATGCACAGTAAAGTATGTACTATATCTGTGAATTTTTCATGCAGATTCTTTGCATCTGCTTCATCTTATACAGACAAGCACCAATTAATTCAACAGGAAATTTTCTAGAACTTATCTTCACAAATGTTTGGTGCAATACAACAGGTTTCTTTGCTGTTGCTTTTTCGTTGCTTTTTGCTGGTAGAAAAAAAAAACAACTGATGCGCGAGACCTGCCAAAGGTAACCAAACTAGAGAACGATTATTTTCCCTCCCTTTTATATTTTCATGAACTTCAGTGCAAAGCACACAGTGGAACCAAAGGCCCATCATTTTGCAGAAACACTACACTTCCATTTTTGAATACTTTTCCATAATTTTTACTTCTGTTACCCAGTACAGCAAACAAATGTGGTTTTGACACATTGTGAAAAAGAATGTCAACACAAATGTACAGGCACACACAGAATGAAAATAATCTATAGTTCAGACCATCATGTTTAAAGCTTCCAGGATGCAACAGTTGACGGAGCCAATCACTGTTTCCGTACATCAATGTATATCTGGGATACTCACACAAAAAAAAGTTCAGTCACATCATTTCATGGAATATTTTAATCATTCAAGCCACAAAGAAACAAAGGCATACTACACACAAACGCAAAAAAAGTATCACTTCATTCTTGGAGAACCTTAATCATTCAACCCACAAGAAACAAAGGCATACTACAAAACACACACATACATAAAAAAAAGTTCGATCAATTCATTTAATGAAGAACTTAATCATTCACACCACAAAAGAAAAAAAAAGCATTAAAATCAACCATGTACCCAACAGCAGCAGACACCCTTGAAAACTACAGCAGACTTGCATTTTCTGGTCATCTGGACATGTACAACAGCAACCCCCCCAACCCCCTCTCCTCCCACATCCTCATCTGTACTCCATGTTCCCAGCCCAGGTCACAGTCAGTCATCAACAAAGTATCACACAGGGAAGGCCTGGCCTGGACTTCTCCCCATCTCAACAGCAGACCCAGCACAGTTTTAACAATGGACGTATCCAACTTCTTCACACGGAGACCACAAACACTTCCCATTTTGTTACACCACACACCCATCCCCCAATCTCCCTCCACACTTGTTGAAGTGATGAAAACTCAGTTCTGGACAACACGTAGCGATACTGCTGACTGCTACATGCAAATTATGCATGGTTCCTAGACTGCACTGATCCTAGACAAGAGGCTGAACTGTTCACTTCCCAGAAGTGCAATGGAGAAGATCATCAACAGTGGTTGACTCTCTTATCTCATTTCTGGCCATAGTCTTCAAGTATCTTTGGTTCAGTCACCATTTTCTCCATGAAATAATTCCATAAGCAGACTAAACCATTTTCTCCATGAAGTAATTCCATAAGAAAACTGACTTCTCCTTTCAGACCATCCTCCCACCTCTAACTTTTAGACAACTCCCACTGCCAAGCTTCGTCCACCCTTCCCCTCCCCACCATCCCCAAAATTAAAGACAAACAAATCTAGATACAGACTGCTATCAGACCTTTTCCACCTTTTTCCATTTTAACTTTTATTTCCTGGTTTATTTTACTGATAAAACTGAAACTGAAGAAGTATAATACAGTGTTTACATGGAACAACTTCCCACTATGAAAGAACTAAACAGAAATAATATAGAAAGATACAACATAAGCAGCATTATTCAACACATAAAAAATATGTACATCTACTACACACACACACACACACACACACATGCACACAGACACACAGAGATATGTAAATGCCATGCACTTCAAACAGAATAATTTATCAAATAAATGAGAAACAAAATTATAGATCAAGTCTGTTAAAAAAAGAAGGGATGGGGGGGTTAATATGAAAAACAATGGAACAAAGCCACTTAGCAACCCATTTAATCATCTAACCCAATCAAAGTCATCATATGCACTAACTGAAAACTGAGGGCTGGAAAAAACAGAATGGCAAGACTAAGGAGAGAGAAATACAAATATGGCTAATAATAGAACAATGAACACAGTTTCGTGTCATGTTCAATGCGACCTCCCCACCCAATCAACGCTAGGAACTGATTTTTTTTTTTGCAATGTAGTTCTAATTTCCTCATGTCACAAAAACTATTGACAGGTAAAACAACACGGGTGTGTTTTATTGTGCTCTGGAAAGCTGGCAAAAACCTTCAGAGATATTTATAACACAACAGATATCCGACTTTAAAAAAAAAGTTACTGCAAAGAATCACTATACTACTCTTTTTCTTTCCGAATAGGGATAAAAGTATTAGATAAAAATACACACTACCTTCATTCAAAGGGTTTTTGATAAATGGTTTTGGAATCAGTTGGAAACATAAAAACCCCGTAAAAATAACTTTTCTTTTTCTTTTAAACTTGACTATTTAATCAGCAGGTTCTTTTTCTCTTCTGTCCCAACCCCCACCCTCCGACTCCCGCTTTCAATCAACCTAGCCAGTGAAATACTGGAAAAGAATAGGAAAATATGAGAATAGATGGAATAAATAAAATATGCATAAATACAGACTCCTGAACCAATTAAGAGGAAGTCAAAACAAAACTTAAGAAGTAAAAGTAAACATTAAAACAAAAATTATTTCTAAATGTACTGCAGTAAAATCACCCTGCTACCAAATGACATAAGAAATAAACTTAACCACTCAAATCTCTGCCAGACTCAGTTCCATACGCTCTTCCACGAAAACAGACAAGCTATAGCACTATGGTTTTATATTCGACACATTAATACTCACATTCAAGAATCAAATCAAAACAAGAAAAATCATGTGCAAGAATAAGAGAAACTACTACCCAGTTTTCACCCATGTCCCCCGGCCTAAAAAAAACTCAAATGTTTAATGCACTGACAGATATGCTCTTTGCTTTAAAAAGACAAACAGCCCCAAGTTTATTTTATATAACACTCAATATGATGCATTCACACGTCCGTTTTGATGACAACAGAACCCATAACCCTTACTCATCAGGCGGTCTGACAAGATGAAGGAAAGAGGGGGGAGGAAAGAAAAAGAAAAGCAATCAACAATTTGGCAAGATTTTTTTCCTTCCCCCCCCCCCCCCCCCAACACATAACCACAAGGAAACAAGTATTCAGCAACATAAAGTGAGCAGATGGTAGTGCCTGTGAACAACAGGGTACCATCCACCTGAGCTGATAAACATTACTCTTTTTAATGAATGCTGGACTCCAAATCTCCCATTACCTCTGGCCAAGCAGGGCTGCTTTCCACACTATCCTACCACCGCAAGCCTACCACCACCACCCAGGAGGCTGAGCCAGGGGAAGTGCATGCCAACCCACCTCCTCCCAGTGTTGAGCCAACACTCCATCCATCCTATGCCACACACACACACAGGATGGAGAGCCAGTGAAGGTGAAAGACGAGCTGACTGAAGCCATCCCATCACTTGCGCCGAGTAGTGTTGTCGGTGGCCCTCTCCCTCTGGTGCCACTGGAAGCCATGTGTTTTATCTCCAGTCCCAAACTTCTCCTGTCCCATGCCCAAAGAGATATCCAGCTGGGCACTGTCTGCCCAATCCAAGTCCAAAGCGCCACTCCTCCTCTCATTAACAACCCCAGAGTTTTTTCCATCCATTTCCTTTTCCCGAAGAAGAGAAACTGCTACTGCCGGCAGCCAACCCTTTGCCAAACTGTGCTGTGCCATATAGCACCAATATCATTCCCAAGTCCCACATTTCCCCCCCCCCCCCCCCCCCCCCACCATCAGTTTTGTGCAGACAGACCATGTTTCCGAGACATTGCCACATATTGACTAGTTTAAAATTCCTGAGGAACTTCACTTGGCTGGTACTTTGACGTCACGGTCAACACGGCGACGGTCAAAACGAGGTTGGCGGCTGTTGCGGTTTTCTTTCGCCCCACGACCACCTGAAAAACGTTGCTCCTTCGGTTCAAAGTCTTTGCGAAGGCCTTCTTTGCTAGGGGGCCGGGCGTTGGCGCTGGCACTGGCTGATTTGGGAGGGGCAGAGGCCGAGACAGAGGCAGAGGCCTGGGTTTGACTCTGTTCTCTCAGGGTGGTCTGAGCGGTGGTGCGGGCAGCGGCAGGGGGGGTTGCCTGCTGGGCTCCTCCCTCCTCCGAGTTCTGCTTGGCAACATTCTCTGCCTGCTGCTTGCGGGCCACCATCTGGGCATAACTCAGCCGAGCTGGGGCCACATCCTGTGAAAAAGAAACCACCAAAGATTATTATCTTTATGTACATACGAGAGAGAGCCAAGATGATTTATTCAAAGGCCCTAGCCCTATATGAACAGGAGGTTATAAAAGTATTTTACAAGAGAGAGAAAGTAAGAGACAGGGAGGTAGAGATGATCTCTATCCCACAAATACATGAGCAAACGTAACATTTACAACATAATGGAAGCAAGTAGTTTATCAGTTTCCACTCAGAAAAGGCTTAACATGAACAAAGTCACAATACCCGCACTCCCTCCTGCAAACACAGTGACACTTCAATGTGTACAAAGTCTAAACAAAGTCACAATACCCCCTAAAAAAAACACATTTACACTAAAATGTGTACAAAGTCACAATAATTCCCACACAAAAAACAGACTGATGCATTTCAATGCATACAAAGTCACAATAACCACCACCCCCCCCCCTCCCCCATCCACTCATACAAACGCCCAGAGATACCTTTCAATAAATGCAAAGTCACAGGACAATCCCACCAACACAACAATCAACACACTTCAATCAACATGCACAAAGTCAAAACGACATTCGATGTACTATTCTTACAGCAGCAGGGGTGGGTGCCACAGTCCCTTTCACTGGGGTGGTGCTGATGGTGGCTTGTTTTGGGGTGGTAGAGGATTCTGATGATGGTTTGGTAGCAGGGGATGACGATGGCTGACTCGAGGTCTTGCTGGTTCTGAATTAAACATGCACAAATGTTAACACATGTCAGGTAAATACAAAACCAGGGCTTAAAAGTTCTCATGACTTCCCACAGTGTTCATTCATTTTCTTGAACAAAGAATCCTACACCATGATATCACATGCATTTGATCGTTTTATTCAATCCTTTCACTCAATGAGGGGTGTTCAGGGCAACAAAACACATGGCTATCAATGCAGACATATTATGGACAGTGAATAGTATTTTTAAAATTTTGTTTTTAAAGCAGAAAGGACATGCACAAGCCGGAACACTCCATGTGTAATGCATCAACACACAAACACTTAGGCTTTTACAGAGTGGCAGACACTGGACAGTGAGGCAGAAGGGGATGTGGGAAAGCAGTCATCCCTGAATTCCTTTCATTCTCTCTGTTCATTTTAATTAGTTGTTATAGCCAAGACAAGGGAGACAATTCCATCATCCAACTACATTTTTCATCAGCAAGAACCAGATGCCAACTGGTATCTGATATAATGCTGCTGTTAAAAGTGTTTTTACCACACACACATGAATATACCACAGACATATGGACCAAGATTATTCCAGACTTGTTTTGTGAAAATAAAGTGCATAATAATTGTTGAAGGATCTCTTTCACTTTCTCACATACGCACATCACATCACACCACACCACACCACACAAAACACACAAACACACACCACACCACACACACACATTGGTGAGGCAGTGTCAACTGACTTGGATGTGTGGGCGGACGAATCAACAGCAGTGGCACTGGTGCTAGCAGGGTGAACAGGGTGTGAGTGGTTTCCATTGGCAGCCACCTCGACTTCCTTCACAACAGCAGGGCTTGCAGCAGCACCAGCAACCAGAGGAGAGACTGCCACGGGGCTGGTCACAACAGGGCATGTGACCATGTCAGTGACTGGAATAGGACCAGGCGCAGAAACTGTTGCCAAGGCAGGGGTAGAGGCAACAGAAAGATTTGGTGAAGCTTTGGCAACTCGATCTTCTGAACGCGAGTTATTAGGACGAGTGGTGCCCTTGACAACATCTGACAGTTTGCTACCCTCAGGAGCATCACCAGAAGAGGAATTATTCTGGAACACAGTATGTGCAATGTTAACTGCAGTGATAAAGCAGAAAGCAATTAGACAAACTTCCAAAAGTGCACTGTTTCAACATCATGGCCCCAAGTCAAAAATGTCAATCCTGCAACAATGTTACTTTCTCTCAAAGAAATTAAACATACATAACAGACAACAGTGAATTTTGCTGCAAGAGTCACATGATTCTACATGCTGCCTGCAAATTTGTCTCAATTAGTCTTTCACAAATGATAAAGACATAGATTAAAAATAACCTGAAGGTCTAACCATCTCTGAAGTTGCCATCGTTTTACTGGCTTCTTGCAAATAACAAATTGTGCAATGTTCTTTCAAGCTGTTCACTTTAGAAAGTAAAAATGACGTAAATAGCTTATTATCAACATTTACAAGTTGACAACAATTTGTTCAAGTAAATTAATGCACATTCTACTTTCATTTAGCTATAAGGCACATTTAAAGAAATTATGCAGCATACAACACACAGCTGTCTTCACCACATTCAAAAATATCTGGAGGCACTCAAAATCTTTACAATACTGAGTAAAAACAAAAAACATGGGGGTGACTGTTCCTGTTTAAAACAATAAATGATCCCCCCCCCCCGCCAAAAAAAAAAAAATCTTTTCTTAACATATTCCTCGTCACACACAGAACTATTCTGTCAATATATATATTCATATTATTTACTCACAGAAGAGCCAGGCAATGGAGGGAAAGACGTGGCTTCTAGTTCAAATTGGGGCTCATGAGGCTTTCCTTCTTTAGCACCACCATGGCTGGCATTCGCTCTCTGAAAACAACATCTTTTTCTGCACAACTGTCCCCTAAGCACAGGCGCACTGTTTTTATCACACACACACACCAACAGGCATATCATGCAGTTATGAAACTACATGTTCTCACATGCATTTAAGCAAACAGTTTGCAACAACATCTGGAGAAAAAAGCAATGTGATCAATCACAAAAAAACTATTAAATCAAATTAAGCTGTGATCACTAGCCGTGTGCTGTACTCCACTGTGTCAATATCTTTCCAGCAAACTATGTTCACCTCTAAATGTAATGATAAAAAATCATATAATGCAATGAAAACAGATAAACCCTTCATTAACCAGAAAATGGTTGACATTCACAAACCTGCTTTGACAGTGGCATCAGTGGCAGATGTATAAAATTAAACCAAACTTCAGATGAATATCTAAATTCTTTGTATATATGTATGTATATATATATATATATATATATATATATATATATATGTGTGTGTGTATTATATATATATATAATAGAGCAAAATATCATTATGCTCAGAGGTATTTTCTGTTCACCAACCATGTTATAAATATCATCAGTCTTCACTACTATAAAAAAATTAAAAAAAAAAAAGCCAACAATGAAAATCGGCCACTGCAGAAATCACACACACACGTTTGGCACACTCTCATGACGCAAAGCACAAAATAAACCTAAACAGCACACTCTCATGACCCAAAGCACAAAATAAACTTAAACATTTGTGAAACTCGACACAGACTGTAAACATAACTTACAGAATTTTTAGCACCATCTTCATTCCGTCTGGACTTGCGATAGTTTCCTCTCCTGAAATCAAGAGTATGTCCATCACAGTAGGCAAACGCCAGCAGATCAGATATGAACAAAGAGGAAATGAAAGGAGAAGCTGCTTCAAAGATGAAATTCACCCTTCTGATACCCGATCCTGTTCATAATTACAAAAATGTTGGGACTTGGTGAAGAAAAGGAAACTGCTGTGTGAAAAAGTGGTTTTTGTGGAGAGGGTAGGTTTCTTTTGTGGGTTTTTTTTTTTTTGGTTTTGTTTTTTAGTGCTCAAGACATGAACCTTAGTTTCTGAATACCCTGATCTTGCAGCTGTACATCGAAGATTAGAAACATGAGACCAGCCATCATGGTAAAATGGTGAATGTTACAGACTGACAACTAAGAAGATCAAGCCCTATTTGATTAAGATTTTTCAGCTTATGGGCAGCTCCTACCTAGAGTGTACTATTGGATCAAATGCGAAATCTGAGACCACTCAGCCAAGGGGTCATCAACTTTAGAGATGTATCTCGAGAAGCAATGCTCATATTTCCAGCACTGCAAGGTCTCTCTCTCTCAGATTCTGTCCAATGAAAGGAAGTGCAAAGTAGAATCTTGTCACGCAGCCCTCAACCAAAAATGGACTTGCAGCGCATCAGTTAGTCATGACTGTCATTTTGCCCCAAAGATCTAAAGATGACGCATGTTTCAATTTTTCCTCCAGCACCATGCTTCTGATGAGTTCCCCTCAAAGTCTTTTTGTCAACAAGATTCTTCTTCATGTTGACAAGATTCACTGAGGACTGTTATTGGAGGAACATGGTGGCAGTCTTCACTCCAGGGTGATGCTCATTCACTCTGGTTCTGTGACAAAGCAACTGTGAACAGGATGGGGCTTCCTGCATAAGCTTAATCAAGACTTCCAAATATCGCCTGTCAGTTGTGCATTTCTTCCAGTTTGGATTCTTGGCGGCCTAACACTGTAAGCTCTTCGTGGACTGCTGGCACAAGGAATGCTGCTTATGAACACAAGTGTGGTGTACATAGGGGGACTCATAGTGAGCAGCGAGGAGGTAATGCCAGTGAAATGGTGCTGATGATTTGGCATGAGGGGGCAGGAGGGTGGGGAGTATATAAATATGACAGACTTATTGGGGGCTAATGGTTAGTAAATAAAACATCCATTCTCAGTCTGACATTGTCTCCATGCATTCAGCCTCACACAAGCTTTGAGTGCACATCACATCCGCAGCCACCAAGAACCACATCCTGCACCACTCCACACCAACGACCCACAGCGGAGCCTTACTTGTGTTGCACTGAGGACACACTGTCCCCCTTGGTGTTAGATGCTTGAGCAGGCAGGTGCAGACTGTCTTCAGGGGGGACCAGAGGGGTGGGGGCAGAGCTCACACTGCTGGGCATCGTACTGTTAAAGTGACTGCTGTTCCCGGAAGAGCCTTCACTGCGGCTTCGGGCGAAAGGAGGGGGCTGGGAGGAGAGGAGTTCAGGGGCATGCTGCTGGTGACTGTTGTTGCGGGGGCTGGTGCGGGTGGAGGGCAGGTGGTTGCTGTGAGTCCGGTCAAGGGGGCGCGACTCCTGCACCTTGTCCGTGCTGATGGACTGGGGCCGGTGGTGTGGCTTACCCATTCTGTAACAAGGTCTGCAACTGAAACCCCTGGCATTAACCAGATGTTTCGCTCAACCTTGTCTTCCCTACTGGACCTATACATGCACCTTGCATGCAATTCTTTCCAAACCTGTATCACTCCAACCAAGTAACGTAACCTGATGGGCACAGTAGTTGAGTGGTTAGAGCACCAGACTTCATAATCTTAAGGTTTGGGTTTAAATCTTGGTCAGAGTGCCTGATGGATTATAAGTAATCCAAATTTTCAGATCTCCAAGGTCAACATATATGCCAGCCTGCTACAACTTGAGAAGTTTGGAGTTACTGCCCACAAATGCAGAGAGAGTAATCAACCTGTTCACCCAAACTCTCTCACAAAGCTGATGCTCATACAATAGACACTGACAAAGTAAATTAATGTATGTGTGTCACATACCCAAGTAAACAACAAGGTGTGATCTATTTCAATGAGCAGTACCTGCTCAAAAGCATATTTGCCAATAAAACATACAGGATTCAGACTTTTTATACACTTTTCACTTACCCTCTATTATTGTTGGAACGCACTGGGTGGTGGTAGAGATTCCGGCTGTGGTTTGTGGACGGCTTGACCGCTGTGGCTTGTAATCCGTTCATACTCAGCATCTGTGCAACAGACCATAAATACCACACAGCCCATATAAAATAATATTTCAAAGAAGCATACTTTACAAAATTGAAAATGGCCAGAAGTTAAAAAAATATAGTTTTATTATGCTGTGATGCTTGCTATGGAGTTCAAACAGAGAAGACAGACAAAAACACAGAGACACAATGAACAGCTCAAATGCACCTTTCACCATTGCAAAAATAAGGTTTTAGAAATAATCAGGGCCCGAGAGAGAGCAGCCTGTTTGTCCAGTCGATGGTGATCTGGGCTCAATTTGTGCCCAACTGCATAATCTTGTGTCCTGTTTAAAGATATGACAACTTACAGCAATAGAGGATCAATGTAACAATAGAAAGGAAGAAAATGTGAGAAATTTAGCCATGTGAAGAGCACAGGTTCAGGATGGAAGATGGCTGCTGTGAAGAGAGTATGTTGTACAGACACGTGGAAGGAGGGTAACAGACTAATGGGGGTCACTAATCACATAATTTCAATTTCTCTGCAGAAGCAGGTAGTAGTTAGCACAGGACAGGAACCAACTCTTGCTGGAATCTGCACTAGTGGGTCATGGTACAGTATGTGTAATTAAAACAAATTCTTTTAACCCTTTTGCTGCCAGGAAAATAAGATTTAAGTGAAATCTATTTGCCAGGTTTTTTCACAAAAAATGGGTATAAATTTTCAAAAAATTCTGTACTCTTTGTTATTGGAGAAAGACCCATAAAAGTATATATTTTCTGAAAGGTAAATCAATAAAGAATACAAAACACATGATGTGTTCCCTGTTTGCATATTTTTAGTAACATCATGTTGTTTTGAAATCAGTGTTTTGTTTTTTGTCACATTTTCATCTTGTTCATTACAAACATTAGTCAGGTAATTTGCACTAAAACATCATATTTTCAGGACAAATGGATATCTACACACAAAATCATACTAGAACCACAATAAAAAATGTTTTTTTAAAGAGATTGATACACAATGCATTGTGACTTCTCCAAGTGATAATATTGATGTGAGGCCACGCCCCCTCAGTCTCCACCCCCTCCTCTTCACCCCTCTCACATGGTCACTTTATCCAGTTCTCATCAGACTGCATTGGCTGAGTGCCAAGAAAATTGCTCACAGTGTGTCCTACTAATAATTTGGTCTCTGTCTGTCGTCTGCTATGATTGTACAGCCGGGATCACACACTGATAGTTGTATCTTGGCCACTCTCTTGATTGCTCCCTTTATCTTCTATCAAATCATCCTATAAATGTTCATCACTGTCTTCTCCTTCGAATTTACTTTCAATTCTTTCTGAGCATCAGCTAAAGAAAGCGATCTTGGTTGATTTAGTTCGCCACGATCGCATGTCTTGAGCACAACGTCAGTCCGACATTTTGTTGAGCGAGCGGGGAGAGGAGCTAGGCAAACACTGCGGCCAGTAACCCAACCAAAACGTTCAAATAAAGGACTGCCTCATGACGTTGACGGTGTTTCTAGCTATGAATAGAATCTAGAAAGATTCCCCAAGTTAAAGCTACCAGCATTTTTAACAACGACCTGAATGCAAAGCAGGGAAAAGTCAGAATATTTCGATGACAAGTTATCTCGACATTGTGGCATTGAAGCGTACATGCTTGCCATGACGAGTTATCTCGTCATATAGGCAGCCCAGGGGTTAAATATGGATGCCTGGACTGGAAGACAGAAAGAGGGAGATACCAGAAAGAAGAAATAAAACAAACAAGGAAATAACAATGACAAAAAAACTATCTAAACATGAAGTTCAGGAAGCCCATATAAACAGATAAAAGTATCTTTAACCACAAAATCACCCTAAGCAGAGACAGTAGTGTTTTTATTACTGCAGATTCACCTTAAACACTTTTCACTACAAAATCACCCCAAGCAAGGGCACTATTTTCAGCTACAAAATAACCCAGCGCAGAGGCAGTATTTTTAAATATAAAATCACACAAAGCAGTGATACTGATTTTTAGACAAAATAACCCTGAGCAGAGACAGTATTTTGAACAATTTCAATTTTTTACAAAATCACCCTAAGCAGGGATAGCACCCCAAGCAAAGCTAATTTTTTTTTTACTGCAGAATCACCCTAAAGCAGAGATACCTTTTTTAAAAAAACAAACAAACCAAAACTATTAAATCACTCTGAGCAGATATGGTATTTTTGACAACAAAATCCTAAGCAGAGATTTTAAAAATATTAAATCACCCTTTGCAGACAGTATTTTCAACGACAAAAAAAATAATCCTTGCAATTCCCACACTGGAGATCTATACCGACTAGCTGACTTCTAGAAGAAATGCTGACTCACCGCGCCAGGGTCCAGGAAGGTCGGTGCAGCAGTATTTGGCCACTGAGGCAACATGGTTTGGAGGTTATACAGATGGAATGGCTGCAACAATATAAAAGAACAAATAGTGCCCACACGCACATATACAGAACAGTTAATTACTCACTGCAGCAACCATCTTATGCCTCAAATGAGTTCCAATACAATTCCAATCATGAAAACCAGTAAGTTGTGTGAATAACACTACGCGGAAGGACCTTACAACCAATTATTAGCGAAATTATGAATAACAAATCAAGTGTACATTTGTCCTGCAGACTTTTTTTTTCAACAAATTGTAAGCAATGTTGGTTTTCCTTTTTCACTGTGAAGAAATACTCTCATGAACAGAATAATTCATATACTTGGTACAGGCAACCTTTTAAAAAAAATATATAAATTCTGTTAAAACAACATTTAAACAAGTCCAGATTAAAACTGCAAGTCAAAACAAACATTCCAACACAAAATTTATGTTTGTATGTGTATTAGAACCAAAGTTACAGTCAATTGAAGGTCATTAAAATTGAGCCTTTTTGCATATCATTTTGAGCTTTTGGACAAATCTCCACATTTACAGCATCACTGCATGTATACTAAACAACAGAGACAGCTAAAAATGAAGGAAAATGATATTTTGTTTTTTCAGTAAAGATGCCTAATTTTTTCCCCCAGCTATATTACCTGATTGTTTATTGATACTGAGCAATAAAATCCAGTTTGTTTTGCAAATTCTCACACGGCAAAATTTGTCAAAATAGCAACAGGTGCAGTTTCTTCATTTATCAAGCTATTTTTATGAAATAAAGTGATTTGTATTCAGCTGAGCAAGGCCTTTAAAATGGGGTACAGCAATAATTCAATTTGAAAAAAAAAAGATCTATTTCATATGATCTGTAAGATTTAACATCAAATTCTTCTTTTTTATAACTGGACAGACACACATGCACAAATACATATCGCTATTCTCTTTCTCTCTGACACACACACGCACACACACACTACCATGACTTTTTAGTAAAAGTCACATTCAGCAAATTTTTTTCTTCCTTTCTTTACTTCTTTTTTTTTGTTTAATACAAAAAGTAATGTTATTAAGTTGCAGAAATGATGATGTTCTAGAAAAATGAAAAAAAAATTGTGTAATAATTTGTGTTTTGTAAATAAAAATGAAACCACTACTATAGAATATATCTGCTGATTAATTTCATTTCAACAAACCACAACATAACATACTTATTAATTCCATAATGAAAATAAGAAAAAACAATCATCGCTTCAGTTAGATTTGAAACGAGGTGTGGCAGTATGGGGTATTCCCAATGATTGAGCACTTTCATGCACTCATTTATGAAAAATACCCCCTCTTAAATGTTTATCGATGATATAATCAACAGTGTGTGATAGTAAAATCAAACGAACTCAAAGGTTTCAGAACCGACCAAGATCATTGTTGAAGTTTGGCTCAGCTTCTACTGCCCTTTTGGCATCCGAATGATGCACAACCGCTCTTTCAACTCCGAGCTTGTCTGCACCAGTAATACCACACAGTAGTTGCATATACCTTTCGCAAGAAAATTTAAAAAGCTTCTCTTTAATATCTGTAATTACTATTGTATTTATTACCAATTTTGAGAATTTTAAATTTAAAGTCAAGCGAAAATCATTTTTTACGTGCTATATTCGCAATATGCGGATTTGCAAGCCAAACTAATATTCACGGGAAAGAGGTTCAGCCAAACACAGCTGTACTAAAAATAGCTCTGTAGATCAAACAGAGCAGGCAAGTCAAAAAGAGAGATGCGAAAACCAGTTGACGCGATCTGTGTCGGAGCGGTTGGCCACGGCATGCAAGAAGCCTTTCGACTACCCCCAATTTTTACTCTTTTATTCAACAAAGATAAAATACAGATGGAAAACAAAAACAGCATTGGAAAGAGAAGAAAGTGAACTTTCTTTCCATATAAAATGTATCTTTATTTCTTAATCGTCACTCAAGTTAGAGACTTGGGGGAAAATGCGCAAAATCGACTTTTTTTTAGTCTTAGCTTCAGTTTAACAAGTGAGGCTGCCGGTTCCTACATATACTGTTGTCCTCCACTGATAATTTCACTCAGTAAATACTCGATCAAGGAATAAAATAAAATAAAAACATATCGGGACTTAAATATAAACATATCTTGAACAAGAAACTAAATCCAATCCACTGTTGTAGGGGGAAAAAATACAGGCATATACCCATTTCCACAAATGTACTCAATGCTGAACGTCTGAACTTATGTCATAAAACAAATCAAACAAAATTTTCTTCTTATCTGGAGCCACAGGAACAAGGCATGAAACAGCAGAAATGAGACAATGACTGAACAGAACCCTTCCCAACCCCAGCCAATCATTGACCTCCATGCTGGAACCAATGCCCTGACCCAGACAACCAGGAGACTCACGGAGACGGGCTGTGGGACCTGCTGTTGGTTGACGAACTGGGGCACAGGGGCAGCCATGATGGGGAACTGGGCCTGCTGCTGGCGCATGAAGGGAACCGCGGCATCCTGCTGTGGCTGGTTCGGCGCCTTGTTCATGTAGTGACCCCCTCCACCTGGTCGCACCAACGGCCTGGCCTTGATCCGTGCCTGATGGCATGGGGAAATGAAAGATCAAGTTATTATGTTGGCAGAGGGAAAAAGAGAGATATTGTTTAGGTTTTTGATCTGAGGCTGAATCAAAGGGAAATGAGGGAGATTCTGTAAGCAGTAGGAAAAGAGAGAAAGGGAATGTTTTGATCAGGTTCTGATCTGAGACTGAAGGAAAAGGAACAGAGACTGTTCAGTCTCTTGCCATCAACTTCACCTTTCAACTTTCATATACTCATATACCTTTTCATATTATATGGTTGACAAGTAAAGAATAAAGGTTAATATTCTAGTTAACCTTTATTTTCAGTTGTTACCTATCTGTTCTTCCATTCCACTACCAAAAATATGCATTTTAAAAGTACACACAAAAATGCATGCCCTGTTTTATCTTAATTCAAAACTTCTCCATTCATTTTCTTGCACATAGCTTCACAGTTATTTCAGCTTTCATATCAGCTTCAAGTCAAAAATCACACAGCACCGCAACCCCCCCTCACCCCCCTCCAAAAAACAACAGGTTCTGACATTTCTTCTCATTATTTTATATAAAACTGTCAATGCAAAAGAAAACAAAGTATTCAGCAATTGCAGAAACTGCTACTTACCAAAACTGGCTTGTTTCTGAACATGACATTGCGTTCCCTCAGGAAGCAATAAGCAGAGGCAGCATCTTCGTCGGTGTTGAAGGTCACGTACCAATATCCGTTGTGGGCAAACTCACAGTGCACCAGCTTAGGGCATTTCTCATGTTGAAATAATGATTCCACTTCCTACACACACACATATGCAATACACACCACATGGATATTGTTTACTTTGTGTGTACCTTCTCAACACCTTCAGTTTTCTTCATGATACAGCTGACACAATTTTCAGGCATAAAAAATGAAGCATACTACAATTACTGTATTTTCCACACTAATTCCAGTTTCTTGTAAACAAAAATCACTTAACAAATTTCTGAAACAGAAAATTTTTGCCTCCAGTTGTTTAGAAAATGCAATGATTAGTGCTGAATTGTCAACTCATCCCTTCTGACTGGAACATTTCCACCCAGTTTCAAAACTGCAATCGCCTGGCTTCTTTTGAAGAAACCCAACCTTGATGCAAACATTTTGAAAAATTATCGACCAGTTTCTAACCTTCCTTTCCTGTCCAAACTCCTTGAAAAACCTGTCCTGAAGCAGCTCAACCACCACCTTTGTTTCAATAATCTCCTTCACCCTTTTCAGTCTACATATCGTTCTGACCACAGCACCGAAACCACTCTCCTTCACATCCTCAACAATCTACTGCTAGCGTCTGACCCAGGAAAAATTTCCCTTCTCACTTTTCTCGACTTATCAGCTGCCTTTGACACGATAGACCATTCAATCCTCCTTTCCCGTCTTCATTTTACATTTGGCATCAACTGGTTCTCAACTGGTTAAAATCTTATCTCAATGATTGATTCCAGTCTGTCATCATCGATAATTTCCAGTCTGAACCTGTTAAAATTAAACATGGAGTCCCACAGGGATCTGTTTTAGGCCCAGTTCTCTTCACACTGTACACTGCTCCTCTTGCTGAAATTATCAACCACCACAATGTTAGTCATCATTCCCATGTTGATGACACTCAACTTCAGAAGAGTGATATCCCTGAAAAATTGTCCTAACTCTTGCAAGAAACATCTGAATGCTTCCTGGACATTCAAAACTGGATGACTCTAAATAAGTTACAATTGAATGCAGACAAAACTGAAGCAATGATCACAGAAACTAAACAAAAACTCTTTCATCACAGCTGACAAAATCAAACTTGGCAATACATCCACACCTCTTTCCAGCGCAGTCAGGAACCTTGGCGTTGTCCTTGACAACACACTGTCCATGCAAAAATTTATCAGTCAGACATGTCAATCCTGCTACTGTCAATTGCGACGCATCAGTTCCGTCCAGAAATATCTGTCCACCGACGCAACATCTAGACTTCTTGTTTCTCTCATTCTCTCTCGCCTTGACTACTGTAGCTCCCTTTTGTCTGGTTTGCCTGCTTCATCCATTCAGTCCTTCAGCGCATACAAAACTGCTGCCCAACTCGACCTCAGAAAGAAAAGATCTGCGCACATCACTCCTATTTTGCAACATCTCCATTGGCTCCCTGTCTCACACAGAATATAGTACAAGATCAGCACTCTATGTTATAAATGTATTCACAAATTTGCCCCTTCCTATCTTTGAGGCTGCCTTCACCTCAACACTCCATCTCGCTCTCTACGATCAGCTTCGGATCCCCTCTGTTTATGCATACCCAGATTCAAACACTCCACTGCAGGACGCCGTTCTTTCTCTGTATCTGGACCTTGCAATTGGAATGAACTTCCTCTTTTGCTTCGTCAGGTCTCCGCACTCAGCTTTAAAACCCACCTCTTCACAAGATAGCCTCCCTCCCCTGCCTCTTCCTTGTCTTCAGTTTCTTCAGTTTTAGAGTTATGCATGTGTGTAAATGACTGGTGTGAAAGCACTTAGATTTGTCTCTGCAAGTTCAGCGCTATATAAATACTATCATTATTATTATTATTAATTAACAGCCCCCAATTTACCTTCCAATACTGACATATACTTTGTGACAACTTTCAGCCAAATTATTTTCAGCCCCTTTTCCCCTCCTTTTTTTCTGATTTGTGCTTCTTTTAATTGCAAAATCACAAACATTCAGTCCTTTTTCATTCCTGTCTTTCTACCAATTCTGTCGCCAAACTGTTACTCCACTTATGTCTTTCAACTCAAATAAGAAGAAATACATACCAAACAAAAATAAACAGTTGATTCATATACTGAGGAAAATGTTGATGTTTTCCTTGCCTATTCAGTTCTGTGAAATGTCAACACATAACAAAAGCCTTAGCATTTAACTCCAGTTAATGTAGAGAAGACATCTTGCAATTCATAGAAAATATATCAACTACACAGGCAAACAATATATGGAGTTGCCCAAGATGTGACAGATAGTAACATATGCCCAATCTATAACACAGATATACAACACAAGTAATAATGTGCAGTGATAGAAAACTTTGTCCTTCTGACTAACACAAAAACAATAATAGCATCTGTAATAGTTGCATAGCAACAAACATGTACCCACCGATTTAGGTGTGTTCTCTGGGATCTCTCTAAGCATAAGCACTGTGCGGTTCAGCCTGGGTCGTACCTTGGTGCCTGTTTCATCCACCTGCACTGCCTTCGAACCTGCACACCAGTCAAGGATAATCTCAGTAACCTCACAGACTAGACACTTCACACAAAACACTCATTTTGTCATGCATCAAATGCTACAAGTCTGCCTTAAAAGATATGAAGCAACACAGCAAACCAAAGCTGTAGTGAACCTCAAAGCTCACTCACAAGTAATATCCTGCAACTGAATTATCAAAATATCATAAAATCATACCATAACCTGTGTAAGACAGCCAATACACAGACATGTTACAACAATTCTGTCCCAGTTCAGGCTTAGGCATTCTGCTCCCAGTTGCCACTGAACTGACAAACACCAAACACTTATCAAAGTGTGCAGACTAAGAGATTCAGAATTAAAAAAATCTCCATTAAGGAGAGAGGAATTTGCAGATGTAGTGACTGGGGGATTAAGACCAATACTGTTACACATAAAGCTTTTTGGGTTACTGCATTAATTTTTTCAAAATCTTTTTTCTCCACTCTGCTTCATCACTGTACATGTGTGAGTAGTTATACGCCATGTCCAACACTTTGGTTGTTTTTTTTGTTGTTTTTTTTTTAGTAGTAGTATCAAGCTACAATAATTACATGATAAAGAATTTAATAACTGTTTCACTGGTGATGCTTAACGGTTTCTATAATATGAACTACCATAATATAAGCACATAGCTTGTTTATACACCATTTTAAATGTGTGCTGGTGATATCTAAAGACATGGCTAAAAAATAAATAAAACTTTTTTTTAAAATTATCACATGGCCAAGTTAAGAAATAAACAAAATGTGCATTGAAAAAAAAAGGGGGGGATCAAAGTTCCATTCTACTCCAGGGCTTTATTTACAACTCCTTTGCCAATGACCACCAAGACACTGAAACAAAGCCAACGCTGGTGAGACAAGTTCCACAAAGTGAAAGAGATCTTTCCATCTATTGTTAGCTGGTGGAGCCAGGAAACTATTTTAATGTTAACACCATACAAAAATTAATAGTGCACATAGGGATACTGAATGCAAAGCTCATGTTATACAGAAATGTGCTCTAAATGTCAGCAACACATAGTTGCTGAAATTAACTAGTGTCATCTCTGTTATAGTGCTTCACCCAATTAACAGGACTAGGAAGCACTAGAGAGCATGAAAGCACATGCATACACATGAATCTATGTGCAGACAAGTTTCCTGAATCACTTCTAATAAGATTACCCATTTACTCTTCTTAGGCTCTGAAATGCTGTCAGGTTATAAAAAGGAAAGTAATATATGATTATTTTCAAATGCTGTCAGGTTATAAAAAGGAAAGTAATATATATATGTTTATTTTCAAAGTGACCAAGAAGCTCTCCCACCCCACACTGCCCACTAGCTCCTCCCCCCATCAAACCTCCTCACCCTGCCACACTAAGTCTCTATTTTTACTTTCAGTTTCTTATATTGTGGCCAAAAACATTGCACCAATTTATCTGCACTGCTTTTGATCCTGCAACAGTATTAGCATCTTAATTGACCTTTTCATGAGTATCTTAACGATCAACTGAACAAGCTTTTTGTTTTCTCATCAACCTTAGGTCCCCTCTTCCTTCCCCAGCACGTCATCAAATCATCATTCAGGCAGTGCAGTTCTGGGAGAAGGCTAATTAATCTAGCCAAAATAAAGGCTGCAATCTTCCTTCTTTTGCTGCCCATGAAGAATGGATGCTGCTGTGCATAACAGGAAGACAGTGGGGAGAGAGTCAAAAGGTGGGTGGGCAAAAAGGGAAGAAGGAGTGAAGGAGTGAGGAGTGTGGGCATGGTGTGGAAAGTCAAGGACTGTGGAAATGGCACAGAAGCTGTTCGTGTCTCCCGCCCCCGCAGTAGCAAGCGCTGGCTGTTACCCTCCCAAGCAGCCAGGGGCCACAGAGCTGATCAATACACAGCAAGCAAAGGACACAGAATGCCTGACAATTACAATCAATACCAGACCAGTGCCATCCATCACTCTACTGACCATATACCCTTTCACCACAAACAAAGCTGATTACTACCTCAATCTGTTTTATACCCTTTCACCACAAACAATGCTGATTACTAGTATACTATTTAAGTCTTCTCTTTTCCCTACATTTTCTTCTTTCTTTTTATTTTTTTCATTTTCTATTTAGTCTCACCTCTGTTGTTGCTATCTGTGCATATGTGCGTATGTGTGTGCATGTGTGCACACATACAAAAGCATATATCCCAGTGTGCTGTGCATGAAATGGGAGGGTGAGGTGGGGGTGTGGGGTCTGTGCACACATGTAGGCACTCATGAGTCATGTGTGGTATATTTGCATATTTGTGCCTGTTGCATTCCTGCACATCTGCGACTGTCACTGGGGTGCAAGCAGAGAGACTTACTCGAGCCTGAATTTTTTTTTCTGCCCAGACTGAAGCCTAGAAAAAAATTTTCTGCCCAGACCGAAGCCTAAAAATACTATGTTGACTCAACAAAACAAAGTCAATTACAGTTTTATTCAAATAAAAGACAAATCCCATTGTTTTTATTATGAAAAAAAACTATAATACAATTCTTTATCTTACTGAAGAGAAAAATGTGCAAGTGTTCTATATACTCTATAATGTCCATAAGCAACACTTCTTGCAGAGCTGGAGCTATTGAGGAAAGAAAGTACCTGAAGGAATGCGTGCTGCGTGCGCGTACTCGTTGGTGTGTGTGTGTGCACAAGCATGCGTGTGTATGAGTGTGTGTGCATGCGTGAATTATTTTCAATGCCAGTCTGTGTATGTATATATGTGTGTGCACATCTATACATTGTGTGTCTTTGTATGTGTCGTGTCTGTCAAACTCAAAGCACTCACGCGTGTGCATATATATATGCATGTGTGTGCGCGCGTGTGTGATAAAAAACAACAGCGATAGTGAAATGAACCAACGTCCAAATGATACAGACCGCACGCACGTTTGAACAAAACATAACACTACATGCAGGTAAAGTAGATGAGTCTACAGAATGTCAGCTATAGATCCCTATCTAAGCAGCATATATCAACTGCAACAATACAGTGTAGCCACATCATCGACTTACATAATCACATCAATATGCAAAACAAAAAAAAAGTTGTGACGAAGGCATTTTAGAAGTACTCTGAATTTGGGGATTACTCTGAATGGAGAGGGATTTTTTTTTTTAACCGCGAGTTCAGTTCCCCCCCCCCCCCCCCCTTTTTTTTTTAGGAGCTCTTGCAGGAGTGAGTTTTTTGGTCAGTTGGTTAATTAACATTCAAAGGTGAACACCCTTTTCCGAGACCAGCTCAAACGTATACCTGCTATGTGTTTTTGTAGGTGAGTCCGGGTTGTTTACTTTTTGATATTGGGTTTGGTTGACGAAGTACTGAAAATGGGCTCTGGAAATTAAGTTGGAGTTATTGGTCGTGTGGTGCTGTTCGCCATTGCAGAAGGGTGACCTTGTCAGTAATAAAATCTTGCTTCGTCACAAAAACAGGATGAAGTTGACAGGGAGCAGAAATTCACTGAAGCTAGTTTATTTCCAGTTCATTGGAAACTTATGGTTATAAATATGTTTTCAGCGGACAGCCTTTGACAGGGCTTGCTTGATGTTGGTGGTTGGACCACCTGAAGAGAGGAACACTGATGTTTGGGTCTTCAACCTTCATAAAAGTTCATTAACTTTATTAAGAGGGGAGTGATAATTTTTTTTTAAAACCTTGAAGACAATGAAATAAAAAAAAGCAAAAAACGTACATTATATTTACCTGCTAAACTTATGAGCAGAGGACATTATTAGTCTATGTTAAAAAAAAAAAAAAGATAACATTATATTTACCTGCTGAATTTGTGAGCAGAGGACACAAAGTTGTCTGTGTTGTTGGGTGATGAAACATACTTTAGTTTTGTTGTGGAAGATATGTGTTTTTGTTGTTTTTTTTGTGGTGGATGTGAATTTGGAAAAGACACTGCACAAAAGAAAAGATTTTTTTTTTGAGATTCTGATTTGGATGGAAGAGTGATGGTGTGATAGAAGAATCTTGTTGAGTGCATGTTTATATAAACTGTTAATAATTAACCTATTAAAATATATTAAGATTTGATGACTGAACAGTAATATGTGAAGAATTATCCATGTTTTGTTTTGCTTGTGAAAAAAAAAAAAAAAAAAAGAGTTGGCAAACACTACCAACCTTGTAGTGGACTTAATTTTGTACCTGAAACTGGAAGTGTGTGTGGTGTGTGAGAGAGAAACAGGAACATAACGCACGCTGACATTACACACAGATTATTACATTCCACGCCCCACACGCATGTAACAGATGTCAAATGCTACGGAAGTTTTTCTCCAATGACAAATATGTGCGGCACTTCTTGGCATTTGCTCTGTGACTGTGTTTGTGTGTGTGTTTGTGTGTGTTACTATCAGGTTTTACAGTCAGCAGTGCCGTAGTCGGAGGGCTTGAATCATAGAAACTATGACGAATCGTAGAATTAGGCAGGTCAATGTTCAAATGAGAGACAAGTGGCACTTTGAACATCATCAGCAATTATTTCATGTATGTGATGCAAATGAATCTTTGGTACTTCGGCTTGTACTCCCAGATCTAAATAACGTACTAAAACACAACCATGAAGTGTACTGCCGCATTTTTGGCGACGAAATTTCAGAAACAGACTCAAAGTCAATTGCTACAAAGTTTTTGACACAATTGCTACTAAGTGATTGTTGCGAAAAGTGACAATGTTTTCAGCCCGAAGGTTGATGCAGAGATGGCGTGTGCGTGCGTACGTTTGTGTGTGTTGTAAAAGGAAACTTTTCCAGTTTTTAACAGGTAAAAAAGAAAAGGGGTGTGGGGGAAAAAAAATAACCACCAAAAAGTATTGATGAAGAAGACAACAATACAAGATAAAAAATAAAAAAAACAATTAACAAAATCACAACAAAGGCAAAGATACAAAACACCACCACCACTGAAACATGAAACAACAAAAAATACTTACTTTTCAGTACTTCCACAATGAAATCATAGTTGGTGGTCAGCTTTACCACCTGGTTGAAGTTGGCGATGGTGGTAATGGGCACATACTGATCCCCATCCATCTGAGACCGGAGGTAGTGGTCTTGGACCAGGTTATCCCTGTGAAGGCACAGTTTATCTGATTTACTGATATGGATATTTTATAAAATAGTGCCTTTCCTGGGCCAGAATTTCAGTGTTCATGGCCTTTTTCAATATTTCTGTACACACCTGCTTGTCAATCACACTGTAACTGCACACAGTTTATGTGAATCATTACTGGGACTGCAGATTTCAAAACCAAGATTTCAAGGCTGTTACATGCTCGGTAGTTCTTTATCATCTGATAGTACTTCTTCGAAGGAAATATAAATAAAACATTACAATATACTTCAGATGATCCTGAATGCTGAAACAGAAAAATCCCTGAACGAAAAGCAGAAAAGAATTTTTTTTAGAAAGAAAAAGAAAAAAAGACCATATATTTTACAATTACGCATTCATACAATCAACACACAAAATGTAAAAATTAAGATTAAAAAAAAAATTCCACACAAGTTAAAAACAGAAATTGTGTTTCTCATTCTTATCAGACTGAAAAACAGCCATATGTGACACATGATTTACAACAGATATGGCATCATAAAACATGGTCGGGGTTGTAATGCATACTACACATGGGTAAATGACAGGGTTTTTTTGGGGTTTTTGTTGTTGTTGTTTTTGCAATCACTTGACAAATGCATACTTTACTTTCAAGAATTAAAACTTTTTTCTTTTCTTTTCTTTTTCTTATTTTGGAGAGACCTTTTTAAATGCAAATATGTGAATATCAAAACATCACCAATGATGGACACAGAAAAAACTGGTCACAAGCAAGACCTGGGACTGACCTGGAAAAGTAGTACTCAAGCTGGCTCTGCAGCTGAGTGCGAAGATCAGAAGGCGCCGAGTTCAAAGTGGACGACTCCGACACCTGAGCCCCTGGGGCCACTCCCTCAGCACTGCCTTGGTGAGCAGCAGCTGGACCTACAAATGGACCAAAGGCATCTACTGAGAAATGTATGACATATATGCCAGGTCCAGAATTACAGGCCTATGTATGATAGTCATGTCCCACCATGACATCAAAATGGCAGGAGGCAACTGCTGCCAATACTGCATGGGATAGAACTTTATCATAGTGGAGAATGTCTTGCCCAAGTTACATACCCACTCTCTCAACCAAGAGAGCTTTTTGACAGTCAGCATTGGGATGGTCCCCAAAGGCCAACTCAGAACTGGCCCCTAAGGCCGCAACACTAAGAGCCAGTGCAAACTTGCCTCGTAATAGTTATAATCCTTCACAAAGGACTAAACTGTAATTTTTCTCCAGCCAACCAGGAATACATGCAAGCATCAAATAATCCACAAAATGTGCGTGTGAACATGCATGCATGCATGTGTCCATGCATGTGTGAGATACAAACAACACTTATAACAACATGCATTAATTAAATAAACTCTTTAATTAAACAACCAGATCCTGGTCCTTTTTGTCTGATGGTCAACTAAATTAAATGATTGTCACTGATTTGTTTATTTACTAGTTTTTGATTCATAAACTTCTGAGTTACTTTTGAAATGAAGTTAACGTTTTCTTTTATGGGAACAACTCGTTTTTCAATTGCAAGTATTCACAGATGGAGTGTTGGCCTAGAGGAAACACATCCTCCTACTGCTAGGGAGCAAGAGAATCTGAGCGCACTGGTTCTAATCCCAAAGTCGCCAGTATTTTCTCCCCACCCACTAGACCCTGAGTGGTGGTCTGGACGCTAGTAATTTGAATGAGATGATAAACTGAGGTCCCCTAAGCAGCATGCACTTAGCACATGTAAAAGAACCCATCGCAACAAAAGGGTTGTCCCTGCCAAATTCTGTAGAGAAGTCCACTTCGGTAGGAAAACAAATAAAATTGCAGACAGAAAAAAATACAGAAAAAATGGGTGGCACTCTCAGCGTGGAGACGTACTCTCGCTGGGGAGAGCAGCCCGAATTTCACACAGAGAAATCTGTTGTGACAAAAAAAAGAAAAAAAAAGAGTAATCCAATACAATACTAAAACAGTTGTAGGCAGCTGTATGCTCACTATAACGTGATGGTATAAATGTACAGGAAGTATATCATAATATGCCAAAACAAAATTCCATATAAATATGAATTAATTAATTATGCAGGTAATGAATTTGGCGTATGCCATTGTCGCTTAATATGCAGCAGACCAAACAGGGCCATATCTGGACTAAATGAATATAAAAAAAAAAATTTCTTTTTTTTTTTTTTTAAATCAGTGAGTTGGACAGTGTCGCATCTGAAAGAAAAGTGAAAAAGAAAAAAAAACAAAAACAACCGCCACCTGAAAAACAATACAGTTCATGACATATCTTATTAAGCTCCTTAAAGAAAACTTGACCAGGCTTTTCTGAGGACACAAGCCTTCCTTTTAATTTTATCCCTTGATTAAAATATTATATAGTTTTAAAAAAGAAGGAGGGGGATAAAAGTCATACAAAATACAAAAATAGGCCTTATTGACAAATAACATTGCAGAATGGACACCAAGCAATGAAAATCAGCCCCAAATCACCAGTCCTAACAAAATCAAATCTTTTTTATCTTAAAAAAAAAAAAAAAAAAAAAAAAAGAAGAAGAAAAAAGAGACACACACACACTTCATTATAATACTATGTTAAGCATACATATCACTTTTAACACATTACCTTTATAAGCAGCATCCGAATCAGGGTACCATTCTTCACAGGCAGGAATTAAGTTACAGACAACAGTGTCTACCACTGCCTGTTTGGTGCTAGAATCATCACCATCTACTGAGGGGTCAGCCAACGGACCCAATAGACTCTTGCCATCAGAAGTGGCACTGTCTGCCATGTCCTCTGCAGACACTGTCGCTGGATCCATGACAGGAACATAAACAGACGCCAACGGATTTAAAACAGAACCACCATTAGCATCCGCAAACTGATCCATGCCAGAAGTCACAGAATTATCAAACTCTGGAGCTGCATCAATCGCCACTTCTGTGTCTTCCTGATTTTCCTCATCTTCTTCACATGTCACATAAAAAGCCCGGCTGGGAATATGTGATGAAGCACCTGAACAAAAATGGGGAGAGAAAAAAAAATCACATAAACTGTAACATTTTTCTCTCCATGAACAGATGCAAATGGCAGCCAACTGGTTTAAGTTGCCTGTTTTTTTGGTTTGTACAATAAATAATCTAATAGATATAGAATGATTTTGTCCTTATTAAAGAGAGAGAGAGAGAGAAAAAAATATATACATACAGACAGATAATAAATGTTTTATATATATATATATATATATATATATATATATATATACACACACACACACACCCCTACCCACATACATTTTTCATCACCTACAAATCATTTTGATCCTGTAAACAAACTTCCTACAAAAATTACAGAATTTTTCATTAACATTTTTATTGCGAAAACATTTACCATAAATATCTTGACTTATACATCATCTGAACTGCAGAGAGAAAATGCTGATTCACAGTGCACACACGATTATAGCATAAATATATTTTAAAATCTATTTGGCGCAGAACAGCAAACATCCATCTGAACAAGAACAATGTTTCCTAACTGCCAAATAAAGACATTACTCACACAAGAAAACGTATCTTCTTTGTTTGTTTCACAAAGTGATTCATTCTCATAAGCGATATACCCTCTACGGAACACTTTTTTTTTCTTCATGCCTACCAGAAGAAAATCAGCAGGATGTCCTTTGCCAGTTCTAACCTTCCTCATAATAAAATCAGGTCTCACAATTTTAAATTGCACTGTTTTGTTCAAGAAGAGAAGCACTGCCTTAGCTGGTTAGTACTGTTCCAATCTGTACACATGTGCTCAAGTGTATTATCAAAAAAATTTCAGTTCAGAGAAAATGACAAGCCTATGATTTTGCAGACGGCATTCCCCCTTTTCTGAACTGCAGCAGTTTTCTCACTTCGCAAGTTCTGATGCTGATTTCCTATTACTTTTCCCTTTCACTTTCTAAGACATCTATTGATCTAATATAAACACTTATGCACAAACATATGAATAATTTAATCCTTCATACTGAACTTCAATGGGTAAAACCATTCAACTATAAAAGAAAATCTGGGTTCAATCATTCAGTTTTTCTTTCCTGTAATATGTATAAGTAATAGGATTTTCTTTCTGACCTAAACCAGATCAGATCAAGTATCCCATTCTCTGTGTGAGCTCACTGTGCTTCATGTGAAAAAATGACATAATACTCACATGCACATCTCAATGCTGCAATATTTATATTTAACAACAACAACAAAATAATTTTTTTAAATAATAATAAACAAATGACAACGTAGAAGCACCAAGAAAAAAGATTGTAAAGAAGAGAGGGGAAAAAATGCCCCCATTCCTGATTGCAACTTAGGTGTTCTTTTTATCTTTTCTTTTTTCAATAGGAAAAATTGTTTATGTGCGTATGTGTACATACACCACACCCACCCACATTTCATTATTATTGTCTAACACATAGGTCACAGTTCTATCAATTCTAACACTTTACCTTTCTCAGCTGCATCCATATCATGGTACCACTCTTCACATGTGGTATTTAATTCTGAGACGGCAGTGTCTACCATTGCTTGTTTGGTGCTAGAATCACTGCCACCTACTGATGGGTCAGCTGCTGGATCATACAGACTAATGCAGTCAGAACTAATGTCCTCAGCATTGCCTGCAGCAGGATCCATGACAGGATCATAAGCAGGCGCTAAGGGATTTAGAACAGACCCATTAACACCTGCGAATTGATCCATGTCAGAAGTGTGAATTTCTGACAGTTGACCCATCCAAGTATAATCAGAATCTGCTGATAACTCTGGGGCTGCAGCCCACATCTCTTCTTTACTTTCAAGTCTCACAGGCAAAAAACGCCTGGGATCATGAGCATCAGTACCTGAACAAAAATGGGAAGAAAAATTATTCATGTTGTTAACATTTTCTGTTTCTTTCAGCAGATACAAAGTATAACACAGCACTTTTAGTGTTTGGGGTTTTTTTTCTTTAAAAATATATTCAATGGATAATTACATGTACTTGGAACAAACAATTTGTAGATTGTTCCTTTGTGAAAAATGTACAGAGCAACATGATATTGGAGGAAAACAAGTGTAAAAAATATACCACCAGTTCTATCATGACTTCAGAGTTTCTTTATAATATACTTCTCTCATTCCAATGAATAAAAACAATTAAAAATATATGTATCTATAAAACATCTGTTTTATTTGTATTAATATACCACAGATGTTTTCTTTATCTAAAAAACAACAACACAAAAACAAAAACATTTTCAGTCAGGCAAATACACATTTACTCATTTCACAGTGGACATCTTTATAAACATTTTACACTGAAATGATTGACATTTACCTCATACCTCATCTCAACAGCAGAGAGAAAATGCATATCTCAAACCATAGGCCTAGTTTGCATCAGTTTGACATGGTACAGTATATGACACCAAATGCATATTTATGGTGCACAACAATATCTATTCACAACAATATGGCAAATGTTCGTTCAAAGAAGAGCAATGCTTCCAGCCTACCAAATACTTAAGACATAACTTACACAACTTCATCCTTTAATGTCTGCTTACTGTTATTCATTAAACCCATAAGACTGGAATGGTTTTTGGTTATTATTTTGTACCAAAAGAAAATCAGCTATATGTCCTTTGCCCATTCTGATTGATGGCTTCCACAAATACACCTCGCTATTTTCTTCATGACTTTAACTTGCACTGCTTTGTTCAATAAGAGAAGCTGTGACACAGCTGGCCATTGTTTCAGTCTGTGTTCATGTGAGTAAACATGTTTTTAAAAAAAATTCCAGTTTAGGCAAAAAGCAAGCCTGTGATGTTGCCAACTTCATTCCAACGTTTCTGAATGCAGCAATGATGCTGGTTTTCCATTATTTTCAAAGATTTCAATTTTGCTAAGATTTTCACAGATTTTCATTTTCTAAGACATCAATAGTCTCTCTCTCTCTCTCTCTCTCACACAAACACGCGCGCGCGCGCGCGCACACACGCAAGCACCCACGCACGCACACACAGATTATTTTCACCATATACTTTGACATCACTCGTTCAAACCATTCACCTATGAAACAACATACAAGTTCTTTCATCATTCTTTCGGTCTTTCTTGTAGAATGTGTAAGAAAGATTGTTGTTTTTTTTCCAATCTAAACCAAACTAGGGTCATTCAATTTCAACAACCGACATATAACTTACACTCCTTTAAAACAAGCAACATTGGCTTGATGTCCCTTAATCCCATCTTGAAAAGAAACGGTTACACCATCAGCATTTTCAGAGGCAGAAAAGAGAAAACAAAACGCTGTGCTGCTCTCTCTCTCTGACATACTATGCAAGAAGAAAAGGTGGTCACTGATAAGGAGAAAAAGTGAGCAAACCTGAAAAATCTTTAGAACTAAAAACAATAATGATACACATTTGCATCGCTCCCATTCTCTAATACAGGTTCTTCACATGAACATAAAACGCTTAACACAAACATACTTATATCTTACAAATGTGAAATTTACAGGTCACCAATATATTATTTCAATTTTTTTTTAAATCCATAGATAAACGCACCTGTTTAAGAAAAAAAAGGAGAGAGAGAGAAAGAAAAATGGTGCTCAACAACCAGCTTGCGAATCCGGTTTAATTTTCATTTTTTGTTAAGAAAAATGTGTGTCTGCATGTGTTCAAAAGCCAGATGGGTGAAACGTATATACAAGAAACATGCACACACATTCATTATCATCATGTCAAGCACATCTTTAAGAATTCTATCAGTCTTCACATTTTACCTTCTTCAGGTCTATATGGAAGAGAGTACCCTTCTATTACAATTTACATACATGGTGTTCCAGTAAGTGACAAAAGTCTCTACCATGGCCTGCATGATGCTAGAGGAACTAGCACCTACTAATGGGCTGGCTACTGTAACCACCGACAGACTCATGCCATCAGAGGTGGCACTGTCTGCCATGTCCTCTGCAGAGACTGTTGCTGGATCCATGACAGGAACATAAGTAGATGCTAACGGATTTAAAACAGATCCATTAGCATCCGCAAACTGATCCACGCCAGAAGTGTGAACAGAATTATCAGACTCTGCAGGTAACTCTGGAGCCGCATCACTCTCCTCTTCAGTGTCTTCTTCCTGACTTTCCTCATTCTCTTCATATATCACATACAACAACCGCTTGGAAAATTGTGACAAAAAACCTGGACAAAAATGGGGAGAAAAAAAAAATCACTTGAACTGTTAACATTTTTCATTCTATGAAAAGATGCAAAATGCAACAAAGCAGTTTTTGTTCTTTGGTGGACTCACTAGTTGTTTTTAAAGAATTGATATTCTATGGATTGTTACATAGAACAGACTTTATTTTAACAGTAAAAGAGAGTTAAAAAAAATAAATGTAAGAAACACACACACACACACACACACACATACATTACTATGTCAAGCACATCCGCCAGAATTCTATCACACTGAACACTTTACCTTGAGCTGTGTCCACATGGGTGTAGCATTCTTCAAGAGTGAGGACAGCAGTGTCTACCACTGTCTGTTCAGTGCCAGTATCAGTAACACCTACTCCTGGGTCAGCTAATGGACCCAAAACCAGTCTCATGCCATCAGAAGTGGCACTGTCTACCATGTCCTCTGCAGACACTGTTACTGGATCCATGACAGGAACATAAGCAGATGCTAATGGATTTAAAAAAGATCCATTAGCATCCGCAAACTGATCCATGCCAGAAGTGTGAACAGATTTATCAGACTCTGCAGGTAACTCCAGAGCCGCATCACTCTCCTCTTCTGTGTCTTCTTCCTCGTTCTCTTCATATATAACATACAATACTCGCTTGCGAAATTGTGACAAAGTACCTGGACAAAAACAGTAGAGAAAAAATAAATCACTTGAACTGTTAACATTTTTCTGTCTATGAACAAATGAAAAATATAACAAAGCAGTTTTAGTTGTTTGGTGGTGGTTGTTTTTAAAGAACTGATAATCTATGGATTATTATATTAGAACAGACATTTTTTTATCAGTAAAAAAAAAACATATACAGTACAACACTGCAGGAAAACAAGTGCAAATAAACAACAGTTCTCTCTTTACTTCATACCTTCTTTTTAACATACATTTAAAATAAACAAATGAATAAATAAACAAAAAATTCAAATACATAAGATAAATATATGTTTTATTTATATGTATCACTTTTATTTTTCATTATCTGAAAATTGTTTTCGATCAGGCACTTTTTGAAATAAAAATTTAGAATTGAAACTTTTAACAACATTTCTGACTGAAAAGACGGATATTTATCACCTTATACCAAATGTAAATAAGTGTTTTCTGTTGTTAAAAAAATCTTTAAAAATTTAACATAAAAAAGGACAGTTAGGGGAAAAGGCAAGCCTGTTATTTTGCAGACTTCATTTCTCCTTTTCTGACTGCAGCAACTCTTACACTTCACAACTTTTGATGCCTGTTTCCCTGTATAAGAAATACACACACACACACACGCACACACACAAAAACATACAAACACATATTTATAATTATGTTAAACACATCTGTCAGAATTCTATCACACTGAACACTTTACCTTGAGCTGTGTCCGCATGGGTGTAGCATTCTTCGTGTGTGGGGACAACAGTATCTACCATTGCCTTTTCGGTGCTCATATGAGAAACACCAACTGAAGGGTCACCTAATGATGATCTATCATAGAGACCAGAATCAAATACAGGTGATTCTGTGACAGGGCTCAGTAATTCCTCATTCTCATGTTCTTCCAAATGACAGTGGGCACCAGTGTCTGTATTTAAAAGTATCACTGGTGTCACCAGCAAACATCTCTGATAATAAGTTGTATCACCTGAACAAAAAAATATGGGGAGAGAAATTAATAACTCTGCAAACATTTTTTTCATTCCAGAGAAAGACGGGAACAAACAAATATAGGCATTATTTATTATTATCTTTTATTTGTGTTAATACATTTATACAGTGTATTACCTATTACACAGAACAGTTTGTTTTCTAATTAACACTACTTTGAACAATATCATGTATGAAAACAAGTGTATAACAAGTGAGCAACAGTTCTGTTAAAGAAAAAAACAATTGGGGGGTGATTAGAATAACAAAAATGACAAAGAACAACAGTAAAAAAAAAACAAGTGAACATAATCAACTGTTCAGATATCCAATTTACAATAAATCTCTATTTAAAAATATTCAAAAAACAATTTTTCTCAAAACATACACAATTCTGCTATCACTTTTCAAAAGTCTTTTTCAAATGTTTTTCAAAACATTATAAACAAGAACAATAACAATCAAAAAAGGCTGCACAAATTCATCTGCTTGGTTGTTTTTTTTCTTTTGATGTCTGATTTTAGTTTTCAAATGAGATTTCACACTGTAACAAACAAAAAATAAATAGATAAATAAACAGGTTTTTTAAACCTTAAATAAGCCAGGATCATTCAACCTAAACAATCAAACTACAGACAAGTAAATGTCAGTCCATAAAAAAAAGCAGCACCAATTTGATGTCACGCCTCTTTCTCCCATCTTGGAATGAGAGAGAGAACATTCCACAACATCAGCACATTCAGTTTCAACAGCAGGACGAAGAAAACAGGATGTTGTTCCACTGGAGAAGACCGAAAAACAAGGTGGCATGTGACGAAACGCGCCAAGCTGTCTGTACGGCTTACGGTAATTCTTTTTCTGATTCTCTCACTTACACACACAGACAACCATGGCAAGAGGTACTCACCTAGCCCATTAGGGATGGTGACAGTGTTGACCACCATAGCCATGTCCAACGGGGGGACACTCTCCCCAGTCTGGTCCAAGCTTTCTGCTAGGTCCTCCCCAACCAGAGGACTGTCTGCCTCTGTTCCCAGGACCAGGGGCATGGGAGCCATGGTGCCCACTAGGGAGTCAGGGACAAACTCAGGGGGTGGGGCCCCTGCCCCCGCCTCCAAGCTCCCGTCCAGAGTGGGGGCAGGGGGGCTGTCAGACACCGGAGAGTCTCCGGAGGAGAACCCACCCCCCACTTCATCTTGAACACTCAAGTCCCCATTGGTCAGAAATTCTGAAAATCATTCACAGAGATTTTCTAAATGTTACAATTAACACAACACTGAATGTTTTATGTACAAACATATGCAACTGCACTCACAAGAGGTGTGCACACATATCAGATTTGAAATAAGGAAGTTCTTTACAGAATACAAATTACACACATATGCTGCAGAGGGAGAGAGTCAGGCAAGGAGTGAGTATGTGCGTCTGTGTGTGTGTGTGTGTGTGTGTGTGTGTGTGTGTGAGCGAGAGAGAGAGAGAGAGTGTGCATGTTTGTGTGTGTGTGTTTATGGTGTTGTAGGAGAAGCAGTATCTGAATGCTCAAAATGCATAAATCTAATCCATGTTAATACACTGAACAGCAGTTTTCTAACAGTATTAAAGTATACTTTTTAGACCAATAAGACTATATTTTAACATGCTTGTTCAAACTAGGTAAAGTTCGCTTGTTTTTCATCATACAAAAGAAACTTCTTTTTTTCTTTCTTTTTTTAAAGTTAAAACATTATCACCATCATGCTGCTTACACACTGATTCAGCATCCACACCTCCCCAATCTCATTTTCCCCATTCACACCCTCACCAAATCAAAGCATAATATGGACATCAACTTACTGATCTTTAGACATGTTCTGGGTCTTACTTTTGACCAATTATACAACAAAGACTGTTCACATGTATAACTGTGCTGACAGGGAATAATACAATGCCATCTCTCATCTTAGTGGACATGACTGATGAAAGATCATATGTCAAAAATCAGCCACCTATTGTTTTAGTGTGTGCCTACTGCCAAAGCACACATAATTCTAAAGGAAGATCTCAATGCCAACTACTCTTGTCAACTGTCATTTGTTTTGCTTTCATGCGTTTTGTTTGCCAATGTGCTACTTGTGACTCGACTGCTTCCCTACTTTTACACAAAGCCCATCCAGGATGGAAAAATAAAGGCAACAGGAGCTTTGCATTCATTGCATGGAGTATTCCAAGAGAGATATATTTCAATTATTAAAATAAGGGTGCAAGAAAACGTCAGTCCATGTACGTTCACCAATGCAGAAAGCAATAGACATAATCTATGATTGGCTCTGAGAAAATAGTTAATTTACTTTCAAATATTACATTAAAATTATAGCTGAAATGTTGAGATATATGACTTTCATCTGGGACAGTACTTTCACAATGGCGATGGCTGGATAGGTTTTTTCAGTACATACCAGAAACCTACCATTCTTCTGAGTTTGGTGCAATTGATGAGAAAATGCCATTCCCTCCACCCTAACCCACCGACCCACATACCCAACTGAAACAGGGTAAGTACATTACAAAAATGCTACTTTTACACACAAAGAATAGCAAAAAAGACAAAGTCAAGAATAACAAAAAAAATACATGACCCACTTTCCACAATGCAATACACTCACAGACTCTTCGCTTAACAGAACAGCAGATAGCCTTTCCTCATACTGCCCAATAGATACCAATAGCCCAACACAACAGCAGCACGTGCAGCAACACTTGAGACACCAGGGACTCCACCCATCCCCCCTCAACACCCCTCCCCCACATTGATGCAGGAACCAATTAAAAGAGCAGGCATGATGACCCAGCACTTCTCCAGGTGACAAAGGTAGGCCTGGGGATCCACCACTGGCATGACCCCATCTCCTTCCAGAAATTGAATAGTAAGACAGACTGGTTCAAACTGGCACCCGAGGGCCCACTTCACAGCTTTCATCACTCTCATGAATATGTATGTACACAGAAACCCACACCAGTCCACAGTACAGCTGTAAATCCTTGTCCTTTTTCACATCTCCCTTCAGAGGGAAAAACGGGTGGTGGGGGGAGAGGTGCATTTTGGGAGGGGTGGAGGGAGGGAACTTACACATGTTCCCTCTTTATGAAACGAGGTAATATGTGCACACCTGTGCAACCATGGGCCGGTAAGGCAGACTGAGGGCCTGAAAATTCACAGTTAGACAAAAAAAAGACAGATGGAGAGCATGGGAGGTAGGCAGGCTGACGGATATAATTATTTGTTATTATGTCCTCAGTTTAATGTCTGTCCACATATGTATATAAATGCATGTATGCATGTTGGTGTTTGGGTGCATGCAGGCATTCATGATTGTGCACAGCCAGCCAGTCTGTCACATTTTACAACTATACAAGAAACTTTTCAATTGGTCACTGTCAAGTACTTTCAATGACAGTTTCTTTCTTTTTCTTTCTTTCTCTCTCTCTCTCTCTTTTTATTTTTTTTAATACAAAATCATTCCTTATTCAATTAAATCAGAAGTGAAAAGTAGTGAAAAGTATAAGGAGATAAATACTGAAATCATATATTCCAAGTGCTAAGTGTGTAATTGCACTGCATGTAAGTTGCATACATAAGACAAACAGGGTATCATATTTTTCACACTAAATATGCTTTTACAATAAATGACACAACTTGCCAAGGTGCAGAGAACATAATGTCCATTTACATTTACATGGACAAGGCTCGTCATCCACAGGTACTACTAAACTGATTACAGGTCTACTCTCTCTTGAAAGCTTTCAACACTGCAGCCTGTTGACCAATGCTAAATTTACAATTTTTGTCTGCAAGTATCAAAATTACACAAAATGACAAATGGTAACTACTATGTCAACAGTTATGAGTTACACAGGTCTATCAATATTATAAATAACGGACTTGCCAACATACCTTCTCCTGGTTCCCAACTCTTTTCTGCTGGTGTTGTAAGAGTTTTAGAACAGAAAAATGCATCTGCGTAAGGGTTCAGGCCCGTTCCTGGTTTCTGTACCTGTCAACATAAAAAGCACAATACTCTGAAAGTGAAAGGAGGAGACTGAAAGTGAAAGGAGAGAGCGCTCCAAGGAGGAAACTGTACAGTGCTCTTAATTTTATGAAGAAACACATAAAGAGTGTTGACATGAGTTTATCACACACACACACACACACACACAAACTGTGGAGGGGGAATCTATCAGTAGCTTCATTTCCTTCAAGGATGAACAATCTGAAGCTGCATACTGTCTGAATCATTTCCTCCAAATTAACTTACAAACACCATTTCTTCCCTTTGATTAAAATAGTAATAATAAATCATTTTTCATTCTCTTCCACTTCCCTCCCCTGCATCTCTATCTAAATGTGTGCACTGTGCTCAGATCAGCATACATAAAAACCTTTTAGACCAGCAAACACCACCATTACGGGTAACAGTGGTGGGAGTATCTGAATCAATTATTTGTGTATACACATACAATATTTTCCTGTTGCCCTTGCCACTCACACTTCCTCTCAAATTGAAGGCCAAGTAAAACCTCTGTGTCACAGTGTTCGTGTCAGTCTGTCACTGTGTTCTCCCTGACTGTACTGTACTTTCCACACAATAGCACTTCCCCTACATTGAATGCAAGCAACAAAACCTAAGCATCACTGTGTTTTTCCCTACACCCAAACCAAATGCAGTGTACTTACTTCCCTTTTGTCTTTTCGAAACAACCTGTGAAAAAGTACAGCTGCCAAATCTGTATCATCAACAGTAGAAATCAACTGTAATCCAAAAACATCATCTCTCACCTCCCTATTGTGATTATCAACAGATTCAAGCCTTGCCTCATCAGCTGACACAGCAGTCTCACATGTTTCTCTTTCTACTACCCCCGCCCCTACTCTACAACTCTCGTCTCCTCACCCACTTGTCAAAACCATGATAATGGACAACAGGAAGACTGAAAAGCTGGTCGCAAAAGTTCTGTTAACAAGAAAATGTACCAAGCTTCATGAAAAAGCAATCATAGTCATTAGTTGGGAGCTCAGTATCTGCAGCAGCTTGAATGAGTGCTGCACATACTGAAAGCAAAACAGATACCACTGTCAAAGAAACTAAGCAAATTGTTTAGCTGCAGTGCAATTTGGTGTCTCTGCTGGCGGGTGGCTTCTAAGTCACCCTAACACTCATACTGGTAGTCCATGCGCACTGTTGGCACTGGGACTGTGATGATTAGAACACACATTATTGGCAGTGTGAGAGAGACTCATGCCACTCTGATGCCGTGATGGAATACTATCCCTATCAGCAACAATAAAAAAGTAATTACTTAAAAAATATTGTTAATGATGAACAACACTGGCTTTGAACCGGCCAAAAAGTTAATGAATTTGCCTGCAAGCTGCTGTAAAATAAAAACCTGCAATAACAAAAAATAAACAAATAAATTTTAATCTGGGAACTGACTGAATATCCAAGTGCACACACACACACACACACAAACAGTATTAAAGAATAACCACCTCGCCTGTAGCTGTCATCACCACGGTCACCTTCAACCTGTTAAAACACTGTACTGTCCAAGAGACAACAACAACAACAAAAAAGTGCTCAAAACGAAATGCAACCTTACATTGGGAAAGAGCAAGAGTGGGAAGAAAGGGCGACAGGGGCCGAGAGGGGATAAAGAAGGAAAAGCGTGAGCGAGGGATGACACGATGTCAGAAGCTAAACGGAAAGCGATGGTTGTCGGAAACGGCTTTTGTTTCCAAAAAAAAAAACGGGCCCCACTGCACGAGCAGCTGAAGGGCCGGATGGATAGAAACGGCACAAACTTTCAATATGAATTATTTGCGTGTTGTATACTTAGGGTAAAATCCTTTCATGTGCCCACGGGCTCATGGCAACGGTTTCCTATGAATGCACCTTTCTTTTTCTCCCCTCCCCCCACACCCCTCCCATTCCAACACTGTCTGCTTGCTGCAGGAAGTCCGTTTATCAACCCACAAATACAATTCAACTATGCAAGAACAATATCAAATGTTGTAAAACGTCAGTCTCGTCACTCGCATGGGGAAAAAAAAGTGGCGGTCATGTGTCTTTTACACGCTGACTTGTTCATCAACATGGTGAAAAATCAAACGTGGCATTTGGGCGGACGGCAGGGTCAATGCAGACTGACAAGGAAAAATATCAATGCTGTGCGTCAATGAATGACAAAGAAAATAATACCCAGCCCTGAGACGTGATGGAATTTCAGTAATTACTCATTCCTGTTGGTTCTTTCCCCCGTCCTTTATCAACCCGGCAATTCTCCTCAAATTTTGTAAATCTAACAATAACATAAAAGGGGAGAATATGCACTCATGATTATACCACCGATCTCTTTGCTGTCTTTCTCTCAGAAAATCTGATCATCAACTTGAATCTGCATTTTCATAAACAACTGCAACAACAAAATGAAAACACAAAAGGAACTAAAATGAAACAATGCATATTACATTCCCGGCTTGCTATCCTCCTTACCTCTGTGTGTGTGTGAGTGGGGGGTAGGGGGGGGGGTGTGTGTGTGTGGGGGGGTTCAATATGTGTGTCAGCATGCATGTGTGAAGCATGTGTGTGAGGAAAGAGGTTTTCTAATGTTTGTACACAACTCTTGCAGTAGAAATACGGTCTAATCAAGTTTGATTTTTCTTCTTGTTGACAGGCAGCACTGCTGCACTGAAGGTACCCTATAGTGGAAATAATAACAAAGAATAATAATCTACTTGATACAATAGTAATAACTATCACTAAACAACACACACAGACAGACAGACAGACAGACACACACACACACATATATAAGCAAAAACCTGCTGATCTAATACAAACTCCTGCTGCAATACAGGTAACAGGCTGTCAAAAACATCACCACTGTGCTTACATTCCCAACAATCTATGGCAACTTTGACTGCAGTGCAACATCTGTTGCCACCTGAGCACAGAACCCAAGTGCAATGGATCTTTACTTTCTGAACACCCAAAACTACTGTTGATAATGGATTATTGATGTCTAATAGTGCAGATAACAGATGAAACTTTATCAATTTCCCTGCCTCCTCCATTTTACAGCTCCGCCCCTTTATTTTCACTTTGTCCATATGTATGGCTCTGTAATGTGATGTACTGAACACAAGCTGCATGACATCAGATCTAAATGTGAGCGTACTGTACTATACTCCACTGTACTGTGTTATATCACTTTCTTGTTAAAACAGAACTCCATTCAAGGCCGGTTTCTGTCCATGGTGACAACACATGGTCACAGTACAGCCCATACTTACAATCATCTACCAGAATCTGAACAAGACTGACTTCATTTGAAAAAGTGTATCTCTGGCCTTGAAAAAGTGTTTTTTCTGGACTCTACTACTTACGACAAAGATTCTGAGGAAAAAACTTAAAAAAAAAAAAAATTCATTCTTGCTGTTGCTATGATATTAAAGAGGCAAAATAATGTAAATAAATTGTTAAGGCCTCATCAGTTTCTGCTTGCTTTATAATTTATTTATAGTGTGTTGTTTTTTTTAATCCATTCAACTGTATTTCAAACCTTGTAATGTTTCAGAGAATATATATATATCATTATAACTGTTGCTTATAGTCCAGCCGACAGCACAGGGCCATGTCAGGACTGCCAACTACACAATTGTTCAATCTCGTTAAACACAAAACTGTAACATCCACACACAAAAACATTATGATAAACCTAAAAAAGAGTTCATGACACATTATCTTATTCTTAACCATTTAGCTCCTAAGGGCAAATAAGGCCATGATGAGGACGTCAGCCATTCCACTTCATTCACCCCCAGAATACAAAACAAATTGTAAAAATAAAATTTAAAAAAAAGAGGAAAAAACAATACTTCAAAGCACAACGAAAAATACATAAAAAGGCCATACTGGCAAATAACACTGCAGAATGGACAGCTAGTGCCCAACCCAGTGTTTACAATTTCACTACCTAATCACCAGACCAAAGGAGCACAGTCTGCAGAAAAAGAGAAAAAAGTGTCAAGGCTTGCTCCAAAATGAAAGGCCGTTGGGGAAATGGACTGAGGAGGCAGAAAAAGGATACAGCAGTGAAGGAAGAAAAAAAGGCAGGAATAAAGAGAGTTAATTCAGTAATATTAATAGTAATGAGGAAATTTCTAGCAAAGAATTTCCAGAGGGCAAGGATGCTATTTATACCGGAAGACCCACAGCATCTCCAGGAGGGAGAAAATCAACTGAAATTGCTCTACTGTCAATCTTGTCCAATACCACAAACTGCCACTAATATTCAGCACTGTTTCTAAGAAAACCCCTAAAGTCAACTTAAAATAATAATACACATTAAGTATAACAGAATAACAGTAACAATTTAAAACATATCAGAATTTGTTAGTTGCAGTTCTTAGATGCCTGCGCCTGTACAAGAACAAAACAAATGTGTCACTGATAAACCTGTAATCACATGATTACAACTTCATTTGAGCTGACAAAAGTGGCAAGGTCTATGTAGTTCTGATTTGTGAAATTATATCCTTAACTCATTGCTACCATCAATCACAAATATCTGGTCTAACCTACGTTTCATTTGGGATATACACCCAACTACATACACCTGATTAGAATTACACCGTCATGTAACAATCAATGAGAAAGGTAATCTTAATAGCACCTGATCAGATTCCTGACTGTCTTTTCAACAGATTTAGCACATTGCTGGAGACCCAACGGTACTGTAACATCAACAGAAAAATTGTATAGTATAAAATAAAGGAGCTGGCAGCAAATGGGGAATGTATAAACATATATCAAGAATAACACTGCCAAATAAAGGAAAAGAAAAGTTTACTGTTACCAGTAAGTTATAGCTTTTCAACTTTGGGCTGCATACCTTACTATTGAAAACAAGGAAGGTCCCGGAAGATTCTGTTTTTAAAAAATAAGAAAATACTGTTACACTGAGCAGTTGAGCTTCTCAGGAATGACAAATTGTAAAAAAAAAAATTAAAAAAATTAAAAAAAAGAGAAGGAAAAAACTGCAACATGTTAAAAAAACAAAGGAAAAGAAAGTGGTGGAAATGTTTTTATTAAGTGAATGGAAACCAGATCACTGGTATAACTAAGTCATATATATTATGACTTATATACATGAGCAAACATCACTCTTGCTTGGCAATGAATCAAAATATAACAGTATAAGGTTTGCAACCATCTGTCAACCATTCACTGTATCACTGTATGGAGACCAACCCAATTAACACCAACAAAAGCCAACCCCATAGCCTGTCTTGCATACATGTTCACATCACAGTGTAGCCATGGGTCAAATGGTCAGCAGATATTACTGTCTATCAACAACAGATTCTTATCAATGTTTCTCAAGTCTTCTGTGCAGGAAAACAACTCACTAGAGATGAACATATTAACTGATTGGGCTTTTGCCACAAATGACTATGTTAACATTGGGTTGGATTGAATAATATTTTAATGTTCAACAATACACTTTAACACAATGCAAACAAAGGCAAAAGAGGCATCAACAAACTTAAAGCTAAAACTGTGCTCACATGTTGTACTTCAATTTTAACATGACTGCTAAGTGTTGAAGGCAGATGCTGAGATGGGATTAATCACAGAGGGACAGAAGACTGTGTTTAAAGGATGTGTAAAATGCCAATGCAATGAGTGCTTCAAACGTGAAGTTTTCTACTTGGAAGTATATAGTGACTGTACAGACACAAGTACCCAGGTGAATAGGTATGTTGACATTAAAAGCAACTTTCATACCCAACAGCAACATAACAGACTGATTTAAAAGACAAGTAATTTTACAAGATAAATCACTAAAATAAAAGCATATGTTCATGAATTTCTCTGACTTTGCTCTGTCAGTGCTTTTTCTTACTTTCTCTAGCACTGTTTCAAATTAGGGCTAATCTCAATCCAGTCAAGCACTTTCGTTTTTATTATTTAAGTGACCACCAACCCTGCAACACACACATTTCAAAAATGTCTCCCTCACTTTCAGTGTGTGGGTGGGATACACCACCAAATATGTTCTCAACGACAAGGCTTTTCTCAACTTCCAAATCATTGCCAAGTCTGTTACACCACCACCATATCTTCGCACCTAAACACACCACTGATCCTGGCAGTCAAACACTATAACATCAAAAACAGATTTACCTTTTTCAGCTGGCCTCTCTTGACGCACAGAACGCATGAGTTGGCCGAATAGTAGTAGACATCGCCAGGCAGCATGTGAACAAGCACGCAGGTGGACAACCCCGTTTCCAACAGCCTAAGCAAAGTAAATTGAGCGGGATTGGAACCCTGGGCAATGACTAGCCAAGGCAGAAATCTGGCTTCGACAGGCAGATGCAAAGTGTCTCGATGGCCGAGTGGACAAGCGGCTCAAGATGCAGCAGAGTGCTACCATATGGTAGGTACGTAGCGAAGGCTTGCGAGATCTGAGGAGCACTCAGCCACGGCAGCTGTGACATGACCAGGGGACTGTGTCACCTCTCCAACGGCACAAGCCTTCAGCCCCCTGCTAATCTGCCTAGGTACTGTCCTGTCTATTCACAAGACGCCGATCAAAACCGTTATCCAGAGGCCAGAAAATAAGGTGGTGGACTGGCTGACAACAGCACACAGAAAAATATTAACACCGTGTCCGTGTTGCGAGGCGGCCACTGCTCGTCATAATGAATGAGAGTTGTAGGCAGCCGAGCGATATAGAGTGGTGGTGGATTGCCACATGGAAGGCAGGCAAGTTGGCCCCATCACACGGCAGTGCGTTGTCACAGCCAAAGCCTGGCGGTGTGTGGCTGGCTGGCTGGCTCACTCAGCCACTCCCCCCCATCTCTCTCTCTTCTGTTGGAGTGCTACAGGGCAATGCACAGACACGAGAAAGAGAGACAGTCCACGAGACCAAACACGTCAACACAAAGCAAATCTCAGCGATGTGACAGACGGGGACGGCTGTGAAAGATTCAGTCCCGTCATTATCATGGCAATGCCAGGCGTGGTAGCAGCACGACACGTGCAACAAAGTACAGCATCAAGCAGTTCACTGGCCATGGCTAGACTGGGTCATTTTCATACTGACCTGTCTAACCACCCACACTACTGTGACCTTTATGCTGTCTGCATGGAAAAGAAGAATCCAATGGGTCATTTTCAAACTGACTGGTCTTACCACACACACAATATTATTTTCCCCAAATTATTGTACTAGAAATTACAACCCAAATGGTCATTTTCATACTCACCGATCTAGCCAGGACACAAAATTAAGACCTCCATCCTGTCTGTACTGACTTGAACCACTCAAAAGATCTTTTTCGTACTGGCCAGTCAAACCACCCACACAATATTATACACTCGACTCTATGCATGGAAGGAACAGAACAATCCAATGTAGTACTATCTGGCATTTTTGCCTTTGGGCCTCGCAGCCAGAAAACGTCCCCTCTTTGTATTAGTATCTTTTTGGTTTGCATTGCATGCTTCATCTTAGATATATCAAAGCAATTATTCATCAAATTTATAAAACATTACCAAATTTTGGATTGTAGTCCACAAAGTTCTTTAATCTATTAGTATCTTTTGCAAATTTAACTGAATGTGGTAGTGAGTTCCACCTGTTAACAACACAAATAGAAAAGTTATATTTTCTTTTGTTAGTGCAAAATGGTTGAACAAATATTTTTCCTTCGAAATTTCTTGTTATGCTGATTGGCGAAGAGTAAAAAATTTGTTATTATCAATGTCCTCACTGTTATTAATAATTTTGCAAGTCTGTACCAAATCTCCCCTAATCCTTCGTCCCTTCAGAGAGTGCAAATTCAAATATTTTAATCTTCCTCCAAATGTCATATTCTGGCATTCCTTCAACATTTTAGGAGCTATAATCTGAATATTTTCAATAACTATTGATTGATATTTCAACATTCCCATATTCCAAATGAGGTCTAACAAAAGCCTTTTAAAGTTATATAATTTCAAAAGAGTAACCTTATCTTTAAAAGATGAAGTAGAAACTCTTTTAAGTCCAATCATTTGGTTAGCTTTATTTATAATTCTCTGAATGTGAGGCGCAAAGGAAACTTTGCCATCAAACGTCACTCCTAGGTCTTTTTTCCTCTTTACATGCCTCTACAGTTTTAACATGATTACCAATATATTCATAATCATAGTGTAGTCATAACCAGGGTTTTGTTTGCCAGTGAGCATAACCTTACATTTTGATACGTTAAAGCAGAGGTTCCATGTATCTGACCATTCTTGCACAGGGGCAATGCAACATCTTTATATCTTTTTGAAGGACATTATTATCAGCTGCTTTATTGCAGATATGTGTGTCATCAGCAAATACCTTATACATGCTTTGGATTTTATCTGACAGATCATTAATTTTTATCTGACAGATAATTAATAAATATTATAAATAGGATGGGACCCAGAATACTGCCTTGTGGGATGCCACTGAGAACGTCAATTTTATTTGATATATATTCACCCACACATACCCTTTGTGAACCACCATGCAAAAAGATCCTTATCCACTGAAATACACCACCCTGGATACCATAACACTGGAGTTTTATCAATAGTTGTTTATGCGGGACAGAATTGAACGCCTTCTTGAAATCAAAATCAACAATATCAACTGCTTAATTATCATCCATTATTCTTGTTGCTTATAGTCCAGCCGACTGCACAGGGCAATATCAGGACTGTCAAACCACATAAATGCTCAACCGCATGAACACAAAACAATCACATCTACAAAAAAAACACTGACAAACCCACAAAACAGTTCATGACACAGTATCCCAACCATTTAGCCCCTTGTGGCAAATAAGACTCGACCATGCTGAGGACGCCAGCCATTCCGCTTAATTTATCATCCCCAGATTGCAAAAAAAAAAAAAAAAAAAAAAAAAAAAAAGGAAAAAAAACATTACTTCAAAGCCAAATAAAAAATACATAAAAAAGGCCATATAGGCAAATAACACTGCAGAATGGGCAGCTAGTGCCCATCCCAGTGTCTACATCTCACTACCTTATCGCCAGAGCAAAACAGCAAAGACAGTATATCACAGACAGCGGAAAAGAGAAAAGTGTCAAGGCTTGCTTGAAAAAAGAAATGGGAATGGACTGGGAAGGCTGCAAAAGGAGACAACAGTGAAGATAGAAAAAAGGCTGAACCAAAGAGAGTGACAGAAAAGAGGAAATTTCTAGCACAGAATTTCCAGAATTCCGGGATGCTATTTATACTGAAAGACCCCCCAGCATCCTATGGTGGATATCATCCATTAAGCTGGTAAGGTCTTCCATAACTAGTCGCTGAGTTATACATGGACGTCTTTTTCTGAAACCATGCTGACATTCTGCATATAAATCATTATCAGTAAAATATTCTGCGATGGCATCTCTTATAACAGACTACAGCACATGTCACATACAATACAGGTTAAGCTTACTATACTGGTCAGAGGTCAGGTCAGGTCATTAGATCTGCTACTGGTAACCTGTAATCCAGTACAACCTGTTCAGGGTCGGGTTGCCGGCGACTAAACCGGCACTCCCACTGCTCCCTTCCGGGACTGGTGAGGCGGGTGGCTAGACACCCTTATGGAGATCCATAAAAGGGCGTCGGCTCAGGAGAGCCACCGACGGCCATCTAGCTCCACTGTGCTGTGTGCATGCCACACGCAGTTGGCCCCCGGGGTGTGTCTACCCATGCATGCGAAGTCTGGATCCGGCAGAATCTGCAGAAGAAACCTATCGGTTCAACGGAGAGGAAGGCGGTTACAGCAACGCACTGTGGAGTGCAGAGAGCAAGATGAGACACCGAAAGGATATCTTGGTCATCCACTGCATCCGTGCTCATCCTCCAGTCATCTCGACTTAGTCTTGCCACTGGAAATTGGTGGACCCGGACGAGAGAGTGAGGTCGACGTTGCGCAACTCCTCTTCACTTTAAACAAACTCATCGCGCAAGTCATCAGTCATCCAAAATGACCTTTCATCCTTCATCATTTCATCACCCCCAAGTCCTGTGGCGACAGGCGAGCGACAAAACGACAAGTGTGGGTACACTGGCAGTCGCAGCCGCAGACCTGCACGCAGGCGGCTCAGGCCATAGGGTCGTTCTTCGTCGACAGGAGCAGCGATGGAGCTCGGCAGCCGTCTGAGTGTCTGAGCAGCCCTCTTTAGGAATGCACTGCTCGCCTCCCTGGCATGAGGAAGGGGCTAGAAAAGGTGCCCTAAAAACTGCCTGCTCCATATCACCCTGGCCAGCATACCGCGGCTGGCGGGGACCCTACATCAGCGGTCGAAACAAAAAGAAAGAAAAGAAAAAAACAAGGATCATTCCTCTCACCATTGGTGCTTGGAACATAAGGACTCTCCTGGACAGAGATAACGCGGACACACCCCAAAGGAGAACGGCACTAGTTGCATCCGAACTCGCCAGATACAACATTGACATCGCAGCCTTGAGTGAAACTCGGCTTGCAGGTGAAGGCGAGCTCTGTGAACGGGGATCTGGTTACACCTTCTTCTGGAGTGGACGAGGAAGCGAAGAGCGACGTGAGGCTGGCGTTGGTTTTGCAGTAAAAACAGCACTTGTCAGCAAGCTAGCTGGAATCCCAAAGGGAGTCAGCGATAGGCTTATGACCATGAAACTCCCACTGGCATCTGGCCAGAAGCACCTCACCATTGTCAGTGCCTACGCCCCAACCATGACCAACCCGGATGAAGTGAAGGCGAAGCTGCTATCCCTAAAGCAGACAAGCTCATCATTCTTGGGGACTTCAATGCTAGAGTTGGCTCTGACTACATCTCCTGGGATGGAGTGACTGGAAAGCATGGTGTGGGCCACTGCAACCCAAATGGATTGCTTTTGCTTCAGACTTGTGCAGAGCACGAACTGCTGATAACCAAAACAGTTTTCTGCCTCCCTACCCGTAACAGGACGTCATGGATGCACCCACGCTCAAAGCATTGGCATCTCATCGATTACGTCATCATCAGGAAAAGGGATAGGCAAGATGTACGTGTAACAAAGACCATGTGCGGCGCCGAGTGTTGGACAGACCATCGCCTTGTAGTCTCGAAGCTGAATATTCGAATCCAGCCCAAGAGACGCCCCCAAGGCCAGAAGGCTCCAAAACGGCTCAACATCACTAAGCTGAATAACATCACCATCAAACAGTCCTTTGTGGAGCTGCTGGAAGATCGTCTGGAATCCGCCTCTCTGGACAACCAGAAATTTATTTCCTTGGTCAGCCAATTCCATGAAGGCATGCAGGCTCGAGTCCAGGACAATGGCGAAACATCTGCCCCTTTTGCTGTCACAAACGGTATCAAGCAAGGCTGCGTCCTGGCTCCGACGGTGTTCAGCCTCATGTTCTCTGCAATGCTTACTGATGCCTTCAGAGATGGCGATGTTGGAATCGGCCTGAAGTACTGAACAGATGGCAAGTTGTTTAACCTCAGAAGGCTTCAAGCAAAAACGAAGGTCATGACAGACATCATCAGAGACTTTTTGTTTGCTGATCATTGTGCCCTCAACGCTGGATCTGAAGCTGACATGCAACTCAGCGTCAACAAGTTTGCCACTGCCAGCAGGAACTTCGGCCTTACCATCAGCACGAGGAAAACTGAAGTTCTCCATCAGCCAGCCCCAGGGAAACCCTACGTTGAGCCCAACATCACAGTCAACGGTCAGAGACTCAGTGCGGTGGAGCGGTTCACATACCTTGGCAGCACACTGTCACGATGAAGTGAACGTCAGGACTGCAAGAGCAAGCGCAACTTTTGGCAGACTCAGTGCAAATGTCTGGAACAGAAGAGGCATTAGTCTTGAGACCAAACTAAAGGTCTACAGAGCAGTAGTTCTCCCCACACTACTGTACGCCTGCAAAACTTGGACAGTGTACCAACGACATGCCAAGAAGCTGAACCACTTCCACACAACATGCCTCAGGAAGCTACTGAACATCAAGTGGCAAGACAGGACCCCAGACACAAGAGGTGCACGCAAAAGCCACCCTTCCCAGCATCTTCACCATCCTGATGCAGTCCCAGCTTCGCTGGGCTGGACACGTGGCGCGCATGCCAGACCATCGGCTGCCCAAAAGGCTCTTCTATGGCGAGCTGCAACAAGGGAAGAGATCACACGGAGGTCAGAAGAAGCGCTTCAGAGATACTCTGAAAGTCTCTCTTAAAGCGTTTGATATCAACCCTGACTCCTGGGAGGAATCTGCAGTGGACCGTGACAAATGGCGCGCTGCTGTGCACAAAGGCGCCAAGTTGTGCGAGGCCAACAGGACTGCTGCAGCTGTTCAGAAGAGGCAGGCCAGAAAGTCACGGGCAAACAAGCTCCCTGACAATGATATGCCTGTCTTTGTCTGCCCCAACTGTCAGCGAACATTTCGTGCGCAGATTGGACTATTAAGCCATCTGCGCATTCACAGATAGATTCATGAGCATCCTCCCCCCCACCCCACCACCACCCTCCCCCAGCTGGATGACAATGATGGTCATCATCGATCTCGATGGACACACCACCACCACCACCACCACTATACTGGCCTATGATTACTAGCATCTGATTTTGCACCCTTTTTTGAAAATTGCTATTACTTCAACGCTTTTCCAATCTTTTGGAAGTATACCAGTTTCTAGTGATTTATCAAAAAGCTGACACAGCGGTACAGATAACTCCCTGCTAATCTCTTTTAGCACTTTAGGTGGAATAAGAGGGTCATTTGCACACTGACTGATCAAGCCATCCACTCAATAATTACTTCCATGCTGCCCTGCATGAAATGGAGTATCTAATCCAAAGCATCTTGTTCACCTTCATCAGCAGTGACGCTCTATAGCACGTCGTTTATGCACATAAATCTAACAAGGACCTCCAGTTCTCAGCACAAGGATGTGTAGGATTACCAGCTACCGTGGCAAAGTGGTTAGCATCGCGGACTGACAGCTGGGAGGATGTGGGTTCGAATCTCAGCGGAGGTGGGTTTTTTGGCCCGTAGCCAGCTCCTAACCAGAGTTGAGTGTGCTGTTGGCTTATATGGGGAGACTGGAACCACACAGTCGAGTGTCATCCACTTCAAGGATGCATCTTTGGGTGTGTTGCTCTAATTACCTGACCAACACTGCAAGTGTCTGTATCTCTCGGGTCTGGTTAACACCGGGATATCATTATGACAGGAAGCGTAGAGTACAGCCTTGTCACGCAGTCCCAAACCAAAATGGACCTCCATAGCAACATCGTCATCCTCCTCCTCCTTCATCATCATCAATATAAATAAAACAGTCTCAAAGTCTGTGGCCTTTCATGCCCTGCTCTCATGGTGACCTCGGTTTCGATACCCCTCCACTTCTGTGCTTGGGGCAAGTCCTGTCAATGTCTTCAGTGTCAGCAGATTCATAGGGGCCTGTTGTTTGAGAGGCGTGGTGGCGGTCTCCACTCTGGGAGGGACGCTCAGTCTGGCTCCGCGACTAAGACATTATTGTCATTAGTAGGGGGCTTAGTAGGTGGTGTCCTAAGTATGTTGAATCAGAACAGGCACCACTGAACACCACCAAAGTGACTCAGCAGCAGTCCAGGGTCTCCTCTGGTGTGTGGCCGCCTGGTGATCTAAGATCAATGGTTCCCTGCGGACTGCCAACGGTGGAACTGTGACAGACGAACCCGGGTGTGGTCGTGTATGGGGGAATCTAAATGAGCGGCATGGGAGTAATGCCACTGAAATGGTACAGATGATGAGGCAGAAAAACAACAACCAAACTACAAAAAACAAACGATCTTTCCAACCACAAAACTCACACACACACGCACAGTGATGGTGCAAGCCAAAAATAGAAGCGCCGCACATACTCGTCCGTGAAGACAAATTTTCTTTGCAGTTGATGTAAATGCTTTTTTGGCGTGTGGCTGTGATTATGTCAATAGTGTGGCAATACACTACATGGCTGCACTTAATGTACCAGCTTTAAATCAACAGCTGGAGTTCCAAAGATTCGTTTGCTTTACCAGCATGCAAAGTGTTTTGTTCGAATGTGTGTCCAGATTCTCTCTCATTTGGACGTTGGTACGTTTCACTATCACCGTTGTTTCTGATCATGCACGTATGCACTGAGACACATTTTACAAGTTTCAATCTGCATTTCAATCTTTATTTCTTAATACTTTCACTAATTTTCAAGTTTCATTAATACCCACTATTCTGGGAAAGTACATCACCATTCCAAGTTACATGCCTATGCCACATGGGAATTTAAACATTTAAGCTTGTGATGGCCTTGCTCCATTACTGATATCAATTGAACAGGTACTGGAGAGACAGGGCCATCAGTGCCTCAGCCAACAATCAGAAACCAAACATTTTACATTCATTTATATCAATGTTCAAAATTCATGCTGCACACGGAATCTTGGTTCATAACTTCATCCAAAATACTAGCACACAGAACATCACTCAGGTCAGCTCCAGTGGAGAGAGAGATGGGGCAATTAAAATTCTGATCCATGCGGGAATCAAACTCAGGTCACACAACATTTTCTAGAACTGGGTAGTCAAGACTGAGACTTGGCCACTGTTCCACCTTGATGTCTTGATGCCCTGCCCTTGTCTTTCCATAGTTTTGATTTGGGGTCTAGATTTCCCTATGACCAATCAACATTCCATATCTGACAATGACTGGACACAATAAATGAATATGCAAAATCCAAACTCTATGATTTATCAAACTGATATCCTTTGCTAGCATGCTGTGGTGTGTCCTTGACATGTGATACTGAATCTCAATAGGATTCACATATATATGTGACACTATTTTCAAAAGGCCATAATACATGGTACAAAGTTTGATAAAGACTGCATCTATAATTCTATTCATAGACAAGCTGTATCATGCCCACAAGTTTCAAGTATATATTATCACTGTACCAAGTTACCATGACTTTTGAATCTTGAATTTGTACTGTAACTACCAGTAATTTAAGAAGGGGGTGACTGGACTGATTACTGGCTTTATCAATATCCATCATAATGAATTGATAATGCTAAGTTTTACATTACTACCATTTCAAGTCATTTGCCTGAGAAAATGCAAATGTCTAAGTCCACCAGACTATCAAATAAATACACACAAACACAGACAAACATGCACACACTTACACACACCTGAGACAGGATGATTCACAGACTCACTTTGAGGATTACATATGTGAGTGAAAATAAATATTACTATACCTGCAGTTTTCAATCCTGTCTCATGTAATGTGTATTGCCTGCAGGCTAAATGTGTGGTTGAATAAAATCCATGTTCTGTTTCAGTACAGCCAGATAGATTTATCATGTCCACATTCATTAATGATTATCAAAGATGTCCTGTATAAAAAGTTTTATGAAAACATCTCACATTTTCAGCAACAGATTTAACAATCATCAACTGGCAATTTAACAATATGACAATTGTCAACTCAACTGACACCAACTATACATTAACACCCTGTGAGCTGTAACATTTATAAATAATAAATCATATCAATTTGCAGATTTACTGGAATCTTTACTTACAGAACTGTTCAGATCAGGTTCTTGTTGATCCGAAGTCATCATCAAAAGTGTTATCCTGTGAGACAAAAACAAACAAAAAAATTAGCAAAGCATCCATGGCAAGGCTAGAATTTCCTTTACATTTTAGCCTTGAGAACCATTACAAAGCAAGCATGTTGTGTGAATATGTCTGTCATGGTATGTGCATCCCCCGATCCACTTCAGCTAAAAGTAAAACTGAGTAAAAGTTAAACCACTTTCTCCTTAACCTAAGGGCTGGTTTTGAGCCAATGTGGACTACTGTTTATTTTTCAAATGAGAATGATCTACTTTGTTACAGAGCCAAGTTTGAGGTCTTAAAAAAAAATATAAGAAAAAAGTTTCCATAATCTGAAAACTGTGGCATTTTTTTAAAAGAAAATATTGCACTGACAGATACACTGGAAAAAAACAACTACTATAGAAATCAGTGGCTTGAGTCTGGAACAAAACTAAATGTGTAAGAGTGAGTTTGGAATGTGAACATGTATATGCAGACAGATATAGTTATATATAGACAGATAGACATACAGATAGATGTAAAGATCAAGAAATTAAAATGTGCAATGTTCCATTTATTAGAAACAACAGTAAATACTTTTCTTTTTTTTTTAAACAGAAAACTGATATGTGACACCTTCCATGAATAAGCATTCATTTGTAGATCTAAGGTTTAACAGTTATAATTAGCTTGCCAGAATACTTCTCAATTTCTAATTTTGGTAAAATCAGCTGATAAAAATGCCACAATTCAGTATCAGAGCAAGGGTGTACTGTGTCACTGCTGTAGTGCTGGCAAAGCACAGTGACTCATGTTATTCGCAAGGCAGTCTTAAAAATAAAAAAAAACTAACATGAAAATCAAACTAAATCTAATAGCCCACTTCACTTTTGTCTTTGGTTAAAACTAGACCTAAAACTTTATCTGCGTCCATTAACATAGAATGGTGTTGTTATGTTTTTGCTTACACTTCCAATGTCAAATACAAAAATACAACTACCAGAAATTAATGTGCATATCACACCATCTGCATACTGGGGGAATAGAGGGGAGCATAGTACTGAACAGGTTGTGCATGGAAACAGCCAGAAATTATCATAGTGAATCTATTCCACACAGCTTTAAGATGTCATCACAACTAACCTCTCATACATTTGTGGAAAAACATTCAAAACAGGCTTTATCATCAAGTTTATCCAATGAGCATTGATCACTTTGTACACCGTATTTATCTAGAATCATGATTCAGTTTATCTGAATAAAACTTCCAGTACTTAAATTTGTAAAAACAATGACCATAGTGATCAGAGTATGTCCACATACTGCACAGGCATCTTTCTTTCTTTTAAATAAATAGATTAAATAAAACAACAGAAAACAAGGCACAAGTAGAGAAGAAAAGATACATTCACGCACATAAGCCTTGAAAGCTTGATAATTAATATATTTATTTTTGCCAGTTTTTTTGTTTTGTTTTGTATATAAAAATAATCATCTGAAACACCCCAAATCATATATCTAAAAATATACATACACAACCAAAATCCACAAATGGCCAATACATCAAGAAACACAATAAGTTAAAATGTTCTAACTGATGAATCATATTCATAAAAAAGATTTTGCTGTGATTGAGACCAACACAATATTTACTTTTTCTCAAAGAAATAGTTGACAGAAAAATGGCAAAAGAGCTGATAGAAAAAAGAGAGAGAGAAAAGGCAAAGCCAGAAACAAAGACTGAAAGAGAACAATATAAAAAAACTTTCAAGGAAATTTCAGACACACATGCACATTAGATATCCAAGAACAATATAAAAAAACTTTCAAGGAAATTTCAGACACACATGCACATTAGATATCCATACTTAAAACTACTCATGATATCACTATAAACAAAAACAATACCACAATACTGAAAATTCATTTCCAACTCTTCACACCAGTCACACACTTCACGATACAATAAAAGATACACAAAAATTTTTTTAGAATGCAAAATGTAAAAGCAGTCACACCCTCCCCTTTCCCCACAACACATCACCATACACAAACAATTATATATTATGAAAGGATCTCATATGTTACAAATTTAGTTTTAACCTTCGCTGGCTGTCACTTTTGACTGCACACGGAAGCTCATGTGGGTCGTCCATGACCCATACCGCTGTCGCTTTTGACTACACACGGAAGCTCAGAGACAAAAACCTGTATATTCCTCCAAAGCTTGTGTGGGTCATGCATGACCCATACTTTGTAAAGAGACAAAAACCTGTATATTCCTCCAAAGCTTATAACAAAATATAGACAAGGAAAACATATCGTAACAATTGATTACACACACATGCGCTCGCACACGCACACACAGAATCACACAAACACATACACTCAGAAGAAACACATGCTCACGCACTCACACACACGCACATACACACACGCACACACACAACTGATCACACACACCAACGCTTAACACCACATGCACATTCATACAAACCCTACTTATGCACACAGAGATAGAAAGATAGAGAGAGAGAGAGAGAGAGAGAGAGAGAGAGAGAGAGAGAGAGAGACTGAGACAGAGAGAGAGAGAGAGAGAGAGATTGAGACAGACAGAGAGCGAGAGAGAGAGAGATGACTCATAGCATCCTATACACGCACAAAGATATTCAGTCACACAGGTACATGCTGTTAGAGAAAGGGACAGAAGGGGGTTATAGCTGAAGACAGGCGAAAGAGACGGGGCGGGGAGGGGGGTGTGGGGGGGGGTAGTGGGAGAGTAGTGGGGTAGTGAGGCTATTGAAAGTAAAACTTCTTTATTTTCTTTCACTAATTGCAAATTAAACCTTCTGAAATCACTATTAAAAAGGTATGGGTCGTGCATGACCCACACGAGCTTTCCAGGGGTGACCACATTTTTTCCTCTTTAAAAAGCATGGGTCATACATGGCCCACACAAGCATCCGTCTGTAGTTAAAACGCCACCTTTAATTACTCATTAACTAATTAATGAATTTTTTCATTTCTTGGCAAAAGTTGGCCTTTTAGGTGCAGGAAGCATTTCTGAAATTTCTTAGAAAAAATATTAAGAACTGGCTGAGATATTTGCGTTTTTGTACCCTTCTGGGTTGTGTACGACCCACGATAGCCAGCGAAGGTTAAAACATAAGGTTGCTGTACTCATATATTTTTCTGTTTATGTCAGTGAAATAAAAAAAATTCATTAACTCAACAACATCTGGTCGGCCGCCGGTTTCCGATGCTATTCCGCTCACTTGAAAGCCTGTCGGACGCATTGTTACGACAGGTTTTGATCCTTTTTTAACGTTACCGATCTTAATTTAAGGGCGATAACTCACAATTTTCAGATAGCTCAGACACTTTTCTTGCGAGTTCCTTCCCTTAGACCGTTGTTTGTTCGTTCTATAGCAGTTTTCTTTGTTTGTGAAGCGAACCACCCTCACGCTCACCACCATTTGGTTTTCAACATGGCGACATCAAGACGAAACCGGTTCGTGCGGAACATAAGAATGGCTCAAGCAGTCAAATTGATTCATGAAACCGGGTCTGATGATGAAGATGCTGTTGTTGGAATGTTCGACGATGGAGGTGACGAAATTTCGGACTCTGATTCTGACTATATTCTTGACAAAAACGATGACGAAGTGGCAGACACTGACGATGATGAAGGCGGAATGACAGGTCAGTGAAACTCGACACCAACACATGCGCCTGCTGCAGTGGCTGATCCTCCAACTAATGGAGAAGAACCCGAGGAGATGGAAATAGATCAGGACAATCTGTTTGATGATCATATAGATCCAGATTATATGTATGACTGGAGTAGAAATTTGGCCAATTTTCCACTCAACCCACCCTTCGGTTTGACACCAGGATTTCAGGGCCCCCTCAAATTGCCACCTTGGGAGGACTGCAAACAGGAGGAGTTTGTATTATACTCCATGTTTGGTGTCATATACTTACCATGTCAAACTGATGCAAACTAGGCCTATTGGTTTGCTCTGCTTGGCCAAATTTCGCGCGGCTAACAGTGAAAAGACGGGCCCACCGCTCTCAGCCAATTAAACGCCTCTAAAAACTATAAGCGCTTAATCATTCCTTTGGCCAAGGCTCTACACGCCATCTTGTCAGGTTTACGCTCTGTCTCGTCTTACGCTTTTTTTCGGCTGTTCAGCGTATCCTTTTGGCCTTATTTTGTTGCATGCGGCTTGTGTTTATTGTATTCTTACATTCTGTGTACTCGATTCGACTCGGCACCCTCGATTCGTTCGATTTTTTCTGCCTCTAAGTCGATCCTGTCTTTCCTTTCTCTGTTGGGGGTCGGATTTTCGCGGTGCCTAAGCGCAATTGATTTTTACAGTCTCTTCATTGATAAAAGTATACTAAAACACATGAAAACAGAGACAAACCGTTATGCTGCAAAAAATATCCAGCAGGTACAGCAAAGAGAAGAACTTTCCCCAAGGTCACAATTCAACATATGGAAGCCTGTGACACTGGATGAAATCAGAAAATTTCTGGCTATCCTCATCCACATGGGGATAGTAAAGAAACCAAGGATAGTGGACTACTGGTACCCTAATCCAGTTATGAAGACTGGATTTGCCTCCAAGCTGTTGAAACGCGACAGGTTCAGAGCCATCCTGTCGTTCTTCCACCTGAACGACAACTCTACATTCCTGGAGCGAAACCATCCTGACCATGATCCACTCCACAAGCTGAGACCATTGATTGACCACCTTGTGCATGTAAGTTATTTTCTTTTTTGTGTGTTTGTTTTGAATGTGTGTGTGTGTGTGTGTGTGTGTGTGTGTGTGTGTGTGTGTGTGTGTGCATGCCTGTGTGTGTGTGTGTGTGTGTGTGTGTGTGTGTGTGTGTGTGTGTGTGTGTGTGTGTGTGTGTGTGTGTGTGTGTGTATTTATTCTTCCCCACTTGTTAAATATCAGTTCAAATGATAGCAAATGTTAGTAGATAGTGGTAGTATTAGCTGAAGTAGTGGGGATGGTTTGCTGTATCATACATATTGTGATTATCCACAACAGTAAAAACTGTTTGCATGTTTCAGCTCTTCAAGACTGTGTACATCCCGGAGCAGAATATTTGCATCGACGAGGCCCTTTGCCCCTGGAGAGGCTGGTCATCTTTCCAGGTCTACATGAAGGACAAGCTGGTAAAGTGGGGCATCAAGCTCTATGAGCTGTGTGAGAGCTCCTCGGGGTATGTGTGGAACCTTGAGGTTTACTGCCACAAGCCGGGTCTCAGCAACCGCCCCCATGATGTTGTCTTCGACCAAATGCAAGACTGCGGCTATGTCCTTTATGTGGACAACTACTACTGCTCGCCCACCTTGGCCCACAGTCTCACTGCTGTCAACACTGGATGTGTAGGCACTGTGTGGGCTAACCGGGTGGGCATGCCAAAGGATTTGGTGACCGGAGCCTTCGCCCGCGTCCAGATGGACTACAGGAGACTGAATCAGGTGATGGTCATTCGGTGGAAGGACAAGACGGATGTGCATATGATAACAACTCAGCACATCCCTGAAATGACCACAGTGAGATCACGGTCAGAACACAAAAGAAAACCCACGGCTGTTGTTGACTACATTGGCGATATGGCTGGTGTTGACCGCAGTGACCAGATGATCTCATACATGCCTATGCACCGGAAGACCACCGGAAGACCATCAAATGGTGGAAGAAGTTGGCCTTCCACCTTTTGACCCTCACAATGATCCAGTCTCACTGCCTGTACAACAAGCTGCAGAGGAGTCTGGGGAAAAAACCGCTGACACTGGAACAATTTGCCATTTCAGTATGCTACGACCTCGCCAGTCTTCCAGTTGGGGATGGTGAGGAGCGGAATCGTGCTGCTGCCCCGGTCAACGAGGAAGTCAACTGCCTCGACTGCAAGCACTAACACTTTATGGAAAACACAGGCTGCAAGCACTATGTTGTGTGCTACGCCAAGGAGAAGGCAAGAGGAGCCACCAGAGAGCACCTGAAGAACAGGGTGCAGCGCACCAAGTTTCAGTGTAGACAGTGCCAGAAAGCCCTATGTGCTGTGCCCTGTTTTGAAATCTACCACACCAAACAAGACTTCAGCAAGTAACAGTGTCACTGAAGTGTCTACAGTGTGTGCATTGTGTAAAAAAGAGTGTATGTGTGGTGTTTTTTCCAATGAGTGTACAGTCCTGCAAATGTTTTCCAGTGTGTTTTTCAAGACTGCAAGCAGCAATCAGTTTTTTGTGTGTTTTTTTTCCAATATATTCTCATCAAATCTCTTTCTTTTTTTTATACAGGATGCATAAATAGTATCATAAGCACATCAAACCAAGAGTACAGGAGTGTGACTGAACCAGTGTAGGAGGATTCAGAGCATGAAGAAGTGGATTACCTGTGTTCAAAAATTTTTTTTGGTTTTCCTGCCAATGTGTATCATATTGGATTACCTATATCATCAAAAACATGTGGTTCCTTCACCTAAGGTAAGCATTTTTAGTAAATTCATTGTTATATCTGTCCACTGGTATGTGTTTTATGTATGATTTTTTGTGATTTTTTAAAAACTGCTTAAAATAGTGCGATTTGAAAGGGAAACCCGGCCATTTTGACTGAGGGTAGAGTGAGTTAAAAAGGCATTTCTTCTTATTAAAATCAAAGAAAAGTGCAAGTACACAAAGCACACTGAGTTTCCCCCTAGGCTGTTGCCTGTTGTAGTTGACGTCTTAAGTTGTGCACACATGTTCCTTTTTCTATAATAAAAAAAAAAGAAAATAATAATAATAATAACTCATCACAAGTACTTTAATTCTTGTGATCATCATCCACTGAGAGGTTTATTCTGAGCTCCTCAATGAAACTGGTGTCTGACAGACAATCATCATACTCAACTGTCACCTGACTGACGAGTGTCAATACTGACATCAGTGACAATAATCGAACCATAAGTCGACTGAGGAACACTAACAGCAGTGACAGATGTGGTCGGTGAATGATCAGTCTACAATGCCATTTCAGTTTACATTCACAATAAATGATGGTTAAAAATTAATATTTCCTAAAGTGTTAATAAACTGTGAAATCAGAAATTTGGAACATGGGCGCCGCCATCTTCTGAATTGGGTTTCTAAAAATAGGACATGGCCTTGACTTGCTACAAAGAGACCGGGACACGTGTAGAAACTGAACTGCACGCATCTGCATAAAACCTTTATAAATCGGTTGCAAGTACATTAATTAACAAGTATTATATCTAAACTCACTGCATAAATGCTTTGGAAAAAATTGGACTGCAAAGATTACTTGTCAAAACTGAAAACAACGAAATGATATTAACATGATGCAAACTCCCAAACAGCACATGCTTCAATGTCAAATGCCGACATTTAACGAACAAGAAAACTCAAATAAAGAAGGTAGAAACTATGAAAGCTCGAACAATTTTCTAAAACCAACCATTTAAGATTCCAGTAAATAATCTAAAAGCATTTTAAAACATCACATATAATGTGGCTGGGATCCAGTCAACACAGTACAACTACAAGTGGATCGTATCATGGCGGGTGAATTCGCAACGTGAGAAACAAATTTCACATCATACCTTCTTTCTTGATTTTGCAATGAATACAAACGGTGACTCCGGGGTTCCTACTATTGTCACCGCCTTCAAATATGTTATAACATTTGAATTTCAGTCTCTCCGCTTTACAAAGAAATGTAGTACACTCTGACTGCTCCCACTTCCAACCTATACACAGACACTCCACGGACCAACTCTGTCACATGGGAGATCCATCCAACATGGCAACCGATTTTTCGACAAACATGATATTTGATTTAGACTGTGGCGAAATCTTCCTTTTCTATATACAGAAATAAAAACAATCAGTATACATGAAAATATATTAAAGTTATTTACTTGACGAAGTATTTTCCGACTTCTCGTGCTGGAGAACAAAGCCGAGTCAGCGGGCGTTGGTTGAAGGGTCAAAGGTCAAGGTTGGTAGTACACTTGATGAAAGATGTTTTAAAAAACCATCGCAGCAGTACTTTTTCTTCTCCCAGCGTTGCGTGTTTTGAGTTATTACAGGTCCAAGTATTTGCGGAACAAATAAGGACAACTATATGTAATCTGTGTGTAAACATTCACGACGACAGTCTTCGCAATCGATCGCAAGCCATTTATGGTGCAGTCGCTGCGCCAGGAGTGTAAGCTTCTCGGAAATCTGGGAACAATAACGGTACACGAGTACCGAACCCATTCAGACAGAAGTGCACGCGCGATCACAACATCAAAACAACGGAGGATTTGACAGGCTGTTTTGTGCATTGCTACTGAATTCATTTTTCTATGGAGCTGTTGCAACAATCTTTCGGGGCAAACATCAATGATGGGCGTACCTAATACTTATGTATTAAATCGACAAACTGAACACGAAGATACATTATGTGATCTTTTTCATAAAAACGATACAAAATTATCAGGCATGTTTTCATCGTTGTCGAAAAGCTCGATGACATTTAGTTTGAGAGACAACAGGCCTACTTGCTAAATGTGTATGTTAGTTGCAGCTGGTACATCATATCATATCAATATCAAGGCGTGCAGGCCTGACAAGGCCTCTTGCCCGTTTGAAGTGGGGAAGAAAAAGAGAGACCCCGCATAGTGCATTTTTCAGCATTAAGTGCGCAATGCTTGAAAAGTCAAGAAATATCTAGATGAGTTTTGTATTTAAAATTCTGTAAATGAATGTCAAGATAATTTTTTAATGTATTTACTGTTCCTGTGGAAACAACGTCTTGTGACAAATTATTCCAAACATTTGTCACTCTGTTAGCAAAGAAATGTGCAAATCAAGAAGTTTTTACTGAAACTTTTAACAGTTTATAGGAATGGCCTCTTGTACTTGTAGCAGTGTTCTCATTCAATGTAAACAAAGAGTTTATAGTTCTGCTGTCATATAATCCATGAGTCATTTTATACATCTCTATTAAATCACCACATAGTCTTCTATATTCTAAACTAGGTAACTGAGGTGCTTGCAACCTATTTTCATAGTCCATATCAGCAAAGCCAGTGATTCTTTTAGTAAATCTTTGTTGAACATTTTCAATACTGTCTATATGCTTCACTAAGCCTGTATTCCAAACAACATTCCCATATTCTAAGACTGGCCTGACTAATGACTTAAATAATGGCACCATAATGTTCTTTCTTTTACACTGTATATTCCCAACTAACATTCCAGTCAATCTATTGGCTTTTTTAATGGTTTCATTAACATGAACATCAAAAGAGAGATCAGAGTCAACAATGACTCCAAGATATCTCTCCGATGAAGTCTCCAAGGAGACGTCAGAGCACCGGTATGAACTGATATAAGCTTTGACCTTTAACTTTTGTAACATACCACATCTGCAGGGTGGGAAGGAGGTACATGTTTACCAACACATGTAACCAACACTCTGAGAGCCTAAACCATATGCTACAGAAGAGTGAAGGAAATCAAAGCAGAGGTACAATGAAAGCAAATACAATTTAGGATGCAAAAATTTGATCAGTGATGCTCAGTAATAGAAAATTAACTGACAAAAATCAGATGTCAATCATGATGGAGACAGAGAGAAAAGGCAGACAGATAAACTAACAAAAGAGAAATGAAATGAAAATAACAAGAACATGGCCTCATTTGGCAGCAATTTCACACCCGGCTTGGTTCACACACACACACACATGCACACACACATATTAAGTACTCTCATTGCTACGCACATTTCCATTCCTAGAGGTCTCATTCAGCAAACTGAAAGATGCTTTGTTTGTGTTTTTTTAATGGAAGAGTTTGATTTTCCTCAGTGAAGTAAATTGCATGACTGGAAGAAAGAACCCAAATTTTCACAACTTTTCTGAAGCCACCAAAGATGTGGATACAGGATCTTCAGTTCCAGAAGGGTCCATCATGCTGCACTGATGGAATGGGGAAAGTCTGTGCCACTGCAGACCTGTTTTTACAAATGGAATAGATCTGACATGGCGAACAATACTGGAACAATGGCAGGACTATGAAAGAATAATGATTTCTCTCTACTTGTCTCTTTTGCACATACGACTGTCAATCCAGAACAGAAACAAGATATGTAAAAAAAAAATAATAATAATAATTAAGACTTGGAGATTCAGAGAGAAGATGAACAGAAATATGCTGGCACATGTAAAAGTAGATAGTCAATATGACCTTATTTTGATGGACTCCCACCACGTACTTTAGCCTGAGCTGCAGACGAGTTAGCAGAACCAACTGATCGTTTAGATATTTAGAGTGCGTCCGAAAATTTAGAAGGCACTGGATGATTAGAAGATGGCCTCTATTGGGCCAGGGAATTTAGATTAAAATTTGCGTTACGTCAAAATGTCTGCAACAAAACCGTTCTTTTAACGATAGAATAAATCATACTAATCATACTGATATAAAGTTGACCACTATAGGGGGGCGGGAACATAAGTAGATTTTGATTTTTAATGTCCAGAATCGAATATTTTTATTACTTCTGCCTGTGTGAGAACGCCTTACAAAGAGTCGCAAGACAAGCACAGGCGAATGTTACGCAAGCGCGGTATAAGGGGTAGCCAGAGGAAAGCGTTCAGCGCGGTACAGTACATGTGACTGACTGCTGCCGCGTTGATGCTGGTCTGTGAGCAGGTCACTGCGGCAGACAACTGATTCTGAACAGTAAGCTAGGAACAGAGCTCTTTGGGGTCAAAAGGAAAGAAACATTTTCAATTTCATGGTTTTTTTTATACTTAAGTGGTAGAAGACGCAAATCCGCTTTTATGAATGTTTTCCAGTTTCCTACCATTCATGACATATAAAGAATGAAATCGGTATTATACCGACTGCAAAGGTGAATTTACGAAGGCAGCACGGGATCATTTAGTTCGTAAGTACAATTTTGTTGATATTTTACGCAATGCACAACTTGGACCGGATATACTCCATGCTCCGCTTATTAACGTGTAGAATATAAATAAATATGTGTTAACCCAGGTCGGTTTCAGTGAACATTATCGGTGCTCTGTCCATACAATAAATTGGGAAAGTATAGAGGGCAGATGATGGCAAAATTGAACATCATGTCTTGATGTGAAAAGAATGGTATGAAATACATATTTTTCTTTGGAAATGAAGTGGTATTTGCAAATGTGACCCACAAACCCTGGCGCAGTAGACGTTGATTTAGCGTGGGATATAAATAATAATCATAATGATAACAATGGATCATAAATTTTATTAATAATTATGTAAAACTTTGTTGTAACACATGTAACATTGAATCCAAGTTACCTAAACTAACTTTCCCGACGCAAATGTTTGAATTACTGGATTTATAATAATGATAGTAATGAATCTATCATGCAATCCTTAGCCAGTGCAGTGCATTCAAACAAAGCCTGTGCAAAATTATGTATTTCATTAATGATTACCTAAAACCTTATGACATATGTAACATGGAACCCAAAATACCTAAACTAACTTCCCCACCCTGGATGATTTTATTTTTCAGAAACAGTACAGGCACTCCATTTTCACATCAATTTTCCCCAGTGTTTAACTGTTTAAAGTACTACCGTTCATCTTATTATGAAATGGGAATTGTATTACTTATATCACTTGACAAGAGTTTTCCTCTTTATCTGAAGAATTGTGATCAAAACACCGAATTCTTTGTATCTTTCTATCCGGTCAATCAACAGAAAACTGATTAGCGTTATCCTCACAGTGAACAAATATGTAGGATTGCTGAAAAACAAAATGTAATAAAAGTAAGACTTTGAGAAAAAACAAAACCAAACAACAACAACAATAACAACAACAAACAACAACTAAAAATAAGGAATTTTATTATCTGTGTAAAGCAAAACCAAACTACATGTGTTCCGTGTCCGAATGTGACACCTGACTTCATCTCAAGCACAACTAAACGTGAAATGCTTCAAACTTAATTAATTTTAAGAGTCATTCACAGTCAATATATACTTTGGTTTTTCAGAACTTGTGTGATGTAAAATGTGGTTGTTCTAATAAAATTTTGCAAAACAATAAGCGTGTAGGACTGACATTTTTCGGATACAGCAAATTTTTTCGTTCCACACTTCGTCTGTCTTGTGAACTGATAAACTGCATCATTTCGTGGTAACACTTCACCAGACAGCAAAAGCCAAAATCAAGGTAATTTAAGGGGGTGATTTTCTACTTTGAACTTTGTTGTTTGGAACTTTTGATGCAACAAGTCTTCAACTGAAAACTGTCTTACTGAACTACACGCGTTGACTTGGTTCGAAATCTTACGCCAGTATCCGTATATTACCACATCTCGCCATGTGTCAGAAACAGTGATTGTGTCTAAACTTAATCGGATCAGAGATAAATGTACAAACAAACCATAACAACGACGAAATTAACATACACAGTTTTTTTGTTTGTTTGTTTTTTAATATAGCAACCACGGGGTGCGAATGAACATATCGGAGATTTCCGTGTAACATATGTACATCTCACACGCTGTCGGAAACAACACATTCTCTGAATATGTGTTCAAACACACACGATTGAATGGTGTTTGTCAAACCGATTTACGCTTTCCCACGATGAATCTGCATGATTTATGTGGAAACAGTTCTAATTTTGTTTACGTGTATATTTTTATTGGGTCGTTTACATGCACAGAAGTACTGACACAGAAAAGCAGAACTGAAAATTAATATACGACGTCGATTGCATTTAAATAGTTGAATAGACTTTTTTTTTTCTTCAGAAAATGAGTGTATGTGCTGCAGAAGATAGATGTGTTGACCACCTGTTGCAAGTAAAGAACGTGTAGTGTATTCATGAATGTGCTTGCCTTTGAATGAATAAAAATACGTCAAGAGGAACGGGTTGCTTACGTCTGTCACGCGGTTTTTTTGCGTAATGTTTCAAACTTAATGTACCATTTTTACTGATGATCAATGCTTTATTATCGCAACGAATGAATATAGATCAGATCTGTATGTACTGGATTTTAATCAGGTTTGTACTTATTTGTTTTTGACGTCACTTCATGTTCAGACACATTGCCATGTCACAAAATGGCGCCGAAATTTTGGATGTTTTTAATAATTTTCAACACATTTAACACACAAGAACAAACCATATTCTCTCAAAATTGTTGCAGACATTTTTCTAATGAATTGCAATCCTAATAACATGTGAAACATTTGAATAATCATTGTAAACACATGTTGTTGTTTTTCTGAATCAGACTGAGAGACCCCCATTTCCAACAAAGTTCTGGAGACTGACCCATTTTTATTTTCCAGGCAGTCTTTGCTCTTCATGACTATCTGATGCACTTCATTTTGCCATATTCATACTCCAGCCAGATACATTTCTTTCCCACGCTAAACTGACATGTCTACTGCGCCAGGGTTCGTGAGTCACATTTGCAAATACCGCTTCATTTCCAAAGAAAAAAATATATTTCATACCGTTTTTTTTACATCAAGACATGATGTTGGTCGATTTTGCCATCATCTGCCTTCCATGCTTTCTGAATTAATTGTCTGGACAGTGTTCCGACAATGTTCATTGAAACAAACCTGGTTAACAGGTATTGAGATATTCATATACAACACGTTAATAAGCAAAGCATGAAGTATTTCCAAGTTGTCCATTGCGTAAAATGTGAACATGATTGTTCTTACGAACTAAATGATCCCGTGCTGCCTTCGTAAATTCACCTTTGCAGTCAGTATAATACCGATTTCATTCTTTATGAAATGTCAGGACTGGTAAGAAACTGTAAAACATTCATAAAAGCAAATTTGCGTTTTCTACCAATTTAGTATATAATAGATGAAATTAAAATTTTTTGTTTCCTTTTGACCCCAAAGAGTTCTCTTATTTTCTGTACGGTATCTGTCATCAGCAGCAGTGACCTACTAACGGAGGTATAGAACAGCATCGGCGCGGCAGCAGTCAGCCACAAGTACTGTACCGCGCTAAACGCTTTCCTCTGACGACCCCTTATACCGCGCTTGCGTAACTCTGGCTTGCTCTTGCCTTGCGGATCTTTGTAAGGCGCTCTCTTATGGCTAGAAGTGTGACAAATAATTAATAAAAACTAAAATCTAATTATGTTCCCGCCGGGCCACCTACAGCGATCAAGTTTATATCAGCGTGATCAGTATGATTTATTCTATTTTATCGTGAAAAGAACGGTTTTGTTGCAGACATTTTGACCATTTTTGTATCTGTCCTGGACTATATTGGTCACTCCTGTGTTTAAGAAAGCAGCAAAAATAATGGCAAATAACCATGCAGGCCTATGAACCTAACTCAAAAGCTTGCATTGTCTGCAGAGATTATGGTAAGTTTGACGAGAGCACAAGTTCTGGCAAACCATTAAGCAATGAGCTGACAAATGAAAATCAGCACTGATTGTACTGGGTAGATTGTACATCGCTCAGTTTTTGTTTCATGTCGTTAGTGAAAATTTTACCCAAACTGCCTGAACTCGTAAACCTGGCAATGCACTGATCAGTCCTTGGGGGCCTAACCCAGGTTTGTGTAAGACACTGATTAACATGAAACAAAACGAATAAACTTTGTGGGTCTTTTTTGCCTTTCACTCCCGACCGTTCAGAGGTAACTGCATAATCATTGTGTCCAGCCACCAAATTGCATACGCTTACCTCCCTTGCAAATGGCGAAGCCTCGAGGAGTGTACAGTCTTAGCAAGTTTCAGCTCGATTTTGATGCGGGTTTTCTTCTTTTTTTTTTCTTCTTTTTTTTTCCATAAAGCAAAAAGATGTAGAGCATGTCAACATAGCTGCCAGAACGTACAGTACAGAAGAGGTGGCTATAATTTTGTTTGATTTTCCGCACAACGTTGACAATAGCAACTACAAAAATAGTGACAGAAAACGAATGTAATGTTGTTTTTGATCAACTGAAGTGATTCTGGTTATCTTGATGATTATTACATTCTACAAGGTACATCAGCATGAAGGGGTTGGGGTCCTGTCAGAAGTGGGTACAGAAAAAGCCCATGATATTTTAGCTCAGTTGAAAGCTTCATTTAGGGGTTTTCCAGCAACAATGAAACCCCCTCAGACGAAAGCTTCAAGCAAAAATATTGTTTACAGTGAGGTTTTGTGTTATGATATTGTGTGGTAGTATATGCGCTGGGGTGTTTAGGTGGGATGGTGTATGTGTGGGTGTGTGTGAATGGTTTTGTAATGTAATTATGTTTAAAACAACATTTTAGTCAGTGCAGGAAACAAGGTAAGTGCACTTGGTTGTTGTGTCTAATACATTTGCTAATATTTTAGTACTATTTCCATCCATAAAACAAACTTGCTTGAATTTTTCCCCCATATATTCTGTGCGTTTTTTTGTTTTGTTTGTTTTGTTTTGTTTTTGTTTGTTTTTTTGTTGTTGTTGTTTTGTTGTTGTTTTTCTTCTAAAAAAAGAAAAATCAGAGTTATCTTCCCCTTATGGGGAGTTATCTCATCATGTCAATATTGAAGCAATTTTCTTCTTCTTCTTCTTCCATTAATGTTCAGCGGTCATAACTTTAACCATTATTAACATTTTTGCAAGTGCAAGTGTGTGCTCTTAGTCAGAATTTCGTACTCATAGTCTTAATCCGTATGCAATTAATCATTAGTTGGGGGGGGGGGGGGGGGGAGTGAAGGACCTAGTGGAGGGGGGGCGGGGGTCTACTGTGCCTGGAGGGCCCTCAATGCCCTCAAGCAGAAGGTGTTGTAGGAGGGGGCCTGACAACATCAGCTGGGAGGGAGTTCCAGTCGACAACGGTCCTCGGAAAGAAAGAATACTTTCTGTAGTCAGTACGACATCGGATTCTTTGTAGTTGTTGGTTGTGATTGCTGCGACGACCACTTTGAGGCTGCCGCTTGAGGTCGGTGCAGGAGACGCAAGCTTGATCGTTGAGGATCTTGTGGAGCATTGCGAGTCTGGCGCAGCGACGTCGTTGTTCGAGCATGGGCCATTCAAGAAGCGTCAGCATGTCTGTAACACTGGAAGTGTTGCGGTAGCGGTTAGTGACGAATCTGGCTGCCCATCACTCCGGGACCTTCTCAAGGGTTTGTGATGAGCTTGTTGGAGTTTGGGTCCCATACAGTGCAAGCATACTCCATAATTTGACAAACCATTGCTTTGTAGGCCAGCTCTTTGGTACGGCTGGAGCACACCTTCAAGTTCCTTCTCAAGAAGCCTAGTGTCTTGTTGGCCTTAGCGTAGATGTTCTCAATGTGCTGAGTCCAGCTTAGTCTCCAACATGACCTCGAGGTACCTTGTGGAGGTGACTCTCTCCAGTGTCTGGCCGTGGAGGGTGTAGTTGGAGAGAAGAGGAGAGTGGCTTCGAATGAAGGGCAGTACACTGCAGTTGTCTGGGTGGAAGACAATGTCCCATTCTCTGCCATTGTTCCAGGCGTTAGAGGTCCTGAAGCTTGGATGGGTCTTCTGCACAGGTGATAAGCCTGTAGACTGCTGTATCATCAGCAAAAAGTCTTGGAGAGGAAATCTTGGAGGGAAGGTCGTTTATGTAACACAGGAAGAGGCAGGGTCCCAAAACGGAGCCCTTGGGGACGCCGGTCTTCACGTCGATATAGCTGGATCGGGTACCATCAACCACTACGGACTGCGTTCGGCCGCTGAGGAAATTTGCGATGAAGCGGTTGGTGTTCCCTCGTATGCTGTAGTGGTTGAGTTTGTGGCAGAGCAGGCTATGGTTGACACGGTTGAACGCCTTGGCAAAGTCCAACACCACGACCTCAGTTGTAGTACCACGTTCCATGGCTGCGGCGACTTCTTCGATGAACTGAGTAGCTGGGTCTCGCATGAAGTGTTTACGGAGGCCGTGCTGTTGGCTGGACAAGATGTTTTTGGATTCAAGGTGGTTCATGATGGCACACACTAAGATGTGTTCCAGAAGTTCAGAGCATATACAGGTGAGAGAGATGGGGCGGTAGTTGGAGGGTTTATAGTGCTCACCCTTCTGAAGACGGGGGCAACTGTGGCTTCTTTCCAGTCAGAAGGGACTTGTCCAGAGTGGAGAGACGAGGAGTAGATAGTGGTTAGGATGGGAGCCACTTCCTTGGCGAGTTCTTTGAGGACACGGGGTGTGAGGCCATCCGGCCCTGTAGCTTTGTGGGGGTTGAGGTTTGCCAACTGTTTCTCGACACCATGAACGCTGATGGAAATCTCGTCCATGGCTGGGTAGTCGTCAGGGGAGTCAGGCATTGTACACTTCGTCCTGAACTCTGCTTCCGAGTACGCTGTTCCCTCGCTGAACGCCTTGGAGAATTGAGCGTTTAACTCTTCAGCTTTGAGTTTTGGGTCAGTGATGAGCTTTCCATTGTATTGGGTTTGACAGCTGCAACACCAGAACTGCTTGAGCGTTGGTGTTTGATGTAAGTAAACAGCTTTTTGTGGTGAGGTTTAGAGTCGCCTTGAGGTTTGGAGTCGCTTTCGGAAGTGGAGGGGGCTTGAGTAAAGATGTTCTCCTGGTATCGCCAGTATGACCGGCGCATTTCTGTTTGGATTTTTCTATTCAGGCTATTGATTTCTTTGTCTTGCTCAGGATTGCCAGATTTTTTTCCATTTTCTATAAAGTCTGTCTCTTTTACGTATGATTTTCTTTATTTCATAGATGGTCTAGGGGTATGAAGATTTCAATCGGGGTATTTTGGTGGGTATGTGCTTCTTCATGCTGTCTAAGAGTGCCAACCTGAAGTGCTGCCAGAGGTCTTCTGTAGGCGTGTCCTCAGTCTTCCTGAATTCACCCTGGAGATCAAGCATGTCCTGTTTCATTGCCTCCCAGTTGGCTCGTTGGTAGAGGAGGATGGGACGGGCTATATTCTTCAGGGTCTCGGGCCGCGTAGTGTATTCAAAGTACACGATGCGGTGGTCAGAGAGGCCAGGTATCACCTCAACTCGTGGAATCAGTGATGGACAATTGGTAAGTACAATATCCAGGGTGTTACCTAGTCTGGTGGATTCTTTAACTACTTGTTCCATGCCAGTGTCGCCCAAGAGGTCAACAAAGTCACTGTGAAGCAGCGCACAGCGGGGTTTGGTTTCATGGTCATATTCACCCAGTCGTAGGACGGAAGGTTGAAGTCGCCAGCAACTAGCAGTTGAGCGTTTTTCATCACTGCAGCCCTTCTGATGGAGGTTTCGAACTGGGCCAGGCCATCGGCTTCAGAAACATCTGGTCGATAGAAGGCACACAGGTAAAGAGGTTGCCGTCTGAAGGTGGGAATCTTGACCCACAACAGTTCTCCATCCGTGCTAAGTTCTGGGACTTCGGCGCATTGAATGTCATTCCTGAAGGTGATGAAGACGCTGCCGCCACCAGTGTTCCTATCTTTTCTGAAGAGTTGGTGAGTTTGGGGAAAGAATTCTGAACTTGAGATTGAAGAATCTAAGAATGTCTCTGTGCTAAACACTATGTGCCTGCGGCGCTAAGAAAGTTGATATTCAGGAAGCGAAGAGGTCTATTCTTTTCTTTTCCATAGTTGCTGTTTCTAGTGGGGGTTGATGAGTGGATAGGGTCAAAATCCTTGGCGGTGTTAGGGATAGAGTGGATGGAGGAATTGTTTCTTTCTTCTTACTCTACACCATGTAGATTGAAAAGGGTGGAGCTATAGTTAGCATTAGCACAAATAACACAAGAGTCTGGTAGGTTTGGGATCCAATCAGTTGGCAGGAGGCGTGAAACCAGGTACCACAAGATTCACACTCAACGCCTCTGTCATCCCATGTAACAGGTCGATCACAGGCACCACAGGGGGCACTTGAATCGTCGCCACTCAAAGTTGACATAGGTGCGGAAGGAGAACACGTATGGAAGTCAACAGAGGATTTGAAATAGGGGGTGAGAGGGTTCAAACAGGTGAGGAATAGGCAAGGTAGTAGCCAGGAGATAATTTGGTGGGAGCAGATCGTCGTGACCATCTCAGCATGAGAAGGATGCAAGGGAAGAAGGGTTTGTTTTGAAAGGTGAGCTGGAGGCCGCCATCTTGGAAGCTCAATGTAAGGGTTCAAAAAGTAAAAACTAGCCGAATTTTGAACAAATTTGAATAAAATCGAAACACAAAGGGTCTCACCATGATCTAGGATGTAATGGGCTATTGTAAAGCGCTTCTGGGATATCTAACAAATGAAAATGTCTAGAGTCTTATGGTTTTTCACGGCCGGAGACAAATCCAAAACACAACCACACTCAGTTGCACATGTGCACTTTGGGTGTTCTCCATTCATTTTCCTTCAAGAAAACATATACTTTTGTATGTCTTTTGGCATAGTTTTAATTTGTGTTATTTTTTTTTAGAGGCTGGTGATTATTTTGCAAAAATCACTATTAGTTCCGGAAGTGGAAGGGTCATTACGTAATAGAAATACACCTGATGCGTCGAAAGCAACTTGAATAAAACAAGAACAACAAGAGAGGCAAGACCTTCAAGACTCACTTGTGATACACTTTAAAAAAAAAAATCTAATCGTTAAAATGTGTTCTGTATTTGTTATTATAAAGCTTCGCGTTTAAAAAAAAAAAAAGAAAAGAAAGAAAGAAAAAAGCCCTAACCAGATTAAAGCAAATTAAGTCCCCTAGCATTAATTACAGAGTAATTTCCCCTTTTTACTATCTGCACCAAAACGTTTGCAATATAAATAAAACTTCCATGCTTAGCAAAAGAAGTTCCTGTTTGAACAAAAAATGATAATAATGACTGCTCTTGTTGTTGTGTCAAATATCAGATCAAAGTGCCAAGTTTAGAGAATACAAAAAATATAAATATAACAGTAAATGCAGTTTGCATATAGTTAGGCTTCTTTTTCTTTTTTCTTTTTTTTTTTTTTTGGTGCCCATCCCAGAGGTGCAATATTGTTTTAAACAAGATGACTGGAAAGAACTGAATTTTTCCTATTTTTATGCCTAATTTGGTGTCAACTGACAAAGTATTTACAGAGAAAATGTCAATGTTAAAGTTTACCACGGACACAGACACACACACACACACACACACACGCACACAGACAACCGAACACCGGGTTAAAACATACAAGTGAGTCAAAAATGGCACGTCAACGCTAAAGTAACCTGCGCACACCTACACACGTGCGTACACACACTGACAGAGACACAATGCGCATGCACACTGAGATTTGTCAGTCAGTGATGCTCACAGACCGACACATAAAGCATCACTCGCCAGGATTTCGCACGAGCTCTCTCTCTCTCTCTCTCACACACACACACAGAGATCCACGTGCTGTTTCAGTTGTGAGCGATGCCATGTCATGCATTTCTAGACTGATTACGTGAAAGGCAGATCTGGGTGTCTGGTGGGAATTTATCGCCGGCGGTATATTTGTCTAGTATTTGTACTGATTCAGTGTTTTGTTGGGTTTTTTTTTGTGTGTGTGTGTGTGTTTTTTTAAAAATCACAACAGATTTCTCTGTGTGAAATTCGGCTGCTCTCCCCAGGGAGAGCTACACTGCAGCGGCGCCACCCACTGATTGTTTTTTGTGTATTTTTCAGTTCCTGCGTGCAGTTTTACCAGTGATTTGTTTTTCCTATCAAACTCGACACTGACAGTGGATTTTTCAGAATTTTGCCAGGAACCGTTTTGTTGCCGTGGGTTCTTTTACGTGCGGCGGCGGCTTAAGTGCATGCTGCACACGGCACCTCGGTTTATCGTCTCATCTGAATTGATGACTAGCGTCTAGACCACCACTCAAGGTCCAGTGGAGGGTGAGAAAATATCGGCGGCTGAGCCGGCCGTGATTCAAAACAGCGCGCTCAGCGCCGGATTCTCTCGCCGCTTCTAAGGCGGACGCGTTACCTCAAGGCCATCACTCCACACATTCGAAGTGAAAACGCAAATGCTCGTGCTGTGAGATCACGGGCCAAAACACACCCAGCACTGACGGGGTGTAGTGTAAACGGCCTCAACCACACTCGGAATAAACTGAGTAACATTTTCCTTCAGTGAATCGTGGAAAACTGAAAGGCACTTCGTATTTCATGGAATTATACAGAAATCTCTGTCTCTCTCTGTCACACACACACACACACACACACACACACACACCGCGGCATCCACATGAATTTGAAGCACATTACCTACCTACCCGGCCTACTCAGTGCATCAGTCATGTACATACATACACTACGGGAAAAGATTAGATATATTTGTCTTTACAATTTTTAATCTTTTTTAGTTCAAATTTGAATCAGAAGTTTAGTTTCTTCTTCTGACGGTCCACACATAACACCGTCGGACTAATTAACCTTTTCCGGACTGCCCTTATTGACTACACAGTCACGATGTTGTGGATTCACCAGTACCCATACATTTTAAAGAAGCTTAACTCTTTCCATACGAACGGCGAAAGAGACGACGTTAACAGCGTTTCACCCCAATTACCATTATCAAAATATTGCAAGCGGAAGACTCTTATACTGAAGACGTGAATGTTGACAAAGAATACCACAATTCTGACGACGGAAGCTAAAGGATGGGTCATTGAGACACCCACTGGACATCCGAGGGGTCTGTGTAGAGGAGAAGAGAGGACTGGCCGTACTGAGTGAGTTAAACATGTCTCTACTGGTTTTGATGAAGCCGGTGGGTCTCGTCGTACCCGGCCACACTCCTCAAAGACGTATGTAGCTGTTCATTCCTCAGGTTATCCGGCGAGGAGGGTTCAGGGAAACCCACAGGGCTTACGTTTTGGTGACATGACATCTTTCCGTCTTCACCGCTGCTTGTATAAGATGGATGCTGAGCATGAGTTTGGGCTGACACTGGAATCCATTGAGTAAGTCATTTTCATGTGTGGGAGGATCGAGCATTTTCTTCTGTTTCTAATGCTTTATTCTTCAGTTATGAGTACTTCTGCGCGTGATGAAAATGCACATCTGTCTGTTCGTACAATCACTAGCAGTTTTGCGCGATCCTCCATCAAAATAGCCCCTTATCGAAAAATTGCCTTCAGGGGATTGAGAGAAGTTTTTACATCGTGATTAATGGAAATGGTACCGGCACGCGCGTGCTCGCGCGCACCACACACAATGACACACTCATACACAAGTATGCATACATCCAGCAGTGCATGTACCAATTTGTGTGTGTGTGTGTGTGTGTGACGGTGTGTGTGTGTGTTGTTGTTTTTTTCACCACGTGGAGAGCCGAAATGACGTTTAGTACCGCCCGGGTGCCTTTTGGGGCTGAGTTTGAGTGGTAGCCGGTGTACACTAATTCCTTGTTACCGTGGTCAGTTTCTTTCACACCACACTGACACACACACACACACACACACACACACACACCACCACCACCACCACACACGCATGATATGCATAAAAACTGGAGAGAATTAAAGAGAGGGAACAAGCGCACGTACACACATTCCATACATTAACACAATTTGATATATACAAAACGCAGAGCCGAAAACCAGTCACAAAAATCAGTAATCTGTGTTATAGGATCAAGTAACTGTGATATCCCATTCAGACAAATTCAACGATGACCAATCAGTTATCTTTTCCAATACTGACACAATTGTTAATTTAACGATCAGTGTCTCTTCAGGCAATGATCTAATCCGTATATACTGCCATGTGCAAAGTGAATGATCGAGAAGCAGAAGCTGTATAAAAACGCCAATAATATGCATGCGTATATGCGCGTGCGGGCACTCGTGCGCGCACACATGTACGCACACATCATGCATGATCTGATTTACATGCATGTGTCCGTACTACTTACATGTGTGTCTGTGTGTGTGTGTGTGTGTGTGTGTCAGTGTGTGCCACGGTGTGTGTGTGTGTGTGTGTGAGAGAGAGAGAGAGAGAGAGTGTGTGTGTGTGTGTGTGTGTGTGTGTGTGTGTGTGAAGAGTATAGTATTTATTGATATTTTTAAAGCACTACTTTTAAACTTTTTTTTTCTAGTTTATTGCCAAACGAAAAACGAAAAAAACGGCAGTGAGGCGCCGGATTGGTGACCGGCAGTATATCGACCAGGAGCGGATTTTACCTTGCATCAAGTTGTTTGTTCATTTTCTGTGACTTCTTCAAGCCAGCTCTACTGCAAAACACGGCTGGAATTTTAAAAAAATTAATAAAGAAAAACAACAACAAACAAACAGTACTATGCACATCACGAGGTGAGAAGGGTTGTATCATGCACCCATGTTGACTCGTACCACACTCATGTCCAATTCTCCATTCAATTCTTTATTCATTTTCATACCAAAACTTAAACAAAAGCACACAAAAAATAAATAAATAAATAAAATAAAATAAGCCTCAGGACTAAGATATTCCCACAGGCGCTCGTGCCCACTGCCTGTCAGCCTCATACACACATTCTGCCGGTGAACTTAAGTCATCTAGTCTCTCCCCTTCCACAAAGCACCTGCTTGCTCTGTGATGTTGTCTCTCCAGTGGTTGGAGCCAAAGAGACCCAGAGCTCTAAGAAGATGCCCAAGGTACTATTTTCATCCTTCCTCAACACGCTATAGTACCCTCAGATTTAGTCCCAACAATACTATTATTCACAAAATAACAAACATAATTTTTTTTCTGAAACTCTAACCTAAAGCAAAAAACTTTTGTTTTAAATTCTCACCAACTAGGTCAGGTTAGGTTGGTATACAAGAATAAAAAAAAAGATATTCCTACACTTCTCATAGCGGGGAAATTAACAAAGGACGCTTACAACCCCTCATTAATTAGTTCAGTCTAGACATTCTAAGACAGTATTCAACATGGGTCCCCGATAGCTCAGAGGTATAAGCCATGTGGTCGAAGGGAGATAACCTAGTCCTTCCACTCAATTCAATACAGTCGGTAACAGACATCCCTGCTGTATATGAGAGGCCAATTCATTGTCCTCTCACATTCTTCCCCGCTAATGATTTTGTGGTCCCCACAAACAACAGACACATCAAACAGACCTGCCAAGTTATGGTCTGTGCACGCAGAATAATAGTATAAAACTTAAAACGTTATTCGAGTGCAAGCATACTCAGTGCACCAGAAAATACAAAACAACAGCGCAATTATCTAAACAAAATGAAGAGAAACATTCCCATCATCACTGCTCAAGCTCCGCTCCATCATTATCCGGCCACTTAATCACTATGATGCCTCAGGATGGGTTTTAGCCAGAACTAAGGATCAACTCACAAAACGTGACGAACCACGAAGCAGAAAGTACATCACCGCTGCACACTATATGACTCCTTGGTCTTCCTGACCCCCTCAGAGTACCCCTTGTGACACCTTGGTCTTCCTGACCCGACATTGCAAGACGGCAATAGTGTTTGGCGCGTTTCAGCGAACATTATGACCCAGGCTTTTAAGCCATATGCAGTCACAACATACCCAAACACTATCCCTTGCGTACAACAAACTAGGCAAATACAGCCATAAGTGAAACAAAACAAAGAAGTGTCCTTGAAAAAAAAAAGTTGTCCTCCCACAGTAAAACTTGCAGGGATCAGCAAACAATCAAACATGAATATAATAACACAACATTGTGGTAGAACTGAAGAAATACACAGAGAAAAATCATTTACTGTCATTAATCAAGTACTACCCATCAGATACTGCAACACAACCAATGCCAACATAACCATGGGCAGAGCAAAACAAGAAACCTTATGCCCGTTCTGACTGCAGCAAGTCTCACCTTCCACTGAGACAACTCATGCATTGACCCAGCATAAGCATTGTAACACAGCAATCTACTGACACCGTCGATAAAAAAGTAAAGAGAAAACTGTGTCAATATAAAAAAAACACAAGACAACAAACCAACCAGTTACAATCAAACAACAACAAACCAACCAACCAATCAGCAGTGATTACACTCAAGATGCTTCTCTTTTCTCAGTAGCTGCTTCACCATCTCGGGGGAATGCCTTTATTCGCCCGAGCAGAACGCCGCGGCCTCGAGGGAGATGGCTCTATAGCAGCAGCTGCTGGATCTTGCACCGGTTATCATGTGCCTTCCCCCTGGGGCAATACTGTCTTGGCCTCCCACCCCCACTGGCTGGGGCGTCTTGAGACACCGGAAGGTGGCAAAATGATGTACCATTTCAGATACACATCAGCTCCTGGTACAGACTGTTCTGCGGTCACATGATCCCGTGTTCCCATGGGTTTCAGATGCACTGGAGGGAAATAACGTTTCAACTCTGAACGAGTGGCCTTCTTTTCCTCTCCGATTCCAACCCATGGGCCGAATGACAAATGGCCCCCCATTCTTGACTGGGACACTAGTGACCTTGAAAACCCGTTCTCCTCAGAAGTCCTTGATTTTGTGACGGGTCCCACAGCCGGGGTTGCAGGGTAACCACAAGATCTCTTGGCTTCAATTCAGGGGACATTCTGCTTCCATCATGGGCCTCCTTTCTTTTCGAAGCAGCTTGGAGGAGATGCTTCCCCATTTTTTCGTGAGCCAGTTAGTCTTTTTATGTGGTCCCCTAGCCACTGAGTGGGCATCACAGCCCTCCACTCTTTCTCTTCCTCTCCTAAGAAGAGCCCTGCTGTTCTTCAGCCATGGTCAGCAAAGCAGCAGACAAAAAAAAACAAAAAAACAACTAATTATACTATTAATAACTCAAAGAAAACAAATCAACATCATAAGGTTAACCGACAAAATCAGAAATCTAAAGCTCGAGAAAAAAAACACAACACAACACCAACATCCTCAAGCTGATCCACAGCTATTCATGTCATACTTTCCAATTATTCAAACATTCCATTGTCTCTCCACTGACACCACCATGGTGCACAACCTGTGGGAAAGAAAAAAAAAACAAAAACAAAAAACAAAAAAAAAAAAAACACACACGCACATAAAATCTTATGGAGTCAATCTACATATGAACTGCCATTGCAGCCTAGCATGGCACTGTCCCATTCACATGTGGATCTGGTTTCCGTCGTAGTCTTGTGTGTCCTCCCGCGTCCTGAGGTTAGTGGTTCATCCTGTCAGCGACGCCATTTTATGTAGGGGGACGAAGTGTGAAGGGTTGTCGTGTCATGCACCCATGTAAACCCGTACCACATTCACGTCCAATTTACATTCAATTCTTTATTCATTTTTCATACCAAAACTTAACCAAAAGCACGTCCAATTTACATTCAATTCTTTATTCATTTTCATACCAAAACTTAACCAAAAGCAAAAAATAAAAAAAACAATAATAAATAAATATACTAAGATGTTCCCACAGGTGCTCATGCCCACTGCCTGTCAGCCTCATACACACATTCTGCCGGTAAACCTAAGTCATCTAGTCTCTCCCCTTCCACTAAGCACCTGCTTGGTCTGTGATGTTGTCTCTCCAGTGGTTGGAGCCAAAGAGACCCAGAGCTCTAAGAAGATGCCCAAGGTACTATTTTCACACTGTAGTACCCTCAGATTTAGTCCCAACAATACTATTATTCACAAAATAACAAACATAAAATTTTCTGAAAACACTAACCTAAAGCAAAACCAAAAAAAAACAACAACAACAAAATATCACCAACTAGGCCAGGTTAGGTTGGTATACAAGAATAAAGAAAGATATCCCTACACTTCTAATGGCAGGGAAATTAACAAAGGACGCTTACAACCCCTCATTAATTAGTTCTAGACATTCCAAGACGTTATTCAACTTGAGTCCCCGATAGCTCAGAGGTATAAGCAAAGTGGTTGAAGGGAGATAACCTAGCCCTTCCACTCAGTTCAGCACACTCGGTAACAGACATTCCTGTTATATATGAGAGGCCAGTTCATGCCCTCTCACACTACCCAGGCCCTTTTCATTTTCAGTGTATCTGGCTGGCTTGTATTTCAATGGTGATAATTCTGAAAAACTCTATAAATAATAATACTATAAACTATAGATAATACTAACATGGGTTGTGGAATGTCTAGGCATTCCAGAGGTTCTGCTTTTTCTGGGCTCTGAAACAAAACACGCCACTGTAGAAAACAGTGCAGAGAGGGGACAGACGACAAACCAACTGGAAGACAACACTGGAGTGGACAGACTTATGTAGAACGCCAGACACTGACATAAAAAAAACATCAAGGATGGAGATGGCCAAGGCTGTGGGAGTGGCAGTACAGATGAATTGACAACACAGCTCCAGAATCCCAACGAATTGATAGTTCAGGATGCCTTTTCCTGATTGGTGGCTATTGCCTTGATGCATGCAGGGCAGACTTTGTGCATGTGATCTGGGCAGGTGTACTCATCACACTTGTAGCACCTGTGCTGCGTCTCACCTGTCCAGTCGCCATGATTGCAGAAGGGGCATTGCTTTTTCAATTTTTTAGCAGAACCAGATGCACTGGTACTTTCAGTGTGCGCGGAACTTTTTTTCAGGCCTTTGTGCATTTGGCAAGAACCGTTTGTTTCCTCGCACAGTACTTACTATTTTCAGGCCATTTTTCAGTAGGATATTGGCCAATGTGAAATCCGTGAAAGGATTGTCACATGTGATATTTCTGCCACTTCTGAAAAATGGTGTAGCCAGCTCAACGGCTATGTTTCGGCCAAGATTAACTTGACTCTCCTGACCAGCTGGTGGACCCAGGTATAGGGTATCAACCAGAGGAAAATTGCGCCCAGCATTGGTCACCCAGAACACTTTTATATCATACTGACCTGTCAGGTTTGGATGGTAGGTAATGGAGGAAACTATACCACCCCTGAATGACACAAGCTGCTCATCAATTGTGAGCAGAGGGCCTGGAATGTAGTGATCATGAAGAGCCTTCATGAAGGCATCCCATACATTCCGGAAAGGGGCGAATGGGTCCTTATGTCTCCTGGCACTTCGGGGGGCCTTGTTGTCAAATCGCATGTCGGTCATGAGGGCTTGGAACCTTTTACGGCTTATACATGTGCGAACATGCCAATGCCATAGACAGAGTCCCATATGCTTTCTGTTGACAGCATGTTTTATTTCCTAGTGCCCAGGAAAAGCAGAAGTCAAATGAGAGCTTGAAATTCCATTATGTCCACGCCAACCCAGCTTTCTCCCTTGACACGCTTGCCCTCGATGTTGGTGAATTCTACTGTGTCAAGTACTGAGTATTTTTGGGGTTAAAAAATGAAAAAAGGCAGCCAAGGTAGTTGTCACATTGTGACAACTAAGGGATTGGGTAGGAGGGTGAGAAAAAATGTTCTCCGAAGGAGTTCTGGTCGTTTTGGTGACAAATGGGGTGTTTTCCCACTATGTGCCATCTCTGGCAGTCTCAGTTGACTCAGGCTCTGCCACCTCAGCTTTCTCCTCGGACTCACCAAGGGAGGAGTCTTCAGGGGGTATGGGGCCCTCCTCGCTCGTCTCATCATCACCACTGACGGGGACATAATCCCCAGTGGCATCAAGGGCTATTGTTGCCTCACTGTACTGGGCGGGACACAAATGTGATACCATATATTTTCCATGGGACACCACACACATACACACTCACACACAACGCACACACACGGCACGCACAGACAGACAGCCGGAAACACACACACGTATACACACATGCACGTATACACGCACACACAAATACACACACATACGTACATGCTTGCGTACATGTACTCACATACCTGCCCTTTACACCAAAGAAGTTGGAAAATCATGATCTCTACTTACACGATGACTCAAAATCAAAGTCATCACCATCAGCAGCCACAAGAGCCTCGAACAGATTTGGTCGGTCCATGTCACGTAAACAGCAAGGACACGTCACTGCATATTTTTTTCTGGCCTGGCACAGTATTTATAAGCTTTCAGAAATACACAAAAGAAGTTAAACTTAATGCAGGCACATTTAAATCAACAAAAATGGGCCGGAATGTACAAAGCGCGAGATACATATAGGCTCGCCTACTTATTTCATTGAAATGCTCTCGTACCCGCGCTTACTTTCAGTTGCGCACACACCGGTCTGTGTCAGTAAATCTGGAGAAAATGGCAACACGATGCGATGTGCATAACTTGGATCAGTGGCAACGTCATTTTTCTTTTTAGCGAACTGAAATAATTGAGATACATATATTAAAACAACATGATTTAAACGGTGTTATCACCTCGAATTATCTTGCATACCAAAGAAATGTGTAATCCCGTTATACATAATATTCAACCACTATGCACATGACCAAAGAAATGTGTAATCCCGTTACACATACTATTCAACCACTATGCACATGCACGGAAATCTGAAGATTGCCTCGCACTGAATACATTCCATAGTATGTCTAAACTGAAATACAATAAATACCTTATCTGCTGGTTGTCCACTGAGTCACTTCACGCAACAGTTGCTTTTCAACACACACGCGTTGCGTCAGGCAAAAGGGTGCAGATTTCTTTTGGTACCAAATAGGCGGTTAGGTGCCAGAGCGGTGCCTACTAAACACTTAGTCTTTCTGCTGGGACTCGTGCAGTCGCGAGAAGGATAAACATCTCTGCGTCTCTGTGGAAGCCATGGGTCCGGCCGAACCCGTGCCGTCGGTTTTTGGGGTGTTTTCGATCACCAGTCTTTACCAAGTCTGGGTCCGCCGTGGCGAAGTGGTCAGCGTCGCGGACTGACGGCTGGAAGGACGCGGGTTCGAATCCCAGCGGAGGTGGGTTTTTCGGCCCGTGGCCGGCTCCTACCCAGAGTTGAGTGTGCTGTGGGCTTAAATGGGGAGACTGGGACCACACAGTCGAGTGTCATCCACTTCAAGGATGCGTCTTTGGGTGTGTTGCTCAAATTACCTCAGCACCAACACTGCAACGGTGTCTGTATCTCTCGGGCCTGGTTAACGCCAGGATATCATTATGACAGGAAGCGTAGAGTACAGCCTTGTCACGCAGTCCCAAACCAAAATGGACCTCCATAGCAACATCGTCATCATCATCGTCATCCTCCTCCTTCATCGTCATCAATAGAAACAAAATCGTCTCAAAGTCTGTGGCCTTTCGTGCCCTGCTCTCATGGTGACCTCAGTTTCGATACCCCTCCACTTCCGTGCTTGGGGTGAGTCCTGTCAATGTCGTCAGTGTCGGCAGATTCATGGAGGGCTGTTGTTTGAGGGACGTGGTGGCGGTCTCCACTCTGGGGGGGACGCTCACTCAGTCTGGCTCCGCGACTAAGCCATTATTGTCGTTAGTAGGGGGCTTAGTAGGTGGTGTCCTAAGTACGTTAAAACAGAACAGGCACCACTGAACACCACCGAAGTGACTCAGCAGCAGTGCAGGGTCTCCTCTGGTGTGTGGCCTCCTGGCGACCTAACATCGATGGTTCCCTGTGGACTGCCGACGCTGGACCTACGACGGACGAACCCGGGTGTGGCCGTGTATGGGGGAATCTAAATGAGCGGCGTGGGAGTAATGCCACTGAAACGGTGCAGATGATGGGACAGCAAAAAAAAAAAAAAAAAAAAGGCTGGGCCCGACCGGACCCGTGCAGTCGCAATAGGGATGGCCATGATTACCGCTCTTTACTAAGTCTGGGTCTGACTGGACCCGCATACTCGGATCTGTATGAGTGAAAATACATAACTGTTTATTCATTTCCTTTCTTACACAACTGCCCATCATTGTTGTTTTTATTTATTTATTTTATTATTATTATTATTACTTTTTTTTTAAAGCATTATTTATTTATTTATGTACGCTTATAGTTGACTTCATCAAGTTTTTGCACCTTATACATATTAGTAGTAGTAGAAGTAGTTCTTTTTTTATGTACTGATTTATCTATTATTTATTCACCTTTTCTTTTCTTTTTTCTTCTCAAGGCCTGACTAAGCGCGTTGGGTTACGCTGCTGGTCAGGCATCTGCTTGGCAGATGTGGTGTAGCGTATATGGATTTGTCCGAACGCAGTGACGCCTCCTTGAGCTACTGAAACTGAAACTGGGAAATATTGCGTTGTGCTTCCCCCCTCCCCCCCCTGACTCCAGTCCAACCAACACACTTACCTTCCATACACGCACGCACACGCGCACTGTGAGAGCTCGTGACACACAGTACATTACGATTTTGAAAGATACCTGAAATTTCATTGCAATAACTTTAATGGTTTCAGAGATATAACTACATTTTTGTGTCTCTGGGTACAGGTGGACTCATGAAGCACGCTGAAGGTTAATGCACTCATTTTCTCTTACTGCTTTGAGAAAAATCTAGCAGATCACTGGTCATGTGGAGCTTCCGGCGGAAAGAAAAGGAAAGGCGGAAAGCCGGGCAGGACAAGTACGCCATGGCATGCAGCAGGTGCCACTGAGACGTTTGTTTATGAATAAATGAGGTCACTGTGGTAAGTGCATGGATTTCTGGAATGCAGTGGCCCATTGGGCGGTGCTCGGTTCATTAAAGAACCAGTGCCAAGAGAGTTTTTTTAAAAACCAAAAAAACTTTTTTTTAAATATTTTTTTAAGTGAAAAGAATTATAAAAAAAAGAGTAGAATAAAAGAAAGAAATTGAAGATAAATATATGAAAAAGAACATAAGAAAAAACAAGACAAAGGACAAAAAAGATTTGAAGAAATATAGTGAGATAACAGGCAAGAGATGGAAAGAAAAGAAGAGAAAAAATGTTTTCTTCCTTTTCTCATTCATTTCTTGTTTGAAATTTCTTTGTTATCCCTCCTTGTCTGCTTCTTGTTTTCATTTTTATGAATGGTACTTCTTCTGTCCCATTCTGCTTGATTTCACACACATATGATATTGTTTCAAGGGTGTTGATGTCTCCAACTAAGTAAGGATCCCACACAAGACTAGTATACCCCAGTATGCATGTACCAGGGGAATGAAGACAGCTGGATGGCCTGGTTGGGAAGCTTGATGTTCCTCCTGACAAAGCCAAGGGTTCTGTTTGTCTTGCAAGTGATGCTGTCACTGTGGGAATGCCACTTCAAATCCCTACTGATGCTGGCGCCAGTGTGACTTATCCCAGTTTCCACATAAAACTGGTGGCCATGTATACCCACTCAGTACAGCGATTTGCACATGATCAGGATGGCTGGAGAAAGCTTGCTGGTGGCCTAGCTATGATCCAAGAGGTGCAACAGGCCTTAGTTGAGGTGAGGCTGAAATTTGCTGCACTAAGTAATATGAATGACTGAGCATTTATGCCAATATGGGGATGGAAGAACGTTTTTAAGCACTGTTCTATGATTTAATCTTTTTGTTTTTTGCACGTGTATACACATGGAGGGGATAAAGGCAACGGATGTTCTGTACATATTTACTAGGTACATGTATAGTAAAGAAAACTGTTTTCCACCCTGAGCCCACCAGGCACAGACACTAGAATCGCCCCCAGGAGCCTCGCAAGTTCAGTGATCTTACCACTTGGCTGCCAATATGCCCACCTCTCCTCCTCCTCTCTCTATTTGTAATTAAAGTTCTATCAAGCACTCATGCAAGACCATAACATGAAACAACTTGACCTTATGGGCATAAGCCGATAGGATATTAGCTCTACCCAGAACTTGTGCTTATTTCAGTGATAACATCTTATAAATGAAATTTGGTGCACAACTTTTCTCAAAGCTTATGGGCTTTCAAAGGTAACAATCTATTTGCTTTCATGGCGAGTGATCTCACGTTTTGTTTGTTTGACTGAACTAAATCAGATACAGCTTGCACTTTATGTGAACTTTGGGTCTGTTGAAAATGGTTTGGACCAGCATTGCCAAGAAATAGTTTCAACATTGTGCAGTGTTTTGACTGAGTGGTGAAACCCAACACGAGGTGGAAGAAGACGATTGACTCCCCTTCTAATGCCAAGCCTTTGATTCAGTGGATATTAACTCACTGCCCAGGTGGCTGTACAAAGCTGTGGGACCATTTTTATATGTACCAGATCAATCCTTACCATGAAATTTATGACAAAGGTGTTTGATCACAGATAGATTGGTAACTTTGAATCTGGGCCATACTATGCATTTAAAATCAAAAGACCTGGAGAAATCTGGTGAACAGTTCTTCTGCACACTGCAGCAACCCAGTAAATCTTCACAGTGTTGAGGGAGAAAAAGAAAGATGTGTGTGTGTGTGTGTGTGTCAGTAATCATGTGGTGCGTGCGTCAGTGTTATGTTCCGTTGTTTGTGTGAGTGGGCATCTGTATATGTTTGTGTACGAGTCCGATGGTAAAATGGGTGCACGCGTGTGCGTGCGTATGAGTGTGCACGAGTGCATTTTTTCTACCAAACAGTTGTAAATACGTAGATTTAAGCGTGAAAAGCCGGCGTGCATGGTATGTATGCACACACACAATTTAAGGCGGAGGCCGTGAGCACGAACGTACAATCCCGAACGGCACAGGAGTAAATCGTATTTTGCTAGCGTCCTTTTTTTTTCTTTCTTTCTTTTAAGCACACTCAATTTCTCGATTTGATCAGCTGAAAACAACATATTTCACTCTCAGATCTAATTCACGTACACTCTGGCATCAGAGTTCGAGATATATGATCATAAGCAGCTTTTCAAAAGGTGTTGCCAATGATCGCAAAACCGGTTTTTCTTTTTTTTTACGCGCGTGTGCGTGTGTGTGTGTGTGCGCGCGCTCCACTGTGGGAGCTGGTTTTTGTGTTTGTGGTGGTGTTTTTTTTCCGGCATCAGTGTACGCGGAAGCGCAATTTCAAGTGCGACCGTGAGTGATAAGTTTCCCCGAGAAAGGAAGCGTTGTCAGGTCCTGGACTCAGTATTCTTGTAATTTTTCGTCAAAAAGACTTTAGTAATATAATGCTGTCACAAATTATGTTTGGTGAACGCACTTTTTCATTCGCTGAATCGCCAGAGCAAGGCAATGTGTTTATCTCCCCTAGTTTTCAAGAAATCGATGCACGCGTAAGTGAACGACACACTGAGTTTGACAGATCAGAATTTGAGTTCTTCTCTGACATTTCTTTTTTGTTCGAGTTTTGGCATATACAAAATGAGGTCACTGAACATAAACCTGACTGAGAACTCAAAAAGAGCGACAAAGCTTCACAAATTTATGCATGCTGGAAACTACCAAAATAAAATTTCTCCATGCCGTAAACTACCAAAACAAGCTTTCTCCATGCCGGAAACTACAAAATTTCTCCATGCTGGAAACTACCAAAACAAACTTAAGTATGTGTAATTAAACAAGCTTTCTCCATGCCGGAAACTACACAAAGTCAAGTTTATCTGTGCCGGGTTTCAGGCACATGCCGAAAGGCTTGCACCCCTATATATGGGTGTGTGTGTGTGCGTTTTAATTCAAAGTTGTGTGAGAGTGAGCACTCCCTTGTGTATGTGTAATACAGAGAAAATGAGGGCTGGGGTGGGGAGAGAACGAGAGAGTGTGTGTGTTTTTTTTCAATTCAACCCTGTATGAGAGTTTGCAAGGGCAAACTGTCTGAGCTCATGTTTGCATAGTCATGAGTTGAAGGAATGGGACTCACACACACACTCTTACAGAAAGGGTGGAAACCTGGAGTGACAAAACACAACAGAGAAATGCAGCTCTTCAAAAACAAAGAGAACAGCGACTGAGGAACACATATACAATGTCCAAATGAGAGACAGACTGCACACGTGTTTGAACAAAATATAGTATTGCATGCACATAATGTGAATTTTTCTTTGGTGCACTGGCTATATTTTTTAGATCTAAACACTTATACTATCTGTGGTCATGAAGTGTACTGCTGCATAATCGGCTGATGCAATTTAAACTATTTGGGAATACAGATTGAGACACAAGTCCCATCAACAGAAAACAAACCTATCAAACGTGTATATTCCCTATGATTTTATAAACAGATTTACACAAGTCTTTGAATCAACCCCTTGGGCTCTTCGCTTTAGAGATTTCTGTAAACTTTTGGGAAAAAAAACCCCCAAAAACCCGAACAATTACAGCATTCTTTACTATTTCTGTCTGCCATAATTTTAGTTTTTTTTCAGTTTTAGTATGTGCATGTGTGCGAGACCGAGAGAAAATGTCCTGTGATAATGTGTGACAGCATATGACTGTGCAAGGATACATGCACTGAATCATGCATGCGATTGCAGACACACCAGAATGTGTAGGCATGTATACACATTTGGCTAGAAAAAAGATGGTCCAGCACACATCTATTAACAATCCATCTCACCACAATGTACTGTCACACTCAAAGAAGTGACACAGAAAACAAATGTTGGGAACTGTATTTTATTCATTAAAAAAAACCCAAAAAAACCTTATCCAAACATAAGCAGGACATTATTTTTTCAAGTGCTCTCCCATCTAACGAAACAATTCATGCTTTCAGTCTCAAGCTGACAAGTATCACACATCCAACTCTCATGTACGACAGATCCTAAACTCAGTGGATGACTGCCAATTATAACGGACTTTTCAGTTTTGAAGTATTTCACAAAATAAAATAAAGACATGAGAAAGCAAGATTGAAAGGAAAGGAACAGAGGCAGAGATTCCTACCTAACCCTGAAACATAAATTGATAATAAAGCAAACAAAAAACCACCAAAAAAAAAGCCCATTTTTTAAATGTACATTTCATTTTCAAAAAGACAGAAGAAAGGGAAGGGGACATCATAAACTAGATCTCTCATCCCCTTCCCTCTATCCCCCCACCTTCCCTGAAAGAACACATTTTTTAATCATGCAAGATGAAAGTATGACCCCCACCCCCCAAAATAAAAACAAAACCAAAAAACCATAAAAACAAAGGAAACAAACAAAAAACGACCAAACCAAGGAAAAAAACCCGCAAGAAAACATACACACAGAGATAATGTCAGCTGAAGGTCACAGCATCTATGCACATTATATCTGCTGACTTGTAGAAACTGGAGGACATGATGAGAGCACTTGACCAGATGATACACTCAGAATCCGTGAACCTATATGAAACACAGAGAAGAGCAAAAGTTAGAACACAAATTTTAATGTGATTAAAAAAAAGTCTGCACAGAAAAAGTAGGCACAATCTGTTCCTTTTATTATATATAATCATTACTTCAAATAATGGTGAAAACTGAACTTTCTTTTTCCAAATATTCACACTTGAGCATGTACGTTTACAAAAGTTTCACACAAACATTCCACTTCCAGATCAGGAATCGAATAGAAATGTTCTAAACTAATAAAATGACACTGCAATGATGGTATGAGCCAACAACAGCACCACTGACTTCTCCATTGTTGAAAGAACCAATGAAAACAGACTTCATGGATCTGAAACAGCATTTTGTGTGTGTATGATTTTTATCAATCTTGAAATAGGTAGCCTGTGGTGAAAAGCATGGCAGAAAACTCAGTGACTCAGTTGAGTTAAGTATCAGTATTAGTATCAGTAGCTCAAGGAGGCGTCACTGTGTTTGGACAAATCCATATATGCTACACCACATCTGCCAAGCAGATGCCTGACCAGCAGCATCACCCAACATGCTTAGTCAGACCTTGAGAAAAAAATAAAAATAATAATATTATCAAATAAAAATAAAATAAAAAGACAATAATGATGGTAAATAAGCAAATAAATGTAAAACATGCAGACACATACATACACACACACGCACAACAGATATGTAACAAACATGCAGTCTCACAGATAAAAAAGCACAAACAAATACACATAAATGTACACGAGACCTGACGCACGCACACACACACAATCACCATCTCCCAAATTACCCCGCACCCCCCCAGCCCCCTCCTCCACACACTCATTCCTAGGCTATGTATTGAAGCTTCCACAGCACACACACACACACACTTATACAAGCACACACACATAAGCCCATATAGCCCCCCACCCCCCTTACCCCCCACCACATATATACAAATATATATATGCACACCCGCACGTTCCAATATTCCGTTGCTCTCACAATACAGGCATGCATACACACACACCTCATCCTATACACACACACACATGTGCACAGAGCTCTCCTGACACGTGTACACTTACACAATTGCCCATACACATGCACACAAACGCACGCACGCGCGCACACACACACGCAGTGCTACACACAGGCTGCCACTGATTGGCCGCAAGAAGGGTGGGAAAAGATCACTGATGCATTAAAACAAGAGCACATATTTTTGTGAGAAAAAGACAGAAAAAGTCTGAATATAACATATTTAATAATAATGGTATTTATATAGCGCTGAATCTTGTGCAGAGACAAATCAAAGCACTTTTGCACCAGTCATTCACACGCATGCATAACTCAAAAACTGGAGAAACTAAAGACGAGGATGAGGCAGGGAATGGAGGCTATTTTGGGGCGAGGTGGGTTTTAAGGCCAGACTTGAAAGTGCTGAGTGTGGAGACTTGACGAAGCGAAAGAGTATGTTCATTACAATTGCAAGGTCCAGAGACAGAGAAAGAACGGCGGCCATCAGTCGAGTGTTTGAATCTGGGTATGCGTAAACAGAGTGGATCTGAAGCCCATCATAGTGAGCGAGATGGAGTGGAGAGGTGAAGGCAGCCGCAGAGATAGGAAGGGGCAGTTTAGTGAATATATCTATAACAGAGTGTTGATCTTGTACTTTATTCGGTGTGAGACAGGGAGCCAGTGAAGATGTTGCAAAAGAGGAGTGATGTGCTCAGATCTATTCTTTCTGAGGACGAGTTGGGCAGCAGAGTTTTGTATGTGCTGAAGGGACTGAATGGATGAAGCAGGCAAACCAGACAATAGAGAGTTACAATAGTCAAGGCGAGAGAGAATGAGAGAAATGACAAGTCTTGATGTTGCGTCAGTGGACAGATATTTCAATCTAACTACCATAACAACACTATTGTGCAGTTAAAACTATAAAAGCCTAAAGAAAATATATAAAAGGATTCAAGATTTTTCACTTTTATTTCTTATTTCATAATTTTATGTTTTCAAATGAAACTAATGCTTTCCATAAGCCCAGTTATCATTTACAATATATATTATTTTGCACAAGCTGTCTACTCAACTATTAGACATCACCTTACATAACCAAAACTGAGTGAAAAGTGGAACAGCTGTTTGAGAAGGGACTGTTCAAAAGCTGACATGAATCACAGCCTGTTTTTGTCCAAACTTTACAAGCCTACTACTAATGCCTTAGTGATTCCCAAGATTAGTAAACAGTTCTGACATGCACAACATCCCCCCCCCCCCCTACACACACACCCTATTTTTCTGCATGTGCACAGGCAACTTCACTTAGACAAATCACCACCTTGTGTTAGATGGATACACCGTGTCCAACAAAGTTTGAAAAAAAATACAGTTAAGTGCTGAATTGTAATCCTATTCAAAGTCAGTTTCAGTTTCAAAGAGGTGTCAACGTGTGTGGACTGATCCATACATGCTACACCACATCTGCACATGAGCGGGTGCCTTAATGTCCAAAAACCCAAGGTGCTGGTCAGGGCTTGAAAGGCTACCTTCTCTGTGTGTGTGTACCTATTTGAAGTATCATGGGAAAATAAATTCAACACAAAAGGAAGAAAAAGGAAGAGGAAGAAGAAAGACACTTGTGTATTTTTAAAAAAGCTTCCTTATTTGTCAAATTCCATGAACAGTTCCAAACCTCACTCAAAATCTATCAACATTCATGAACTGTAAAACTCAAATTCACTTCACTTGAACCGTTCAAACTTTTTCTTGACTGTATGAACTGGCAAGATAAAACCCAATTCTTTTCACTGGACTATTTCTCTTTCAGTTTCACTCTATGGTTGAAAATAGTCTGGGATGGAGTCAACAACTTGGGAGTTTTGGAACACTGCAGGAGGATAGTTTATGTCTCTTTTGTGTTTGACAATAGTCAGGGAAACATGATCCCACTTTTTTTTGGATTAAGAGATAAGATGTCTGTTGTTGGAAGGGAGGAAAATGAGGGTTATTTTCTTTTGATTTTTTTTAATAGTTTTTCTGTAAATCTTTCTGTAGTTCACTGTTTCATTATTTTCATTTTATATTTTCTTTTACTGTTCAAGGTCTGTTTCTTCAATGAGACTGAACTGAATAGCATTAAAATTCTGCACTTTCTTTGTTGAAGACCCACAGAGAAGCTGTGCATCATTAGGTTTATTCTTTATTTTGGAATTTGTTTTATCCTTTTGATTTTTTTTTGCTAGATTTCAGTCTAATTTCAAAAGAAAAACAACAAAACCCCATATATTTCTTTTAAAAATATAAATAAATAAAAAAAGAAAAAGGAGTCTTTCAATGTCTCTGCTTGGGCTGATTAGTAGTTTGCACAGTACATTAGACCCCTGCCAGAGTCTGCAACAGTGGGCCATGGTGTGTGTGTGTGTGTGTGTGTGTGTGTGTGTAAAATTTCTCTCGTCTAAAGTGAGGACATAAACAGATGGTGAGAATTTCTGGAACAGATCTGGCAGGATCTTATTTTACTTTTTAAAAACACAAAGTACTTTTATTGTTTTCATTAAAATTTAAGTGATTACAGTTCTTAGGCAAATCCCTTTTAAACAAAGGATAAAACAAATACATAAATATACAGGCAACCCACCTTCACTTGGTCATTGCTGGCTATTCCAACCTTGACCAAAAAGCTCTTCATGGCCTCACGTTTGTCTCCCTGCAGCTGGATAACTTCCCCATATTCTGGATGTTCCACAACTGTGCCATTGCAGTTGAAGTCCTGGTAAGCCAAATAATTCATTTAAGTAAATCTGCAGTTTTTTTTTCAAAACAGGTTTATACTGTCAATATCACAGTTAATCCTTGCATGAAAGATTCCAATATTGCATATCTGGCACAATAATTTAGACATTCCACAATGCCCTAAAAAGTGAAAAGGCAACCAAATAAACTGGTTCATTTACCAGTATCTAAATTAATAAATACTGAAGCCAATGAAATGAATATTGGTGGTATATTTTTAACAGTCAGAGACACTCAGTCAGTCAGACACTCAGATGGGAAATTATTTAGAGACAGTCAGGGAATGATGGGAAATTACTATCATTATAGCCAAGCTGACTGTAGAGGAACAGCTCTGGGTTGAATAATGACAATAACATTAAATATTTGGGACTGAACACACAACTCATCACTCTTGAAAAACCTCTGTTCGGTCACAAGCAACTAATCTGCAAAAGCTTGAGCACTGCTTCCCATGCAAAGATTAGAACCATCCAGCACCACAGTAATTAACATAATATAAAATTACCTTTTTACAAACTTTGACCATCTTTTTCAGGTCAAATTTGGGGTGGATACCCTGTGCTGTGGTAAGAGTCTTTCTTCCATTTCTTTGCTGGATACGAATGTGTATCAACCCCTCCTGTTGTCCTGCTCCTGCTGCAGCATTGTCGTCGGTGTCAGCAAAAGGATCTGAAAACATCAAACAATTCAAATGTAAAGTAACTCTCACACTGCAAACTTTAAAACTTGAGAAAAAAAATGGCAATATCCACATTTCTCCAACTGTATTCTTATAATGGCTTATGTCGAAATGGAAAAAAAAAATGTATGACCCAAATGGGCATACCGTTTGTGTCAGGGAATATCTGATCCCTCTATTTTTACTATACATTTCTCAGTTGCCCTCTTGAATGCTGTAATTTAGCATTAAAAAAGGCCAATAAAACTATTACAACAATAAGAGTGGAGGGGAAAATGTAGATTTTTCATTACAATGTTATCAGTCATTTCAAAAGTTCACCAGCTGCACATAGTTCATGGCTCCTCTAAACAACACACAAAATTTGCAATTCCAGGTAGTGAAATGTTACAAAATTAGAAAATAGTAGATTACATGTTGCAGGAATGTAAATAACAAGTGCAACGCAGCCACAATGCCCAAAAATGCACTCTTCATGTGGCATGTATGATGTAAACAGAGCAGCTCTGTCATTCTGTGCAACCCAATATAATACTTTCATTTTCTCAATGTACAGTCCAGTGATAGTGAATTCCATATTTGTGTGGACATTCAACCCGAGAAAGTCTTGTACTTTGCGATTTGCACAACTTCAACAATATGATGATCGGCCAATGTATATGAACATGTATGCACTGTATTTAGTTAAAATCTAGGCTTTTTAACTAAAACATATCCTGTCATGGGCGATGGAGGAATCAAGTACAAGACCTCTCAATACTTTTTACAATTCTAAACATGCTATTCTGGAACTCATGCACCCAAATTGCCTATTACTGTATTAGTTGCAGTCAACATTAGCATGTCGCACCATCATGACACCAAGTTTGGTTATCATAAAGTGCTTATTCAGTTATTGTAAAGGGAAGATTTCCTGTACAGTGTGGCTGTGTTACTGTACTTGATTTGAACTCAATATGTGGAGAAAGGCTGTGATGCATGTTTTTTGGCCCTGGGGAGAATATGTGTTCACAAGATGTTGTGAAGTGCATCAAAATTCTTGCCACTCCCCTCTTTGCGCACAGCTGAACTTGTCACAGGAGTGAATTGGTAAAAATAACAGACCTTGGGGTCTTAGAGTGTTGTAGGACAAACACTGTTGCCATTCTGAGAGAGAATGTGAGTTGTAGTCTTGTCGGAGAACAGAGCTTCAAGGAAGCTGATTTGAAGTACTGCTGAGTCAGTAATTTTGAGTTTGGTAATAAGAAATTCAGTGACATTGTTTCTTATACATTTTGTAAATTTCGTTGGATTTTTTTTTTTTATTTACGTTTCTGAACACTGGTTCAGTAAAACAAAAATGACGATGAAAGTCATGTGAGTACTATTTTTACTAATTGTTCGATTTAACTAAAGTTAGGTTCTAAGGATGTTTCAGGATCCTTAGCGCCTGTTATCGGATGAAGTATCGCCCACCGAAAGATGTTTGGAAACGCCAAGTTGTGAAAGAACACAGTTGCGAAAAGAAAGAAATGAAATATTATTATGATTTAAAACTAACTGGGAGGTGTAAGGGAAAACAGACTACTGGTTGTCACCCTCTGGACTGGACTTTTCATGTGATCTATCCGGGTATCCCTGAAGGGCATCTGTGAATATAATTTTTTATTTTCTTTGATTTATCAATAATCAGAAAGGAGTGTCTTTACCTTGTCATGTTGTTTGTCCCTGGGTGAGAGTGAAGTCAGAATGCGAACATTGTGTGCGAGTCTGTCGTGTGAGCTTGAGTTGACTGAATACGGCATTGTGACATGCACGTTAGGGCAAAAAGCTGCAGGGGAAATTATAGTAAATGACAGCAATATCATGTATGAAGTAGGCACATTCAATAATTTTGAAAACTCATTCAATTTCTTCAGGTTGATGGAGTGCCCCACCCCTCAACTCTTTCAATGGATCAAAAACAACAAATTGCTTCTGGCTTAGCTGCAATGTGAGCACTGTCAATCTGAATGCTGGCTCCAAAGGAGAACGCAGATGGGCTCAGCCAACATGAAATTTCCAAAACAAAAAACTAATGTTAGAAATAGAATTGTCATTTTTTGACGTATACCATACGGTATAGACAATTTCCTTCTTCCCCTCAAAATTCTGGTTGGACAACTGAAACTCATCAAACAGCAAACAGTCCAGTATTTTCTCTCAGAGGAGTGGCATAGATTCGGCCTCCTGTATGAAATGTTTAAAGAATGGCTCTGATATGTAGCAAATTGCTTGACATGTTTTACAACAAAATAAGCGCCTTTTCGGAACTGGAACAAAATACAGTCTACACAGCATGTGGGTTTGGTTTTTGGAGATGGTGGAGATAACAACAAACACAATAATTCTGTACCCCATGGAGACACAAGACCGCCAAACCCTGGAACAAGTTATCAGTAAAAATTGTCCACACAAGCACAAACATTTTCTGATGGCTGGGCTGCCTACAAAGGGTTTATTGCCGTGAGTTACCACATTTTATCATTTGCCACAAAACATTTAAAAAGACCTACAAAAACATGGAAACTGCAGAAAAACTTAACTGAAGGGGCCTGGAAGCATTTTACTTTTTGCCAAATTGTAAAGAAAATGGTATCCTATTTTCCTAGATCCATTTTTTTTACAGGGCAACAATTATATCGGGAATTGGAATTTGTTATTTTGATATACTACTTTCCTAGATCCATTTTTTTACAGGGCAACTATCATATCGGGGGATTGGGAACTGTTTCTTTTGAAAAATGGTTTCACGTGCATTTTTGTAATCATACCATAAGTTATGAATGTGATGTGCTGCTGTGAAGTGCAGATTTGTTGCCAGATGGTGTCATGAAGCTATCCAGGTTAGGGACATCACTCAGTTTGAACTGACTTTGACTACATTTTGTGATGGGATATTGACCACAGTATATTATATAAAAGCAGGACATTTGAATGGATAATTTATGTAGCGTTTAAATGACAGATACATTGATATGTTGTGGGTGATTTGATGTTGTAAAGCTTGTATGGGTAATCAGTACTTGGTGTTGTGATGATATACAGTTAGGTTGATTATTGATAATAGTTACTTAAATTTGTCTTAAGTTTTGTTAGACTATTCGATGGCTAAGAAATGGTAAATTTTTTTGAAACATTGAATTGTGTAGTAGCCAAGCAGCTACATTTTGGTATTTCCTGGTGGGATGAATGGGAATCATTTTAAAGTAATTGTGCATTACTTAGGGTGGTGAATGGACATCATTTTTCAAGCAAATATTTTTTTTATATTAGCTTCAGTGATAATTGGAAATTATGTCAATAGTACTAGATGAAGATTTTCTCTTTAGTGTTTATGTAAAGGTATGGTGTCTATGTTGTCTTGTTTGTCCATTTAGGTTTCCAGGAATAGTATTCAAAACATGGTCTGTAGTGGGACTGGAAATAAGGAGGGGGGTTTGCATCCAGAAAGTCAAGGAACTGACACATACTAAAAATGTGCAGGCATCTAATGGCTAGGGACAAGCCACAGGTTTTGTTTTGTGCCGAGGTGCCAGGGACTGGGCACAGGACTTCATAGGACTGGATGGTGGGACCATCGGGACGAACTATCGGCACAGAAGATGAACGTGATGGTGGGACCATCGGGACGTGCTGAGTGAGGAGCCAGGAGCTGGCAAGACTTATGAAGAACATTCAAAGTGGTGAAGTTAAAATTGTTTCCCCTCATAAAAAAATTATATTCCAGTCCAGGCCATGAGTAGCAGCTTTTGATATCTCTCTTAGTAATAAATAAAAGGGTGTGGTTAATAAGTGTTGTTTTCGTGTTTTGGGGAGAACACGTTCTGATTGGAGTGACAAGTGAACAGATAGCAGGCATACACTTACAAGCAAACACATTCATTCTTATTCAGTTATTTCTGTCTATCTGGCACTTTCTTTACATCAATACCATTTCAACAGACCAACAAAAAGCATGGAAACTGCTGAACAACTGAAGCAGTTCAGTTGGTGTTCACCAACTCAACGGGCCTGGAAGCATTTTACTGTTTGCCACATAACATTTCAACAGACCAAAAAAAAAAAAAAAAAAAAAAGCACTAAAACTGGTGAACACCAACTGAACTGAAGGGGCGTGAAAGCATTTTAGCTTTACTCAAATTACTGTTTGCCAACAAATGAACAAAAACATGGAAACTGGTGAATACCAATTTAACTGATGGGGCATGGAAGCATTTTACAGTTTGCCACATAACATTTCAATAGATCAACAAAAGCATGGAAACTGGTGAACACCAACTGAATTGAGGGTCTGTGGAAGCACGCAAAAAAAAGAAAAAGAAAAAAAACCCCGACACCACCACCTCTGTAAACATGAAAACTTCATAAGCACAAAACTGCCCCAGTTTGAAGACTATCCAGCAGATATCATATGGAGGAACTGGAATTGGGCGGACATTTATGATTTAATAATCAATACAGTGTACCCCCACAACATCCCTGCAGAATACAATTACAAATACACCACCCCATTTTTCTTCACTTGGAGTGTAGAAGTGGTGGATTTGGAACACAGCGTTATTGTCCCAGCCAGCCAGGATAGCAACAATGTCATGAATGTGATAAGTGTGTAAGCACCATGCAAGATGTGACACTACATCTGCATGTCTGTGTTTGGTGTTTGAGCGCGCACACACTATTTCCATTGTTTGTGCATTTAATAATGGAAAAATGATAAAATGAAATAGCAAGTACATTTTAATTTTTATCTGAAATAGGAAAACCAAACTATTTTCCAGCTAAAGAAAGTTTGCATTGCTGGCCTGGTGACATCTAAAATGGACTGTGTGCGAGCAGGTTCCATCCATACTCCAAGCGACCCTTCAACTCCTCCAGTGGGCCAAGGTACTGGGTCTTCAGAGCTAGAAACCCCTCCGAAACCGTCTCCCATAGTTGTTTCTCAATGCCTCAAAGTTTATAAATGCACTGGTCAGGCATCAGCTCCACCATGACCATAGTTCTTATTTTCTTTTTTTAATTTAAAAGCAGATGTGGTTTAGAGTATATGGATCTGTCCACATGTGTTGAGGCCTTTGGAAGTGGAAAGTGTGTCAAACTCAGTATGTTACTATGTATTTCTTAAATAATCACTGCTTTTAAATAAACATTTAAAATGTTATTGACACAATGTCAGAATATGATGACTTGTCAATATGCATTATTATGATTTTACTTTGGCATCTGTTGCCGTGTTGGCGGCTCGTGGTAAACTGAGAATTTGAGGGATGTACACAAAGATCCGTTTGATTTCGATGATAAATTATAAAAATAAAAACAAAAAAGAACTAGCAGCGAAAAATATGCAGCCATCATTTTGTGAACAACTAATATGATGACATGATCAAACAGTCCATCATTGTATAAAGTGCGTAGTAAAATCGAAGTGAGACCTGAGAATAAGACGGTCCGTTTGTGTACATTTTTTTCCTCTTTCAATAGATATCTGACAAATAAAATGGACATAAACCTTACCAAATAATCCTTTCAGGTTTTGAAGTTCTGCCGTCATACGAGCTGGATTACGTAGACCTTTAGAGTAAAAGAAAAAAGCTGAACTTTCTCAACAGGCTTTGGAAAAGTACGAGTGCACAGAAACGGAAGGCACAAACGCAATGGCGGCGATTTGGGCTAGAGAGTAACCTCATGACGAAAAAAATATTTTTTCCTTTTTTTATATTCAGTACAATAACGAAATAATGACTGTTCAGTTTCTATTTATGTGAAAGGAAACTAAATTATTTAGATATTTTAAACAAGTGGTCAATGTGAAGTTTTAAATTATGAATCTGGAAGTGGATTCGATACCAAGTTGGAAACACCGGATCAGGATTTGGAATCGGAACAACTTTGGAACGTGCAACATAAAGTGACAATTTACCTTCCTACACTTAGCAGCTACAGTCGGTGAATCGATTATTCCGCAACTTGCACTGGAAGAGGGCAAGAATGATATATTGAGGGGCTGAAGTAAAACCTTGTACGACATGAGAACTTCGACCACTGTCGTTCCAGCTTTCTTGGCCATGTAAAAAGTGGGGCCAGTACTGTGCACACTACACTTCACTTAAAAGCTCCATGCGCAGGCTCGAAGGACACGTCTACGACCACCCCCGCTTGACCCCTCTCCCCCGACCAATCATCAAGCTCTGTACCGATGGCAAACTTCAACAGAAGGGATGAAAACGGCAGCTGGAAGATGACACTGCAGTTCCACTGAATCCGTCAGTCCTGTGTGTGGGCGGTTCAGAAATATGGGTCCTCAGATGTTGATCAGGCAGCCTTTAAATTTTCTAGGGACAGCATTGCTTGCTCCACATGGAGAGAGGCCTAGAAAAAGGGGGCCAAAAGAAAGCTCCTTTCCAATCTCCACCCCATTGGCCGCTGACTTCAACATTGTGGTCAACTGACGGGCACCGTGATCTTCAAACACGGTTGAATAACAACATCAAAAAAGAAAAGGTATGCAGGGACTAAAACTCAAATGCTGGAACATCAGTACTATGCCTGATACAACAAACAGCAGTTGACCAGAATGTCGATCCACTCTAGTGGTACACAAATCACTTTCAGTTCCAGTCTAAATGTCAACCGGCACGGCATCACTGCTATACGGCAATGAAGTCCGTCAGTTTTCCAGGAGAAGACAGCCTTCAAGAACACAGATCTGGTTATGACCTCTACTGGTCAGGCAAGCCACTGACAGAAACATGCCTCTTAGGTGATCGCTTCATGGTATTAAAATTTTAAAAATCCATTTCCACCACGAGTTAAAACTTGAAAATCTGCCGGCCAACGACTGCATCATCCCCATGCGCCTTTCACTTTGCAGTGAGCAGCATGCCACACTGTCTATGCGCCAACTCTTCAGGCAGATCCTGCATAAGAGAGCAAGTTCTATACTGACCTCTAGCAGAACACCCCAGCAGATAACAAGACCTTCATCCTTGGCAACTTCTGAATGCCAGAGTAAGTCAAGTTTCAGAAGCCTGGAAACTGTAGAGCTTCACAAAACATGGTGTTGGAAACTGTGACGACAACAGTCACTTTCTGTTGGAGTTTTGTGCAGAGCAGTTACTCACAACCATCATATTCCAGCAGAAAGACTAAATGAAAACAGCTGGATGCATTCTTGGTCCAAGCACTGGCACATGATAGACAATATCTTGGTTCGCCAGAGGAACATTTGAGATATCCTACAAACGTAAGTGATGCAAAGAGTGTCACACTGACCATCAGCTTATTCGCTGCAAACTCTCCACTTCAAACCAAATCCCACGAGAGGAAGCACCCCAAGGGAGAAAATTCAGAATGGCAACCTTCAATCAGCTTAAGTGAAAGTTGACTTTCAGGCAAATATTTAGTCAAGATTTGAGGATTCTTGTTTGCTCCATAGACCCCTCTCCAGAAGTGATTTGGAAGAACCTTAGAACCACAATCCTGTAGGCCTCTGAAGAAGTTTTGTGGTTATCATCAAAGAAAAACAAAGACTGTTTCAAGGAGATGTAGGAATTGCTGGCTAAGAAGGGATCTGCCCATCAGACTCAACTTGCTCAGCCGTCCTGTCCAGGGAACGAACAGCCTTCCGCATTTTATGCAATAACCTCAAACACAAGCTTCAAGAAATCCAGAACGAATGGTGAATCAACCTCACAGAAAAAACTCAGCTTTGCGCAGAAACTGGTGACTACAGAGATTTAAAAAAATAATTTTTATGAAGCTCTGAAGGTGGTGTGTGGCCCTTCACACCAGGTCCAGAGTCCTTTGCACGGCGCAGACAGCCAGGCGCTTCCCGCAGAGAAGATGTCCATCCTCAAGTAATGATCTGAACACTTCCAGACTCTCGTCAGTGCCAACGATACGGTGCAAGACTCAACCATTCTTGGAATCTGGAAACAGCCGTTGAAAACAGAACTGGACAAGACTCCAACTTTAGAGAGACTGTCAAGGCTGTAGAGCAGCTGAAAAGTGGTAAGGCAACAGGTGTAGATGGAATTCCATCAGGGATTTGGAAGCATGGGGACCCAGTGCTACACACCAAACTCCACGAGTTCTTTACCCGCAGCTGGAAAGATGCAATCTACCACAGGACCTCTGTGACGCAGCTATCATCACCCTGTAAGAGAACAAAAGGTAAAGTCTGACTGCTCCAACTATCGGGGGATAACTCTATTTTCCATAACAGGGAAAATCTTAGCTAGAGTACTCTTGCCTGTTATTGCTGAAGAACACCCCCAGAGAGCCAGTGTGGCTTCAGAGGCAATGGAAGCACCACTGACATGGTTTTTGTCGTCAGGCATTTTCAAGGAAATTCAGAGAACAGAATAAACGACTGTATGTGACATTTGTCGAGCTCACCGAAGCCTTTAATAATGCGAGTAGGAAATGCCTATTGCAAACTATGGAACGACGTCCTCCAAAATTCCTCAGCATGGTCATTCAGCTGTCTGAAAAGTTCCCATGTCCGATACAGCAACGACCACTCAGAGCTTTTTCCCAGTCTGACAAGGAAGACGAAAACCAGTTACAACAGAATGTTGACTGCCTTCCATTCAGGCTTCCAGTCACTAGACAATGTACCATCCAAAATTTCCGCTACGACCTTTATGGCCACATGGCACTGGAATCAACCAGTCATTGGTGCAAAGTGTCGTGGCATTTGTATTTGTATTTCTTTTTTATCACAACAGATTTCTCTGTGTGAAATTTGGGCTGCTCTCCCCAGGGAGAGCGCGTCGCTATACTACAGCGCCACCCATTTTTTTTGTATTTTTTCCTGCGTGTACTTTTATTTGTTTTTCCTGTCGAAGTGGATTTTCCTACAGAATTTTGCCAGGAACAACCCCTTTGTTGCCGTGGGTTCTTTTACGTGCGCTAAGTGCATGCTGCACACGGGACCTCGGTTTATCGTCTCATCCGAATGACTAGCGTCCAGACCACCACTCAAGGTCTAGTGGAGGGGGAGAAAATATCGGCGGCTGAGCCGTGATTCGAACCAGCACGCTCAAATTATCTCGCTTCCTAGGCGGACGCATTACCTCTTGGCCATCACTCCTCATGGTATAACGCTTCATGAGGATCTCACCTGTGATCGACACATTGATGCCATAAGCACAAACTGCCCCAGCATGCTAAAGCCAGTAAGACCTTTGGTTCTCTCCACAGAAACCTCAAAGTCAGCTTGACTGAACTGAAGAAGACAGCATATCTCGTGTTCGAAAGGTCTCTCCTCGACGCTAGTTCAGTCGACACATTGATGCCATAAGCACAAACTGCCCCAGCATGCTAAAGCCAGTAAAACCTTTGGTTCTCTCCACAGAAACCTCAAAGTCAGCTTGACTGAACTGAAGAAGACAGCATATCTCGTCTTCGAAAGGCCTCTCCTCGACGCTAGTTCAGTCAATTTAGGACCCATGCGTGGAGAGGAACACTGACAAACTCAAAACAGTAAGGTGTGGTGTGATTCGTCTTAAGCTACCACAGCACCTCTAGTGTGGGTGCCATGCTGGAACATCTTGGGTGGCCGACCCTACAGAACTGAAGGAAGAAATCAGGGCTCTCAATGTTCAGAAGTATCACCTTTGTCAAGTTCATGTGAAACACAACAAGCTGCAGCATGCTACAGAGCTCAGTGTTACGAGGACATTGTGAGCAATTCGGGCTGGTCAAGTGCAAGACAGACTATTGGTGCTTATTCAGGCACACCATCAGGGACCAGAACACCGTCAGCGCGGATAAAGTACTCCCCATCAGTACCACTCTTGACACATCCTGCTGCCAAGCATGGGAAGAAATCTGCTGCCAGATATCTTCCTCCCCTCCACACTCCAACCTTTCCAGTCCCTGTCCACCCTTATCTCCCCCATCAATCCTGTTCATGCCTAATTAACCATCTTCCTCACGCTTTTTTGTTTTGTTTTAGTTGATGTTGAACTTGTGGGCCTGATAGAGCATTATGCTGTGTTCAGGGATGCCTTTAGGTATTAGAGCTTACCGAGACGACATACGACCATTGAAAGCTTGCTGGCAGCTCCTCTGACATACAGCAACTCTAAAACAGGCAAGAGAAAATTGAGTAGGTTTGTTAAGGTTCACCACCAAGGCAAAATATGACATTCCCTCCAAGTAAAAGCAGCACATAATTTAGCAAGTTTGTTGCGGCCACGGAAATTGAAGAACTTTCAGTTCACAAATAGAGAGGCAATAAATGTATTTGTTTCAAGTGGGTTAGGGTTACATTTTCTAATAAACAAACAGAATATTTGATGGCCTTATGTATACGCTTCTTTTGCGTTCACATTACTACACTGTCATTACTGATGGTGAGATGAATGAAATCGTGTATTTTCTCCAAATCCTTTTTATCATAGAGCTGACTCTCAAGGGGACTAACTGTCGACCACACAGCCTGTCTGTGTATGTGGTTGTTTAAGATGTGTTTGTACAAATTATTTCTTCATAGTATATGTGTTCCATGGTAATTTCCTATTTCGGTTCCCTTAAATTAGGAAACTGCCGTGTTCCGAACACATTTGGCCCTCGTGACGTTAGTTTATGGCATGTATTGCATTACATTTAAGAGGGTGGTGTTCACATCTGAAATACTTTTAAATGTTATCCCCCCCCCCTGCCCCCGCACGCCCTCCACCCCCCAAGTGAATGGTCATGGTTAATGTATCACACGACAATTGATTCCACCTGTTGATGTCCACACTGGGGCACATAGACTGGATCTTGGACGGCATTCGTCTGTGAATACTGAACAGTCTTATCTGGAGCAATAGTCCTTGTTGCAGACATTGCATCGGACATTTCATGGGTCTGGATCGGTAGCAGCATCTGCCTTCCTCCACATGCAGCCTTTTCTTGATCAGCTGTGGGATTGTCCCCGCCCTCCTCCTCCACCCCCTCTCCTCTTCAATTGTTTCTTCCATTCCTGTCAGTTCACTTGATCCTTATGTTCATGGTCTTCCCCCAGTGTATTCGGTGATCCGTGACTTCCCCCCCCACCCCCTCATTGGTATAGTATCAGTGACAGCAGAAACCAGGTCTCTTTTGCGTCATGCACCTCATGTACTACATATATCTACAGGTCTCGATGTGCAGAGGTGGCATGCACGTTAGGTAACTTGAGACACATCAGTTTCTCATGTTTGCCCCAGTCCAGTTTTTTTATTCTGTTTTTATTATTCATCCCTTCCCCATCCTCAACTAATGGCATGCCGATTTAAAAGGTTAGGGTATGGCATGGGACTAAACTGGCTCACGGAGATGATGTGTTTGTGGCGAGACACATAATTGCCAACTTCAGTTTCTAAGCAGGCGTTATGGTCACGAAATTGACGAACCCAGACTAAACGATATAGGTTTTTCAGAATAAATTGTTGTTTCTGTCTTGTTTTCAGAAATTTCACATCTTCCTTCACGTCAATCACACAGCAAATGAAATAATTTAATTTAAAAAAAAGAAGCTTTGTATTTGCAAGTTAGAAGACTCTCTAACCCCCGAAAACGGCTCGGAGAATGGCTGCCTACATTGTGGGGTAAAAACGGCCATACCTACATGTAAAAAAGCCCTCTCGTACATAAAAGTGAACGTGGATGTTGAAACCCACGAACGAAAAAGAAGTAGAACTGAGGAGAAGTAGGTGTATCTCTCAACTCGATGCAAACACGCAATGGTGGAACAAGATTATCTTCACTCTCACCTGCCTCATACCATTTGTATGAAAATGTAAATCTGGGGCAAGATGCCTGTGGTAGTAAGCGTGTTATCCTATTCTCTGGGCCTTTTGTCCCTCATTATTTTCTTTGTAATGAGATACTGGTAAGATGCATAATTCAAAGTGTGTGTGTGTGTGTGTGTGTGTGTGTGTGTGTGTGTGTGTGCGCGCGCGCGCGCGTGCGCACGTGTGTGTATGGATGTGAGTGCAAGGTGAGTGGGTCACAGTCACGGTTGCCGGGTGCCGCGGCATGTGGGTGCATATAAGCTTGATCGTGTGTGTACGGTGTCTGTGTGTGTGTGTTGGGGGGGGGGGGGGGTAGAATCCACAGGAATTCGGACAGTCAGTTATGGACTAAAGAAATTCTCATTCATTTTGTTGAAGATTACTTCACACTTTTAGGGGGACACTGAGACTGACAAAGTGTGAGTGTTGCCAGTGTTTAGCCGGTACTTATGACAACACTTTGATCATTTCCATGGCTAAAAAGAAATTCTGCTTTCCAAATCTGCCGTGACTCGAGCGGGTCCGGTAATGTACCTGGTCCATGGCCACGATACGTCATGGTCATGATAAAATTGTGTTCCAGCTTAAATGTATGTTGAGCCCTGCTTCCTCCGCTCACGCTTCTCCTTAATGGCCAGCGTTCTCTTGTTTTCAAACGTTTTTATGCCAATAATGCACAGCATCCTCCAGCGAGAGCAGTCAAGGGCATCAGTTTCCCAGGAAGTGATGTCTATGTCACAGGCTTTGAGGTTTGTCTTTAAGATGTCCTTGAAGCGCTTGCAGGGTCTTCCAAGTTCACGGTGGCCTTCCTTCAGCTGTCCATACAAAAGCATCTTCGGGATCCTGCTGTCTGTCATGCGGACAACGTGTCCTGTCAAGCGTAGCTGGCACTGAATCAGCAGGCTTTCTGGGCAGGCTGCTCCTCTCTAGGACCTGGATGTTGGAGACCCTGTCTTGCCACTTTATGTCGAGTATCTTTCGTAGGCATCTCTGGTGAAACTGCTCAAGTTGTTGAATGTGACGGCAATACGTCGTCCATGTTTCACAGCAGTACAACAAGGTGGTCAGCACAACAGCTCTGTAGGTTTTCATCTTGGTGCTGAGCCTGATGCCTTTGTTGTTCCACAGCCTGTTGTTGAGTCTGCCCAAGGCGGAGCTGGCCTTGGCGATGCGCAGCGTCACTTCTGCATCAAGGGCTCCGTTGCTGCATAGGGTGCTGCCCAGGTAGCAAAACTTGATCTCTGTGTCATCGTCGATCTTGATTGCAGGTGGGGAGGCACTGGCGTTCTGTGAGCTAGCTGGTTGGTACATGGATTCGGTCTTGCTGAGGCTGATGGTGAGTCCAAAGCGCCTGCAGGAGGTTGAGAACCTATCCATAATGAACTGCATGCCCTCATGGGTGTGTGCAGCAAGCGCGCAGTCATCAGTGAAAAGGAACTCTCTCAACAGTGCCTCAAACTCCCTGGACCTGGCATGGAGTTGCCGCAAGTTGAAAAGTTTGCCATCTGTGCGAAACTGAATGTAGATGCCCTGGTCACAGTCTTGGAAGGCGTCAATCAGCATGGCAGAGAAGAGAATGAAGAACAGTGTGGGTGCCAGGACGCAGCCCTGCTTCACTCCATTTACCACAGGGAACAGATCCGACATGTCAGTATTTTCCTGTACTGTACTCTCGCCTGCATGCCATCGTGGAATGATGCAATCAGCTGGATTAGGCTCTCTGGGCAGCCGAACTTTAGGAGGATCTTCCACAGACCCGCACGGCGGTTCACTGTGTCGAAGGCCTTAGTCAGGTCTACAAAGACCATGTGGAGCTCCTTGTTCTGCTCACGGCACTTCTCTTGCATCTGGCGTACGACAAACACCATGTCACATGTTCCCCTGCCTGAGCAAAAGCCGCACTGTACTTCAGGGATGACTGTGTTGGAGACATAGTCAATCAGTCTGTTCAGTATGATGCGGGCGAAGATCTTGCAGGCGATGCAGAGGAGACAGATTCCACGGTGGTTATCGCAGGATGTTTTGTCTCCCTTCCGTTTGTAAATGTAGACAATTGAAGCATCCTTGAAATCCTGGGGGACATCCCCTCTCTCCCAGATAGACTGGAACAGGGCGGTCAGCTTGTCTGTCAGCACTTCGCCTCCATACTTGTAGATGTCAGCCTGGATTCCATCCGCTCCTGGTGTTTTTCCTGACGTTATCAGCTTCAGGGCCTTCTGGGTCTCGGCATTGGTGGGAGGGGCAGCTAGCGAGTCATTGATTGGTAGCTGTGGGAGGGCTGCAATTACCTCGTCAGATACGGACGAGCCCCTGTTGAGGAGGGTGTTGAAGTGCTCTGCCAGCGGGCAAGAATGTCTTTCTTGTCTTTCAGGAGGGTGGTCTGGTCCAAGGCTGGGACAGGGGTTGATCCTGTGACTCTTGGCCCATACACAGCTCTGAGACCATCATGGAAGGTCTTCATGTCGTGAGCATCAGCAGCGGACTGAAGATCTTCGGACTTTCTCTCCCACCAGGTGTTCTTCATCTCACGCAGCCTCTTCTGTACGAGTTGCTTGGTTTGCAAGAACTGTTTCTCCTTCCTCTGGCAGTCTTTATCGGAAATGTGATCCTGATGCCGTATATGCAATGTGTTCAGGAGCTTGGAGATTCCAGAGTCGTTCTCGTCAAACCAGTCTTTGTGGCTCCTCTGTACAAAGCCGAGTGTGTCAGCTGCTGCTGTGTACACAGCATCTCTAAAGGTGCTCCATACCTCTTCTACATCAATCGATGCAGGAATTTCTTGGAGAGCTGCTTGGATTTGCTGCTGCAGCACGTCCTTGGTGATAGGGAGGTGGTGGATGTTCAGCTTCCTAGGGGGTTTCTGCCTGGCTGGTTGGAGTTTGCGTGCAAGTCTGATGTTCATCTTGCTGCGTACCAGGCGATGGTCTGACCAACAGACTGCTCCTCTCATGCAGCGTGTAATGGAAACATCACCTCTGTCCCTCTGCCACTGAGATAATCACATAGTCCAGCATGTGCCATTGCTTGGAGCAGGGGTGCATCCATGTGTTCTTGTACTTGTCCGCTTGTTGGAAGAGGGTGTTGGTGATGGTCAGTCCATGCTGCGTGCAGAGCGAGAGCAAAAGCAGTCCGTTGGAGTTGCACTTGCCAGTGCTGTGCTGTCCTAGGACCTTTGGTCAGGAGAACAAGTCCACGCCGACGCGGGCATTGAAATCCCCAAATATGATCAGCCTGTCCTTTCTGTCTACTGCTGAAATGGTGCGGATGAGCTCCTCATAGAAAGCTTCTTTGATGTCATCAGGGTTGGTCATCGTTGGGGCATAGCAGCTGATGACTGTGGAGAAGCAATCCTTGGACAGCTTCAGACGCAGGGTCATCAGCCTATCGTTTATCCCACATGGAAGGCTGTCAAGCTGTCCTCCAAGTTTGGTTCGTATGGCAAAGCCCACACCTGAGGTTCTTGGGGTGCCATCTGGCTTCCCAGTGAAGTAGAAGGTGTAGCCCCCTCCAACTTCCTCCAGCTGGGTTTCACCGGCAAACCTGGTTTCGATCAGGGCTGCTATGTCCACCGGGTAGCGATCAAGCATTCTAGCAATGAGCGCTGTGCGCCTTTCTGGTCTGTCGTCTCTGTCGAGTAGGGTGCGAACATTCCAGGCACCCAGAGTCAGGGCACGACTCCTGGTTCTTTTCTTCTGTTGTTTTCGACCGCTAGTGTTGGATGTCCAAGTAGGTGTGGTTTCCTACTAGGTACTAAGCAAGGCAGGCTTTGTTTAGGGATCCTTTTATCTACCCTTCCCCATGTGGGAAGAGCAGTGCTGTCCCTAAAAAGGGCTGCTCTGACACCATGTGGGAGGATACGGGCGCCGCATCTGCCCCAGTCTATGGTGGACGACCATCATCCCACAGCCGCCTGCGTGCAGAGTCGTGACTAGGAACTGCCAACAGCACCCTCTTCCTGTCCCCGTTACCACTTCTCCATCGCCACAGGGCTTGGGAAAGCTGGGTGTTGAAGGGCTAGCTCGTCGTTCCGACATTAGCTTGGTTGCCTGACCAGCACAGGTGACCTTTTTTTTTTTAGTGAGGAGGAGTTGTGCAGTCCCTTCCCCACTCTTTTGCCTACCGACGCTCATAGTCCCACAGGTGCACATACTGCTCCTAGGAGGGCTTCCAGCCAAGGATAAGAGCTCCCCCTGCCCTTTGGTCATCCTCTTCCACCTTCACAGCCGTTTTGAAAGGTTTTCTCCTCCACCTGGTCCATTGTTGGGAGACTTCACATGTGGCAGGTAGTACTGGGTTACATGGTACCAGTAGCAAGGGCTATGCCCCTGAGCTGACCTCTCATAACAGTCATATTTATGCTTATAACAGTTATATTTATAAGAATGAGGCTGATCTGCCTGAAAACACTCATTCAGCCATCAGAGGTTGTAGTTGAACAGCCTTGTCTATATATATGTTATTCCCCTCCCTCTTTGCCATTGTGAGTGTTGTCAGTTGGATGGATGTGACAAACACAAGGATGTTCAATGTCATGTCTTTAAAAAAATTTTTTATCATAAAAAAAAATCTTTCTTTCTCCACCCCCAGCCCCCTGACCAAGGATTTAGTTATGACTGTATCTGGCGACATAACGAATTGTGTGTATAGTAGGGTGTGTCAGTTATACCAAATATGGGTGAAATTTGAATCATGTTCTATGCATGAGTGTGTAACCAACAAATGACAAAAATCATGTTCCACTGTATGCTCTGATGGGCTATTAAATGGAGGCAAAAACATTTTATTTTCTCATTGTAGATTGTACACATTATATATATATATATATATATATTATATACTGATTTATAAATAAGCATAAATATTTATCATATGGTTGAGTATACAATGTGTCTATGTCTACAAAATAGTTGATGCAGTGTGGGGGTCATTGTTGGTATTCTTACATTTGAACATTGTATTCCTTCCCCACGGATAATGATTTCCTTGTGGATATGTGTGCTCTGCAGGAGAGAGGATAGGGAAGGGTGGTGGTGAATGAATGTGGCTGGGTACACAAATATATCAGGGTGGCACATGATCAGTTAGTGTGTGTGTGTGTGTGTGTGTGTGTGTGTGTGTGTGTGTGTGCTATTTGCCTGCTATGACCCATAAAATGTGTGTGGGATTGCATTTTTAATACATTATACAATTGTGCGTATGGCACTAATGTGACAAAACAGGTGACTGTTCAATATCATTTGTTCTGTACACAATTTGTTATTTGGAGTAAAAACAATAAAAGAACTTAATTCAGTGTGCATCAGTATATAGTTTGCTTGAATACATTTTTTGCTGCTTACTGAAAAGAACTTAATTCAGTGTGCATCAGTATATAGTTTGCTTGAATATATTTTTTGCTGCTTACTGAACTACTTTTCCTGTATATAGGGAACACATGACTTGGATGAAAAGTAACAATGGAAATCATTTACAAATAACCAAAAGTATAAATGGTGAGAACTAATTCAATGTTGTGTCCAGGAACCTCACAGGCATGTTTATCATCTGTGCCTGTATCATCTTGATAGCAGATGTTGAAGAAATGTCTGAAATCTCTCAAACACACACACGCACGCATACATATGCACGCACACACACACACGCGTGCGCACACACACACACATACACACACACACACACATACAACCAACAACAACAGTCAACCTTGATAATGAGAAAACAAAACAAAAACAGATAGCTGCAACTCATATGTTATATTCAAAACTTTCCAATTCCACTACAGAACATCAAATCTATTTCACATGTGACACCTGCTTCTCTTCTCTGTTGTGAGCATTATACAGCACCCAGCAGCATGAACAGAACAAGGGATGTAATTCCCCTTCTGACCTCATTTTCCCAAGCAGGCACAAAAAACCATTAGTCAGTGACAGACGACCTGTTTCAGATAAGGTGACAGACGATCCACCTCAGTCACGTGGATGGCACTGCTCATCATATAACTCATTTACACAGAATTTGAAATGACAATTCACACACACCAAAACACATAATATACATACACATGCAAAAATATGCACACACACAAAAACACACACTCACATGCAAGTCAGTAACTGTAAAACTATCCTGTAAAGTGTTCCTTTGTCTCCTGTTTTTTGTTTAACAAACCATCAAACAAGACAGAAACAAAACGTAAAAAAAAAAAAAAAAAGAAAAAAAAAAAGAAGGGAATTTCAGATATGCTTTGGCATGGAAGATGTTGACATTGAAGAAAATCCAATTAAACAAACAAACAAAAAAGAAAAAAAAGAAAGAAAAAAAGAGTATAAAAAAAAAAAAAAAAAAAAATCCCCATCATGGTAGTGACAAATTCTGGTTGAACATGTAATCCTGTTAATATGTTTATTTAGTCTTGCTTTCCAAATATGCAGTTAATGTTAGCAAGAAGCTTACCATGAGAATTCAGCCACTGGTGTCTTTTCTCTGTTGATTCAGAACATGCAGGTACTCACGAACACCACCTGAATAACTAAACAGTAGTGCGGGTCTGCTCTTGTGGGAGGTCTCATATGGCAACCTTGATAGCTATTTGTGGACTGAATGAGCTTAGACTGTGAGAGAATGAACTTGATAATGCTGCTGAGAGGCCTGAAAGATAAATATGTGTAATATATATTTTCACCCTCTTCCACTGAACCATGATGTTTGGAGCATGCACTTAGTGCATGTGAAAAACAATTCATAAAATCAAGAGTCTTGGAAGAAGAAAAAACTTTGATAGGTAATCATGCAAAATATAAAGGCATGCAAAAACAAACAAATAAACTTAAGATATGCTGAACAATGGCAATGCACTCTCCCAGGGGATATTAGCCCAAATTTCACAATTTTTTTTTCTCAAGGCCTGACTAAGCGCGTTGGGTTACGCTGCTGGTCAGGCATCTGCTTGGCAGATGTGGTGTAGCGTATATGGATTTGTCCGAACGCAGTGACGCCTCCTTGAGCTACTGATACTGATACTGATCACAAACAGAATCCTGTTGTGATGACAAATTAAATTAAATAACCCAATAAATACAAAATACACAATATTCTTCCTCTAAAAAAAAAGAAAAAAAAGAAAGAAAGAAAGGAAGAACAACAACACACACACACACACACACACACACATGTGCATACATGAAATACATACATACACACAAGCAAAAAATGTATGCATATACTAAATAACTACCTGATCATGTCTGTGTCTATTTGTCCATCTGTAGTGTGTATGAGTAAATGAATAAATGAGAAAGTGAGTGTGTGTGTGCGCGCGTGTGTGTGTGTGTTACTGCACTTCATAAAAATGTTAAGTCATACGTACTGCATTTGTTTCACTGAGATTAAGCAGTCAAATTATGAACATTGGTGCATGCATAATTCTTGTGTGTATATTTTGTTGTAGCATGCATGACACAATTTATTCTGCAAAAAAATTACATTTTCAGATTTTACATAAATGTTCCAGAGGTAATAGCTTACACATGTTTTCATTCAGTCATTAATTTTGAGGCATATACCTCAGACACATAACACACGTCTCTTGGATTTCATTATTTCACAAATGAATACAATAATCGATAAATAAAGAAATACACATCGCTTGACAAAAACTGAAGAAAGAAATTAATTCAAATCAATCCAACTGAATACCTTCAACCCCTCTTCTTCAAGTATTTGGTTGACATTCATGGCCTGGCCAGCTCGATGGGTCTATGATTTTTCATGTGGTGAAGCGTATATGGAACGGTTTGACGTGTTCTTGGCAATGTGGAATTTGTTTCTGACATTATAAACCATATCTTACATTAATCACGCAAGATAACCTGAAAACAAAATATCGATGATATTCGACATAGCAAGTTTGTTTTCCTTTCGTCTTGACCCGACAGAGGTCCAAATTCCAGACGATATTTTGTTTTACTCCTCGATGTTGGCCTGATACGAGAGAGAGCTAAGTAAGCGTTTGAACTTTTCCATTACTATTTTCGTATGCTGTTAATCGTTTTGTATTGTAAATGATAGACAAGTAAAAGATTTATGTATGACATATTCTGGATCATGATATATTTTGATTCGTGTTTATATTGTTTCAGAGCAAAGTTAAGAAAATGTGTCCTGCCCATGCAAGCCGACCAACTCGGAAACAAGTGCAGAGAACTCAGTAGGTCAAGGGAGCAAGAATACAAGCGGGATTCGCCAAAGGCTGCCCACTTGTTATTTTGCCTACTTGAACAACCATGGATTTCTATGACCCAGAGTCGCCAACAGAGTATGTATTTCACTAAACTACATTATTTTTTATGTTCATCCATAATCACGAAAAAAAAAAAAAAAAATCAGTCGCATGTCTCATGTGATAATCCACCGCCCATAACTGTTCAACAGTTGTACTGATTACTGTTAATTGCTTCGTTACACATGCTTTTATCCAGCGTTTTTTAATCTCACGATGAGGAAAGTTAAGCTATGAAGTAAATGTAAAACGAAGTAATATTTACAGTTGAAATTTGTCAAGATGGCATTCATGTTCAAGCACAGTTGTCTCCTCTTGGCGATTGCCATTGCGTTTTAGCAGTTGCGAGGCAATATGGCTTATAATAAACTTAGGGTTGATGTTCCATGACACATGACTTGCAAACAGAAATCTGTAATTAGGTTTGTTCTTTGCTTTTGAGTGACTCTGCGTGTGTCACAAAATTTTGTGAGACAATGTGGAGAGAGTCCCATGCTGACAAATATGTTATTACTGGATTGGAATTTGTATACATTGACAGAAAGCGAAATAAAAAAAATTCAACGCACATCGCCGCACAAATTCATTGTTTATTTAGACCAAGTTATTCGTTGCAAGTAATTATGCCTTGCCACATATTCGTTATGATTTGGTCACATTAAATGTAAAATATATGTTTCCAAAGCAACAAGGGTGTTGTTTAAAATTCTGTTGCAAGAATCCTTTTGCTGTACGAAAAAAGAGTATTATTCATCTATTGTGTTTGGTATCCTGAGGATGTATGAATATGCTTTTACTTTTGTTTTAGACTTTTTTTTTCTTTCGTTTTTTCAGATTAACATGTTTGAGATATTTAAGATTATTCATCTGATTATCTATCTTAGTTTAGTTAATAACTTTGTAATTAATAATGAAATGTCGATGTTGCTTGTGTTAGAAAAAAACAAATCTTGAACACTGAACTTTTAAATAAATTGTGTCATTGCCTTTGGACTTTATACATTTTTATGTGGTTTTTGGGACATCCATTTTGGTCTCTGTTGTGCTTGGGTTATGGTGTCTCTTGGTTCCAGTGATGATTGAAGAATGTCAACTGGGTTTGCGTGAAGGCTGGTTGGCTGCTTGATGGGGCCAATCTTGCCATCAGATCTAGTCTTGTCAGTGAATCAGTGTCAGTGTCAGTGGAATATGTAGATTAAGTGGTGATGTGTTCTAACGTCCCCCCACTCCCCTCCGCCTTCAACAATTTTTGGACCTTCAGGTATTGAAGCAGCATAACTTGGGCAGTCTGCAAGTCCCATTTCTTTGCCATGGTGGTAGAATCGTTCACTGGAGTCTGGGGGTGCCTGTGTTTATTCTTTTGTATCTGAGTGGTTTTTGGTCAGATTCTGCTTGGAAATACATCCCATGTTATGTAAGCATTGACAGCCAAAGACCACAGCAAGCAGGTCATGTTCTGTATTGGCATTGCACTGTTTAGTTTTAGTCAGCATTTTGCTTATGAAAACAAATGTTATTCCTTCTTATATAAATGTTGCTTGAAGTCTGAACTGTGTTGCATCCACATGTATGACTGCTGCTGAGGTATGCAAGCGAATCTTCTTTATAGGTTATGTCTTTGACCTGGAAAGCCTGTTGATGTGAACTGTTCCTCTCCTGCTTTGTTTCTGTCTTCAGCAGACCTCTCAATGTAACTTTGGGATCTGACAACTTGGGTGTGCATGGAGTTGGCAAGTTCTTTATTTTAGCACATTTTTCTATGATCAGGATGCATTCCATCAGCATAGTATACCACATCTAAACATATGATTTACTTCTCCTTGATGTAACTTTTGTCAAGATTGAAAACAAGCCATTTGCTTCTTGCTACTTTCATGAGTTCATGCAGGTTGAGATCATGGTCCTTGCTGTCTTTACTATAGTCTGTGTAGACTATAATATTATCTCACTATACCAGTTGTTCCTGGACATCGGCTTGGGTTTTAACTTCTTTTTTTTTCTTTAAATTTTTTTTTTAAATAGGAAAATATCTTGGGAGACATTGTCGCAAAGGGAGAGTTAAAAGAGGTTTTGGTCATATGGGATTTTGAATGTGGTCAGTTTGCTGGATGATTCATCAACTGAAGCATGGTGGATGAATATCTGTGTCTGGCATCCAATCTGCTGAAAATATTTGCACCACCAAGTTTGTTGTGGGTAGTTAATGGTTCGTTCTCTTAATGTGTTTAAAAAAAAAAATCTTTTGGGTCAAAGCATATTTGGAATGTTTCACTAGATTTTCTGCTAAAGGCCAGGGAATTGGCTTAGGCAGTTGTCTCTGGCATAACTTTTGGATTCATATGAAAAAAATCTATTTTTTTTTACAATTGTAGGGATGATGTTGAGACACCAGCACCAGGGGCAACTGTCAAGCAGGCAGAACAACAGCAGTGGAACCTGCTTGATTTAGCCAGTGTGCCTTTGCCAGAGGGAGAAGCTCCCAAGCTTTCTTCCTCTCTTCCTCCCACTGTGACCCCGCCACCACCACCCAGTGCTCCATCCCTTCCCCCTTCTGCCCCCCTCCTGCCTCCCACCATTCCTCTCCCACCTCCCATAGAAGAGGCCGGATTGGACAGCCATGAAAGCAATCATTCAAAGAAAAAGAAAAAAAAGAAAAAGAAACATAAAGAAGAGGACAGGAACTTGTATTATGAGGTATGTACAGCTTTACTGTCATGTTGCTTGTTTGCATTTTTATTATTTAATCTGTTCAGTGCCAGGGAACTTGGCAATTGAAAGTGCTCTCCCTTGCCAGTGAATTTGAGGATTCAGGGGTAATAATAAAAATTCTAGTGCAAAAACTATATGAGATACAGAAGCAAAGTAAACATTTTTAATGACAGAAAATGAATATGGATTCTGAATCTGAGTTTTTTTCCCCCCTTTTCATTTTGAACAGTGATGTTAGTAATTTGTGTGCACCATAATACTCTATTTCCACCTCAATAGATAAGAATGACACCTGAAAAGAAAACAAACAAAATACAACTACCTGTAGAAGAAAATAAAACAGGTTGTATGTTTATGATAACAATCACAGCCTTGGTAAACTTGTAACATTTTAACTTTTAAGTGAAAAACTGTCCCAGCAATGATAAACGAGGGTTCTGTCAAGATAAAAAGTCAGCGTTATCAGAAACTACACAGTCAATTTTTTAGCACCAAAAAGCGTCCCCCCTTTAGAGGGGGAAGCTCTTTGCTGATACTTTCTCCCTCCAGGTTGCAACTGACCCAGTAAAATGTGTGCTGTGCATCCAGTTTGTCTGCTGTACAAAGGAGTTGGTCAACAAATCACTCAGTGATTTGGTCAGTGACAAAAAATGTGAAAAGATCAAATTATGAGATTCCCATCAACTGTCTCTGAACCTTGGGTTTCATGAAAATTGTGGATGATTGGCTGGTGTCCAGTTCTTGCTAGATGAACACAGTTCACTTAAGTCATGACCATGCCTCTTTTCCATGCCCTGTCTGGTCTTTGTTTGACCTATCGCCCTACACCACTTCACTCTCTTTCTTCCCCCTCTTCTTAAATTATGTGAAAGTACTGCACCCATATTTCAGTCATTGTCACCTGCAGGAATGTGTGAGGTACGTGGATAAGTGTAAATGTGCTTTTCTATTTTATTAAAAAAAGATTTAAAAAGTGCCGCTTGTCATTTGAGCGTGACTGCCACGGAAAACCCCCAGAAGACTTCCTGAAATCTCTTCAAATCCAGACAGAAAATGGGCGAGGGGAAGGGGGTGAAACTTAGATATGGTGTCACTGACAACTTCTGTTGCTATGCTTCTTGATACGCATTCCCTTTCCTTCCTGATAATGAAAAGAAAAAAGCCCATTTATAATCTGTTCTGTGCTGTTGGAACCAACTCTTGTGCCATATATAATGCGGTACTTAGGTCCGACTGAGAATCAGTTCTCAGTTGTTTTGATGAAATCTAGTGCACTTTGAATTAAAAATAGCAGTGAAACTAACATGTACTCTGAATTAAAAACAACAAGAAACAAAAAAATAATTCACTCCTGTCCTCTGGAGCATACCCATGTTCCCATGGCCCTATGTGCCAATGTATCAGTATGTTTTTCACACTAAACCTAGTTTAAAGAGGTAACACACACACACACACACATACACACACACACTCACACACAGAGTGGTAATTTTTGGAAAGAATCTTGAGTCGTAAGAGGTGGAGTTAGCTGGTGATTTAATGTTGTGGAGTTGGGTTTAGGAGAGTCAGGAAACATAATCCTGTTTACTCAAATCATATTTTGTTCCATGGTAACTGCAACAGGTAGAAAATCCAGTGCCAGAGGTATTACCTGTAGAAGGAGGAGATCCTGCTCTTCTGAAGGAAAGCACTGATTCCCTGCCACAACCACCTGCTGAACCTTCCAACTCCGGACCAACAAATGTTGAGCCAGCAAAAGAAGCTTCCAAAGGTAATACTCATAATACTCATACAGGCCTAGCCTGTCCAGTTTCCAGTTGTGGAATTGATTTCTAAAACTGTATTTTGAAACTTTTAATTTTTGCTGACATTCCTTTCCTCTCCACTGTACCTCCACCAGGAATGACTGTTGTGATTTTTGGCTTGTGTGTGTGTAAGCAAAGTGGGTATGTGATACTCAGATGTCTATGTGTGTATGTGTATGTACACACACAGACATACACACATGTACACACACACACACACACACACACACACACACACACATACACACACTCACACACACACACACCGTGACTATTTTATCAACAGGATATGGTTTCTGTTAGAAATTAGATTTTTGATGTAAGCTAAAGAACAAAACCCTACGATGAAGAATTAGATGAAAAGAAAGCTGAACTTATTGTGTGTTTAATTTTTTTTAATTGTTATTATTTTTTTTTTTAGCAAAAAAGTGGGGCCTCAGTTGCATGCAGACAATGGAGCATCCATGTATCTTTTTCTTTTTCCTTTTTTCCCCTTTCTTTTCTTTTTTTTTTTCTTTTTTTCTCTCTATTTTTTTTTTTAAATTTGGTGCAACACATTGCCTCTCTTCATTGGCCACCCCCCCATTCATTCACAATTCAGTGTCATTGATTTTACTACAGATGGACAATACTATATCTTGCTTTAGGGTTAGCTCATGTTACAATCATAACTGGTTTTTTTAACTGACCTAGAGTGCTTTGTTTTGGTGCTTGTTTCTGTGCCTCTCTCTCTCTGTCACTCACTCTCGCTCCATACAATTGGACATGCTGGCATGGAGTATCGTGAATTTGTGTTTGTATGTTTGTGCGCATGCTCATGGAAGTGCATGTGTGTGAGAGAGCATGTGTGTGTCCATGTGTGTGTGCGTGTGTGTATGCGTGTGTGTGCGCGTGTGTGTGATATAGTGATAAAAACAAACCAAACAAAAAGACACAAAAAAACTTAAAAAGTATTATGTAGTATTTGTGATTGCATAGGTCTCTTATCTATGATTGCTGTTTATGAGTTTTCTCAATGACAATTCTCTGTCAAACATATACTGAATGTGTATGGGAGTGCCGTACCGAAATTTGCTGATGTTCAATTTTGCAGTGAGAATTAGATGATTCAAGTATTTTACCATTTTAGAAGAAAGACCACTCTTTGCAGGAATCCCAAGTAAGGTTAAATTTTCCCCAAAAAGTAATTTTCTATGCATGACCATAATTAATTTTGTAGCAGTCAAAGAAAAAGTGTTCAACATAATCTACCTCATTAGTGCAGACTGTTCATTTGTTGTTAACAATTCCCATTTTGAACAGCAAAATGTTTGTTTGATATATATTGTGAAAATTTTCCAGTTTAACTCCTGTAATCTGCTTTCAGCTGTTGTTTTTCTAGCTAGACCCCAGTAAGTCTTGTCTGTTGAGATTCCAAATTTATTTAACCAGTAGTTTTCACAATGGGGTATACAAGCAAACCGTTCAGTCATGCTTGTGCAAAATATTCTTGCAGTTTTTAAATTGTTGCCATTAAAACAGACACTTACATGTTCTTGAACTTCATCATAAATATAATTGGGAAAAATCCTCAGAAAAGATGTTACGGCCTGACGTACTGCAACATACTGAAGAAAAAGAGCTGGTGATGGTCCTTGAATATCCTGAACCTCTCTGAATGATATGATGGTATTTTGGCTCAGCAAATCATGTATGTATGTTATACCTTTGACAGCCCATTTTCTAAAGTATATAACATTATTTTGATAAGTAATCCTCTTATTATTCCAAATGCATTCCATGCGAAGATTGCCAGGGGTGCTTATTTCATTATTCAGAAGCCACACCTTCTGCAATTCCCACCAGAACAAAGAGGGGATTTCCTCCAGACCTCTAAATTTCTTTACTCCAACAGTGGAGTATAAAACAGAAAAATCTCCTCGGAATATAGAAAAGTAAATTTGTGGAATCCATGACCATTTACATCCATTAGAAGCTTCAGACAGGCTGATCAGCCATTCACACTGAAAAGACTGTTGTAAAAGCTTCGTGTCAACCATATTTAGACCTCCTTTTGAATATTCATTTATAATTATGTGCCTTTTAATCTTTCCAAAGGCTTTTTTATTACAGTTTTTCTTTCTCCATAAAAAGGGACAATACATAGCACTTATTTCAGTCAAAACTTTTTCTGGAACAGAAATGGCCTGCATAACACAAATGAACTGTGATGCCAAAAAACTTTTAATCACACATATTTTACCAGATAGCTTAAATTACATCGTTTTTTGGATCACACATATTTTACCCAGATAGCTTAAATTACATCTGTCCCATGTGAAAATCATTCATTTAATTGTTTTTATTCTATCAGTCCAATTCTTTTCAGTTTCTGAAGCGCTTAACGTTAGAAAAATATGTACCCAAAATTTTACTTTCACCTGCCCATCGAAAGCCGAAACCTTCATTTTCAATATTCTTATTAAACCCCAGCCACATTGCTTCAGACTTACTTCTGTTAATTAGCAGTCCAGACACTGTTTTAAAACTGCATAGTATGTTGAGCACTGAAGCAATATCCTCTCTGTCCTTTAAAAACACGGTAATGTCGTCAGCGTATAACAAGATTTTCATAATTTTTTGCATATTTTCATTGTGTTACATTGTCTATAGTGCATGTTTACTGTTTCTTTCAGATGAAGAGAAAACTGAACCTCAAACGCTGGCAAAGAAGCTGCTGAACAAAGCCCTTGGGAATGTTGCCAAAATGGACAGTACATCACAAGCCTCCACTGAAGAGAGCAGCAGTGCTGGTGAAACTCCTGCATCGTCTCCAATGATGGGCAAACTCAAATTCTCCATGAAGCCGTCCAGCATCAAAGTCCAGAAGATCTCCTTTATGCTTAAATCTAAGAAGCCTACACTGAAAAGCCCTGAAGATGAAAAAGAAGAAGAGACTGCTAAGATGGATAGCAGTGTACCAGCTGAAGAAACTACACTGCCAGCTCGTTTTAAAAAGTCCAAGGCAGAATTGTTTCGTCCTGATCAAGAGCTTGCTTCAGAGCTTATCTTGCAGGAACAGCTGCTAATGCAGTCACAGATTATGATCTCTGCAGCACTGCAGCAGAAGGAGATGGGCACTGGCCCAAGAGAGGAGCCGAAGAAGATCATTACAAGTGATCAAGATGCGGGTGAGCAGCTTGGAAAACACCAGGGAGACACAGAGTCTGGTCAAAAAGGAAACCCAGAGGACAGCAACCACAGAGATGCAGAATTCGGTCAAGACAAGACAACAGAAGACAAAGACACCAAAGGGAAGAACAAATGCATCGGAAGAGAACAAAACAGTGATGACAACACCAACCAAAAAAGTAAAGAAATCAAGGAAAAAGATATTGTGGCAGATGAAAAAAGTGAAAATGACACGGAAAGTAGCAAAAACAAAGAAAATTGTGAAGAAAAGCAAGAAAAAGAACCTGAGAAGGTGATAGAATCACTAAAGTGTGTTTCTGCTGATAATAAAACAACAGAATCAAGTTCACATGCACTTGCTGAAATTTCTGAACTGTACAAAGATGTTCTGGATGACAGTGAGGGCAAGATGAAATCTGAATGTGTTTCAAAATCACTTACAGAAGGTGACTTAAACAGTTGTGTCACAGACAGTGGGTCTACAAAAAGCACTCAAGGGAAAGATGACCAGTCAGCAGAAACATATTTGAAACACAAAAAGACCAAGAATGACGGTAAAGAAAAACTCAGATCACCTGACAGACAGATAGCAAATACCAAGAAGGAGTCTGAAAACAAATCTGCAGACAAAGAAAATAGCGACAGTAAGGAGAAGACCAGAGGTGTTTCCAGAAATACCAGTCAGGAAGATGTGGATTCAAAACGAAGTCGCAGGAACCGCAGTGAAAGCAGAGACAGAGAAAAACACAGGAAGAGTGACAGAGAAAGAGAGAGTGACAGGAGAAGAAACAGAAGTCGGAGTGACAGCAGAGATAGGAGGCACAGGCGAAGAAGCAGAAGTGACAGCAGAGACAGAGATCGTTACCGACGTGGGAGAAGAAGCAGGAGCAGAGATAGACACAGGAGAAGCAGCCCAGACTATGAAAGTAGAAAGAGAAGACGAAGCAGAAGCAACAGCAAGAATAGGTCCAGGAGGCGGCGGAGAGATAGAAGCAGCAGTGGAGATTCCAGAGATTCACCCAAAAGAAGACGACACAAGAGCCGAAGTACAAGCCGGAAGAAGGACGTACATAGATCACACAAAACAAGCCAAGGCAACAAGAAAAGTGAAGAAGGTAGCAACAAGGAAAATATCAGTACCACAAGTCAGGTAGCCACTGGAAAGGAACCTGTGACAGAGAGCAGAACAGGTGGTGGTGGTGAACGTGCTGAGGGGAAAAGAAGGAGAGATAGAAGTGCAAGTTCTGAAACAACAGAGTTTCCCATAACAGAACCAAGAGACCAGGGCGCTGGAGCCAGTGGTGATGCAATGATTTTTCTGAAGTTAAAACATGATGACAAAAGCTGGGATACCTCTTCTGAAAGTCCAGAGCTTCAAGTGGTCAAGTCCAACCAGAAAAATGTTGTAAAATCTGATCCACTTGACCATAAAAAACAACAGTCATATACTGGTGAGTCCCTGCTCATTACATCTGAGGTGGTTCCGGAAAACCAACAAATGAAGCAGCTTGCTGATCAGCACAATGCATCAGAAAGCATTGATATGGACAGGAGAGACCAGGCTGAGACAGAAGACGCCATCACAAAGTTGGAAAAAGAAAGCAGGATAAAGCAAGACAAAGACAGTGACAACCATGAGAAGATTGAAGTGGCACAACCACAGTTTGGTGATGAAGCAAGAACACTGGAAGAGAGAAGTGAAAGAGTTGACAAGGATGAACAAAGTGAATCACAACATGCACAAAACACAGAAAAAGGCACAGCAACAGAAGAACACATCCAAGAGGATTACAGTACATCCAGAAAGTCTGCAGAAACTGGTACTGAGAATGAAGCAGTATCCAAGAAAACAAAGGAGCCTGAGAAGGACAGAGAAAGGAAACCAGGAGAAGAAGACTCAGATGAAGAAAATAGATCCACGATGATTAACAGAAATGACAGCAAACATGAAGAAAATTGTTCAAAGCAGAAAAATGAGAGTGATGGCAGAGACTGGTATGCAAGTGACAGTGAAAGTGATGAAAGATCAAGGAAGAAAGAGAGACACGTCAGCAAAGATAAAGAAATCAGGTCACACAGAAAAGATGACAGCCAGGACAAAGAACAGAAACTGAATAAAACAGACAGAAGCAGTAGCCGAGATAAGGAAAATCAACCAAGGAAAACAGAAAGAAGTGACAGTAGAGACAGGGAAATTAAGCCAAAGAAAAAAGACACAAGTAGCAGTAAGGATAATGACTCAAAATCCAGGAGGAACAACAACAGGGATGAGGAAATCCGCCTGAGAAGGAGTGAAAGTCTGGACAAAGAAAGCAGATTGAAAAGGAATGACAGAAGTGACAGCAGGGATACTGAAACCAGATCAAAGAAAAAAGACAGAAGCGAGAGCAGAGACAAAGAAACTAGATCAAGGAAGAAAGACAGAAGTGATAGTGGAGACAAAGAAACCAGATCCAGGAAGAAAGACAGAAGTGATAGCAGGGACAAAGAAACCAGATCCAGGAAGCAAGACAGAAGTGATAGCAGGGACAAAGAAACCAGATCCAGGAAGAAAGACAGAAGTGAAAGCAAGAATGAAGAAAACAGGTCGAGAAAGAGAGACAGAAGTGACAGTGGCAACAGAGAGAAAGACAGTTACAAACATGGAACCAAAGACAAGGATAAATCAAAGAAGCAGAACAGGAATGATGGTCAGGAAAAAGAAAGGTTGCTGAAATGTAGGAATGACAGCAGTGATCAAGAGAGTAGTTCTGAAAAGGAAGAGAAAAGTGGAGGCAAGGATACGAAAAGCCAGTCAAAGAAAGATGACAGAAGTGACAGCAGAGGCAAAGAGAGATCCCAGAAAAGGAAAGAAAATGAGAAAAGTGAAAAAGAAAGTGGCAGAACAAAAGACAGGAATAGGAGTGACAGCTCTGATAGCAGTGAAGATAGAAGAAAGTCTTCAGGCAGAGACAGGTATAAAGAAACAAGTGCACGAAAATCTGGTCATGCATCAAACCTGTCTGAATTGTCTCGCAGAAAAGACAAAAGTAGAACAAGTGGGGGAGACAAAGATCAGCATGGTAGTGATAGTGACAGTGATAGGAGTGGGAGAAACAGAGGTCGCTTTCGACAGAAGTTGGGCCGTGGCCATTCCAGCTCTAGCAGTGAGGACAGTGTAGACAGGGTCCGTCAACGACGCCGTAGCAGAAGTAAATCATTCACTCGTCAGTCATATCGGTCAAAGCGAGATAGTGAAGAAGAGAAGTTACGCCAACATGCTAAAAACTGGAGCAGAGACCAAGCCAGGCGTCACTACAAACGAAGACACAAGGCATCTGATAGTGACAATGAGAGCAGACATTCACCTGACTCTTCTTCAAAGGTCTCTGCAGTTGGTAAAGGGAATAATAGTGAAAAGAGTAAAGTGAAGCAGCTGTATTCCAGTGCTGAAGCAGTGACATTTGATTTGAAAGATGTTCTGTTGCCTGGAGAATCACCTCCTGTTCCTGCCACTGGGTCTTCAAGCAAAGCTGGGAAAAAATCCAAGACTGGAAGCACAGCATCCAGTAAAGGTGAATCTGACATGGATCTTGAGAACTCTGACAGTGAGGAGAAATCTAAAGTTCAGGGGACAGGATTAGACAAAGGGGGATCAGACATGGATATTGATGAGTCTGATAATGACTATGTGAACATTTTGTCATTCTCTCAGACAGAGCAGACTGATCTCCCACAAAAGCTTTCAACAGTATCAGCAGCTGAATCTTGTGAGCCCAAGCATTCAAGAAAACAATCTGATGCTAAGACTACATCAGAAGATTCTGTTAAAAAAGCAGAAAGAAAAGTGGTGGAGAAAATTAGTTTTTCTGTAAAATCTTCAAGAAAAAGCAAAGGGATTAAATTACTCAGTACCTCTGAAGAGCTTCAGGAACCAATTAGAAAGGACTCGAAGCTGTTCCAACCTCAAGAAACTGACAGAGAATCTGATGCTGATTTGGAAAGAATAAAAGACAAATGTGAGGCTGAGAAATCTGACCTTGAAAGAACTCGTCAATCGTATCTTGAAGACAAGAAGGAAACTGTTGAGACAAATTTGGCTGAAGATGAAAAGATACAAGAGGGTGTGACAGAAACAGATGGAGTTAAACCAAATTTGACTGAAGCAGAAAAGGTGAAACAAAGTGTGACTTCAAAAGAAAAAGTGAAACCACATTTGATGGAAATTAGTGAAAGACGTGACATGGAGAAAAGCAGCATGGCACATGATGAAACCTTTGGAATTGAAAATTTCCCATTTGGCCTTGACATGGCTGAAAATAATGAAACAAGTGTGATGACTGAAAAAAGCAGTGACCACAATCATGAGACGGGTGAAGAAAAGCATGAAGATGAAGCCCAGCAAGAGGACATTAAACCTCGAGGAAGGCTCTTCCACTCAGTACCTCTGTGGGAGCTTGATAAAGAAGAAGAAAAAGCTCGTCTGAGTCGACTGGCTCCAGTTGTGCAAGTGTGGGGCTCTGTTCCCAAAAGCCAGACTCTCAGCCTTGGACTGGATTATGGAAGCACCAGTGAGGAAGAAGAGAAAGAAGACAGCTCAAACAAAAGCCCTGTGAAAGAAAGTCTTCAGAAGGAAAAGGCATCAGCATCTCTGTCAGAGGCATCTGAGAAACAGCAAGCTCAGGAAGTGGAGACAGCTCATCCTGCAGCAGATGTTTCAAAGGAGGACTCTCTAAAAACTGATCGACCTGTGGGCGAAGCACTTTTAAAAAGTTTCAAGCCCTCAGCAGAAGTTTCAAAGGAGGGCTCTTTAGAAACTGATCAACCTGTGTACGAAGCACCATTAAAGAGTTTGAAGTCCAAGTGGGATGTAGATGGCAAAGATAATTCATCAAAGAAAAACACTGATAAGCCCAGTTTTAAAGCGAAAAAACTGCCAGCTGAAAAGCTTCAGTCAGAATCATATCACGAGGAACTTGGAAGAAGACACCAAAGAAAAATTGATTCAAAGGACAGCAGCAGAAGTTCTAAGACCACTTGTCAAAAGTTAAAGGAAGACGAAGTAGCTGGTTCTGGAAAAAATGCTCACAAATCCAGTACCAGTGATAAAGAGAGAAACTCAAGGAAAAGTATGTCAGTGTCAGACAAATCTGAAGTCAAACATAAAAGGCACCCCAAAAGTTCCAGCTCTGAAGAAGAAACCTCTTCAGATTCTGGATCTGATTCTGAGGATTTGAAGAGGTCAAAGAAAATCAAGTCTAGGTGGGACAAAACTGAAATTAAACATAAAAAGCAATCCAGCTCTAGTTCCAGCTCTGAGGATGAAGAACAGACCTCATCAGAATCTTCTTCTGATTCTGAAGAAAGAGAGAGGATAGAACGAAGTAAGTTCAAGTCAGAAATAAAGCACAGTAAGCTCTCCAAAAGGCCTAACTCTAAACTGAAAGAAAAAACCTCAACTGAATCTTCCTCTTCGGAATCTTCAACTGATTCTGATGAAACCACCACAAGAAAGAAATTGAGAAGTTCTGTCTATGGACATAGAGAGAGATCTCCTCGCTCTCTGTCTAAAAATATTGAGCCTGAAAGAAAAGTGTCACAGGAAGACAATAATAAACAGTCTTCTGGGAAGAAAACAAGAGTGTCTCATTTTCAAGATGAAAAACCGAGAACAGAAGATTCATCAAAACACCAGATCTGGTCAGAAAAAGTCTTGGATAGAAATGCTACATTATCAGATTCTGATGATGGCAGAATGGCAGATGTACCATCAGCTTCAGAAAAAGCTTCAGACAAAAAGAAAACTGCATTCAGAGATATGGAGGACACATTGGAAACTGCAAAAATTAAACATAGTACCCCCAAAGAAGCATTGTCGAAGTGTGACAGGCAGTTATGTTCTGATCTAGGGACAGAACACACTAAACAATCATTGCTTCCTCATGAAGCTGTGGGTGAAGACAGAATGCTTTTAGATTCTGAGGAAAGAGGTAATCATCATGTCAAACAAGGTGCTGTTGTCTTTGGTGTTACTGAAAAATCTGGTCATTCCAGCATAGACATTGTAACTCCTTCATGTCAAAAAGAAGAAATACCTTCTCCAGAAGCAAAAACAAAAGATCAGCTACATACTGGCATAGCCAGTGAAACATCCAAAACAGAAAATGTACTTTTGCCAATCACTGAAGAAGCAAGTCATCCTCAGCTTGGGGCAGCTGTCTTTTCTTTGAAATCAGTAGAGCTGTCAAGAAAATTCACATCTAAAGATGCAGAGAAAAGTAATGAGGTGTCTTCATCAAGTCATAATGAGGCTGAGAGCATTGCATTTACAAAAGATACTCATGACTTAACGTTTGAGGGAAGAGAAGCAGTCAGTCTACATGCAGTGTCAAAATGTGATGTTCTTGCGGAAGCCTCGTCTACCTCCCTTGAGGTAGACAGCAGTTTTGTTCCCCTTGATCAGTGTGAACATTCTGAATATTGTCAAGATGTGGGGGGTACAGAAAAAAATCATACACAAGCATATTCTGAACTTGAGTTGAAAGACTATAAGCCAGAGTCATATGAATCAGACCCATCTGTTGAAAAAATGGATGTGGCTGGTGAATGTATGCCAAAAAGTGATGGAAATGGACAAGAGAGTATTATCTCATCCACCCAAACCTCAACTAGTTTTACAGTCTCTGGTGAAAACTCGCTGAACATTCAGACATCACACTCAGAAGTTCAAAGTGGGCTATACTCACCCAGCTCTCTTTCTCCTGCTGCTGACATTGATCTGCTTCAGTCATGTGATAATACAGACAGTAACAAAAAAGCTCTGTCTGCCAAAGAACTTTATCCAAATTGTGATATGGACATGGACATTGACCATTCAGCTTGGGAGAAAGAAACAACCCCAAAACTCTCAACATTTACTGATACATCCACTGAATCACAACTTCATGTTTCTTCCACAACCTGCTTAGAGCTAGAGTCAGCTGAAAAGTTTGAGCAGAAAGTATCTGTTTCTGCAGAATGTAAAGACACTGAGATGTCTGCAGACAGACTTAAAAAAGTCAGTGAACACCAGCCTGAATCAAGCACAGACAACAGGCTTCAAAAAGATCAAGAGAGTGTAATTGTCACCGCTGATTCCACCACCTTTTCAGGGATCATGAAACCAGCCCCGTCCATAGAGGACAGAAGTGGTGAAGCTGTCAGTGTTGTGAAGACAGAAGTACACTCTCATGTAACTCAGACAGCAACCTCTCCACGAGCGAAAACTGGACGCTTTGGGACAGCAAGCTGGAGCAGTGGGATGAAAAGAAGAGATCGGGGCATTAGACCTCCCATTGAGACCATTGTGGCTGTACGATCCAAGTCAAGCTTGTCTCAAGTGGGAACAGTCAGTTCTGTCCAGTCCAAACCCAGTAGTGTATCCACAGAACTGACTTCAAAACCAGGCTCAGTTTTATTAGATATTCCAATTTCTTCCATTCCTGTACCAGGAGAAACACATCCCATGGCAAGAGAGAGAGGAAAGTCAGAACAAAGTTTGGCTGTTGCAGAAAATTCCAGACCCAATGCAGTGTCCTCAGATTTACAGGGTACAGTCAGTGGTTCCAGCTCTTTGCCAACTTCAGCAAAGCTTGATAAACCTAGTGCTGAGGCTTCTACAGAGGGCATATCATCATCAAAAGCTGTATCAAAACCCAGTCCAAAAATAGTCGAAGAACCTTCCAAATTCAGTTCACCATTAGGGGAAGCTACACAAACTCCTGCTTCAGTAACCGCTTCTGGATCATCAGCTTCCACCTCAACAAAGCAGACAGAGAGTATAACTGTGAAACCTACTATCTCATTCCCATTGCGAAGTCCACTTAGCTCAAAGCCTATGAAGTCCTTTGGCAAAGTAGGCAAGATTCAGATTGTGCTTGGCAAGAAAGTGGTTCCACTGCAAGAGAGTCCTTTAGCAGCAGCCAATCAGGATGAGGAATCTGTTTCCTGTGCTCCTCTTCTGGAACAGATCTCAGACCTGGCTTCAGATACTGGTCAGGACCCAGTTTCAGAAGTGGCCAGAACCCCTGAGTCAGATACTGCTCCAACCCCAGTGCCTCTCCACACTCCAGCGCCAGTTCCTGTTCCAGTCCTGGATTCAGCTCCAACTCCAGCTCCAGTCCCAGAGGTCACAGTTGGGTTCCCTGTCATGGTATTGACAGGAACACGTAAAGCTGAGGAGGCAGAACCCAGTGAAATGATTTGGCCTGAGTGCAGAGCTGTTGCTACGAAAGAAGGGGAAGAAGAGAGCAGTGAAGAGGAGGAAACTTCATCAGAAGACAGAGACTCAGACAGCAGTGAATCAGAGACAGAAACCACCAACAAAACAGATTCAAGGTCCTCTGGAAGGGACAGTCGACGAGACTCAGACAAAAGAGACTCGAGCAGAAGGCGGGATCAAGATGACCGACGTCGCAGAGATGACAGTTACAGCCGAAGTCATCGGAGTGAGGACAGTGATAGGAGAAAGCATTATGAGGATGAAAGACGAAGACGAAGGGAAGATGATGATCGACGGCGAAGAGAGAGAGAAAGGGAACGTGAAAGAGAAAGAGAGCGAGAAGTTGAACGATTACTGGAACGAGACAGAAGAGAAAAAGAAAGGGAAAGGGAACGTGAGAGAGAAAGAGAACGAGAAAGAGAAGTTGAGCGATTATTGGAACGAGAAAGGAGAGAAAGAGAGCGAGATCGTGAACGACATCGGGAAATGGAACGGGAGCGTGAAGACGATCGAAGACGCCGAAGACGCAGCAGCAGAAGTCGCAGTTGTAGCCCTGATAAAATCAGGGGCAGAGATTGGAGTAGAAGTCCAGAGAGACGTCGTCCGAGAGAAAGGGATCGTGATCGTGATCGTGTAAGAGATCGCAGTCCTGTCTCTCCTGACCGTGGTGGAGACCGAAACAGAAGGCGATCCTCTGATTATCGAAGAAGCAGAAGTCCAGATCGCTCCAGACACAGAAGCCCAGAAAGACGTAAAAGTCCAGACAGGGGTCCTCGAGATGTTAGTCCTGGTTATGGCAGAAACTCTCCATTTGATAAAAATCGCACCACTGAGTCCAGAGGAGACAGAAATCGTGAGAAGAATAGAGAAGGTTCTCCAGATTGTAGTGGAGAAAGTCCACGTGGCAGAAGTCCAAAGAGGCATACAGATGAAGGTGATCAAAGATCTCGTGACCACAGCAGATCCCCGGGTCGCAGCATGGATAGGACAAGGAACCGCAGCCCTACCAGACGGCGAGATGATAGCATTGACAGGTACCGGGATCTCAGCAGAGACAAAAGGCAGTATGGACGTGACAAAAGTTTTAGTCCCAGTAAAGAGAGAGGATCTGTCAAGATAAAGGGTGAAGGCTTCCAGGAAACGGGAAAGACTTCAGAACTGGGATTAGAAGCCACAGATGCCCAGAGCATACCTCCATTGTCAACTGATTTCTTCCGTTCCAACACAAGTGATCATTCAGTCCAGTCACAGCATCCTCAGAATTCTGGGACTGCCTCCCAGCATGTGCCAACAGCTGGGTCCAGCTTTGGTCACCCCACAGAAGGTTATGCTGATCCACAGAATGTATGGCAAGGAAGAAACTACACAGCACCACTGGACCCAGCCACTCTGCAGGTGGTTCAGCATCAGTACCAAGCTATGGGGTATCCACCTGACCAGGCTCTGAGTATGGCTACACAGTATCTTTCCACTGCAGCAGAGACCCAAGTGCAGCACCCACAGCACCTCCCCCATCACCTTCAGCAGCCACCTCAACAGCTTTCTCATCCTCCCCCTCTTCATCCTCAACAACAGCTGCCTTTCCATCCCCAGCATGGCCTGCCTCCACCCCATCTGCCTCCTCCTGCATCACACCCACCCATTTCACTACCATCACATCCTCCACCACAGCAGCACACACAACCCTTGTTGCCTGACCCAAGTACATTTTCTCAGGATCCAGCAAGACAGATGTTTATGGGAGGGGATCCTTCCTTTCATGGACATTTCCCACCAGGTCACCTGGAATACATCCGTGGACACCCTCCTCCTGGGAGTTTTTCTCACCCTCCCCCTCATGTACCTTATGGGACAGAGCCTTACTCAATTGCTGCTCCACCTCCAGCTGAAGCCCAAATCCCCTACGAGAGCTTAGCTGAAATGGAAGCTCACCTACAAGCAGAGTTGCATCCAGATCCAAGAGAAGCAGCCCTGTTTGGGGATCTGCCCAGCTCAAGACGACCAAAAACAAGCAAGAAACAGAAAGAGGCAGCCATGCGAAAGGACTCCACTTCAAAAGAAGAAAATAAAGCAAAGGCCAAGGAGACTGTTTCTGACGAGTTGACCAAGTCTGAGCCAGAATTTGAAACATCTACCAATGCAGAACCCTGTTTTGAAATGAAGAAAACAACCCCTGAGGAACCTGAAAAAAGTCAGAGCAAGCCAGAAGCGGAAACAAGTCAACCCGAGTCACAGATGGAAGATGTCAGTCTTCAGAGAGTGGGGGAAGAGATTGTGTCATCTACAAATTCTGCTGAAACACTGTCCGTGAAAGAGGATCAAGCAAGCAGTTCTGAGTTTAGACCTCTCAAAGTAAAATCCCGCTGGCGACGCAACAGTGAGGCTGAGGCAACTAGCTCAACACCACCTCCTCCTCTTTCTAAACGCCTTTTGCGAGAAAGTCAGGAAGAAGCAGAAAGGGAAGCTAAAAAGACAAATGAGAAGGAAGAAGCACTAGAAAAACAGGAAGCCGAGTCCCCAGTTGCTCCAGTGAGTAAGCGGCTGAGACTGGAACCTGAAGCAGAGCCTGAAAGCCAGGAGAAAGCACCAGAGGAAGGTGATGGTTACCCTGTGTTTGAAGTCATCACTGAGAACATCCACCTGACTGAAAGGTATGTGGTCAGTGTGTGTTGTCTGAATTGATAATAATAATAATATAAAAGTAATAGTAATAACACTGATGATGATAATGATATTAATAATAACCACCATCATCATCATCATTATCATGAAAGCTTATTTGGTGTTTTTCCTCAAATAGAGCTCAAAGTGCTTTGCATATGTGGACAACGCATTGATAAAATAAGACAAATCAGTTAACACACTCACTGTAAATAGACATCATGACACCGTTTGTCCACCTCACTTGTTGTACACACACACATGTACACACACAGCATTTAGCATTTAAACATTTATTTGATTGTTCCTGTGAAACGAGATCTTTTTCTGGTCACGGAAGAGCACATTACAGATTCTCAAAATATGCACTCAAGTCATATGTGTTTGTAGTTCTCTTAAAAATTAAATGCTTTGATTGATACCTTGTTCTTTTGTTCACAGTCATGAATAACGGGTCTTGTAGCCTGTTTGCAAGATGTGACAGTTTTGTTTTCAGTCTGTTTCGGTGGGCAGGGGTGGGGGATGACAGGGAAGACTCTTTATCCAGGTGTTCTAAACAAGAAGCACTCCATTGTGATTTTCCCATTGTGAACAGAAATCTACAGAAAAGAAAACATACACTAATATCCATCTTTTGACAGAGCCTTTCTAAGTAATTCTCAACGGCTGTTTGTTCCATTTCAGTCTTTTCAACCAGCTCAAACCAAGGATTGAACTTGAAAAGGCGCTGTGAAATGGAATGGCTTGATCTGGATGAAAACTGAACTGAAATAATATGGGTCAAGGCCAAATTTATGTAACTCACAGTTGCTACAATGAGTACCCAGGCTCTCCCTGGGTCCTCACTGTTTGACCACAGCCAAAGGGAATTCTAGCAAGTGATGACTATTATGCCTTCTGACTGGTTATTCACATTGTGCCTTTATGCAGAAATGTCTGTTGGTTTTCTCATTACTTTCCTAACTGTTGTAATGATTGTTCTGTGACAACACTTTCACCTCTCCCTGTTCCTTCATGTTTTTTGACTGGTGTATGTAAACAAAGTGAGTCTTTGTTGCAGTGTCTGTCTTTGTGAGTGTGTGTGTGAAACTTTAAATAGTTTAACGTTTGCATTTTCTCAGCAACCACAAGTGGTACAAAATAACCAAACTTTATTGAATGGTAGATGTGACTATGAGTGAGACCTTTCCAGCCATACTCTTCATGATGATGTAGTATAAAGGGTGAGATGTCAAATGTCAAGATCATTATACATTATATGGCAAAACAGAAAAAATATCAATAGAATACATGTCTTACAAAGTTATATGAAGTGTTTTTTAATTTTTTTTTTTTTATTATATCAGACTTGGTATAGTAAGTAGCCATGGTGAGAGTATGATCCACATCAAAATTCAAGTTAGAGATCAAAGGTCAGATTCACAATTGTGTGCAGCAGAAAATGTGCTGTGGCAAGATGATATGTTCTGCGAGTATTGTTTAAAATCAAAACAACATTATTCCTGGGTATTGCACATGAGTGTTGCAGACTTTGAAGTCTTGTTTGCTTGTGTCTTTCTTTTTTCTTTTTGTCATCTTTTTAAAAAGCATGTTGTATTGCTGTTTTGTGCATGTGTCTGTGGAAAGATGGATATCATGTCAGTATTGAACCTTCACGGAGATTTGATTTGCATTGTCTTGTGTTGTGATATATCAGTTGTGATGTAGGATTTGTGTAGCTACTGTAAGGTGATCTTCAGGATCATATAATGCTATGAGGGTTCATAAAATGGGGATTTCATTTTATGTATTGAATATTTTTTCCCCTTAATCTTCTGTTGATATTTGACTGTGTATTCTGATTTGAAAATGCAGTTCGCATGATACATTTTTTCTTCAGAGTCTGAGAAACAGTCAGGTGAGATTTGCTGTGTAATTTGCTTTGTAATTTGTCCTGTTCAAGAAAATATGCAGTTGTTTGCGTAAATGGAGATAAAAACAGCAGGTTCTTTCAGACTTATGCTTCTAGTAACAAATGCATAAATGTGTGTGTGTGTGTGTGTGTGTGTGTGTGTGTGTTTCTTATGTGTCTGTATGCTTTTCTCTGATGTTGACTTCTCAGAAAAAAGTCAAAGAGCATGAAAAGGATGATTTGTGACTGTACTACATCAAAGTCTGACCGCGCAAGAGGTATACCAGCGTGTGGTGATGACTGCCTCAACAGAATGCTCATGATTGAATGGTAAGGAAATTTTGAAAATGTGTCTGCAGATATTTATTTGTATTTATGTAGGAGATGTAGAAGGAAAATAACTTGCAGAAAAAATGCAAATACAGAAATAGATAACAACACAGTTCAGAAAAAACTAATGGGACGAAACTTGAATGTGACGCAGTGTATTGCTCTCTTGGGGCTCAAAATAGTATTTCATATTTTCCGGTTACAAGTTGTTCTTTGCAGAAATTTGTAGTATTTATTAACTCAATGTGTTCTTGAACTGACGTGTTGATTTGTTTAATATTTTTCTTTCTTTTGGAAAACAAAGAGGTGAAGATCTGTGGACTTTGGAAAATACGGAAAGGTGCAGTGGGTGTTCTCCACAAATATACTCTAAGCTAAAGCAAGCAGCATGGTCTGTCTGCCTCCATCTCATAATTGTCATTGTATTTTCTTTCTTGTTATGAAGGGCTAGAGGCTCATGTTTGAGATCTGAGTCCAGAAGATGTAGAGAATTCTTAGGAGTATGACAACATTTTGCCATTCATAACTTTGTCGAAGTAGAACATTATATTAAATGATTATTGGGCAGTATTTTGAAACACAAAGAATGGGAATAAAATTGTGCACCAGATTGTCAACTTCAGTTGTTTCAATTAAAAAAAAAAATCATTTTATATTTGTTTTTAAACATTGCAGTGGATCCAGATGTCCATGTATGGATTATTGCTCCAACAAGAGATTCCAGAAGGCAAGTTGATATCTTTTACTGTCAGTTCTGATAGATTTGATTTGTATACATTGATTCAGAAAAACATTGTGGTGTACTTTTCCTTGTAATTCTTTCACAAATGCAGATTAAAACTAAAAGTTAAGTTGATTTTATCCTAAATTAGTTCTCAGACTGATCAGTTCACTTTACAAATGTGCTCGTTCAATTGCTTGCTTTCTTTTGAATGAGGTGTTTCAACTTTAAAAGTTTTGGAAAATCTTACTTCATACAGAATAAAGAATAAAGAAAAATGAGCTGTCTTGCATATATTTATTCATTTTTTGATCACTTGATTACATGCACCTTAGACATTTTTATTTTTGTGGTATTTATACTAAGGACATGTTTTTAGGATGTGTTCATAATCATTAATAGTGCATATTTATGTTTGAATACATTCAGCTTGTGCAGATATGCATCTGTTATACCATCTTTTGTTATCTTGTACATACCACTTCCTAGGAACATACTTGGCTCAGATGGATAGAGAGACATGTACAGTTTGATACAGGTATCTGTTGATAAGCAGAGAGCTACACAGAGATCTGCATACACAACATGTATGCATACATGCATGTATGTGCACACACACATTCATGGTGTCTTGCATATCATGCACTTAGATTTTATGTTCATATCAGTTACATTGCAGCTGACAAGAGTTCTTCCTCATAGTACATCCATACAGAATCAGGTTGTAGATTAACTCACTGTTATGATAAGGCCTTTACATAATACTTATTGTCTTCTTCACAGAAACAATACGCCAAGACAGAGCCCTTCAACTGTGGACCTGGTAAAGGATGGGGTCTGAGAGCCACTGAGGATATGCTGAGCTTGTAAGTGCAGTGTCTGTTTGGTCTTTTCTGGCACTGAAAGGATAGGAACAATGATAATGAAGAAAAAAGTGATGACTGAAATGCTAATAGTAATGAGAATTTAACTATTCCTGTTAAGATCATGATGATGTTTTTTTCTTTGGAAAATATTTAGTTTATAGATGGCATAAGAAGTTGTTTAACATTACATCAGCATTGGGACTTTAGGATGTGAAACAGAAATATTTAGTACAGAAATGGAGATTGGAAGAGATGACCATCATGACTAGTACTTGTATCAGACTGATTCCGGTTTGACTGGAGAAAGTGACACTGACAGATATGAACCAGTGGCAGTTTTTATGTGTATGCATTTGCCTGAAGAGAATGTTTATTCATGTCACATTATCTTTCTGATATTATTTAAGATTTTGCAGCAGGTTTGAATTTAGATATAATGTTACATTTACTGTGAACTTGGTTACTTGTTCCAGCTGATCAGATGAGGGTGCTGATTTGAACAGATCCCGCATCACATCATACCGCACCTCTGTTATTACTTTTTTTTCAATAGCTGAAAAGAAATAGACCCAAATCCATATCAGTTTGAATGGCTAAAAAAAGAGCACAGGCTGAAGTGTTGTCAGCTCTACTGTCTAGAATTACATACATGAAAAGCTGTTAAAGAAGAAGCCAGATAAAGAATTAAATAACAATTTCAAATCACAGCTTCATGAAAAGATCGTCAGCTGACATATATTTTTGTCAGCCACAGTAGGTGAACCACAGCTGTCCAAATGCCTTGTATCAACCATTGATTCAGTACTATGCTAACCTGTGCTTTGTTGATATACACATGTCATACCGCCATGTCATCGCAGTGTGCCACTGATCTGCTTGGCTTGGCACTGTCCTTGCTTAGTTTCTGCACACAGATCATCATTTGGAGTCAGTTACAGAACAGTATTCACTACTAAGTAAATTACAAAAGTAATGTTTAATGATGATAACATTTATTGCAGAACTGTATTCATAATTGAGTATCTTCCAGCAGCAAAGTTGAACAATGACGACATTTGTGTATGATGGTGCACAGGTACACTTCGTTGTATTGCTTTGGTGAAAAGCAGTTAGTGTTTGTGATCTCAGGGGCACCTTTGTGATGGAGTACGTTGGGGAGCTGCTGGACTTCAAGGAGTTTGTGCGACGTAGCAGGCAGTATGCCAAACGGGGCATGCATCACCACTACTTTATGGCGCTCAATGCTGATGAGCTGATCGATGCCACCCTGAAGGGCAGCAACTCTCGATTCCTGAATCACAGCTGCGATCCAAACTGTGAAACTCAGAAGGTAATGGCAAGGCTTCTGTTAGTCTGTAAATGCTGTGCATTATTTCTGATTTAGAATTATCTGGATAATTTTTGTTAAATATTATCATAATTCGTATTCGTTGAATATCATTCGATCAACACTAGCTGTATTTTAAGATATTGACCAAACAGTTATTTTTGTCAGTAAGGGGCTTAGTATGTGGTGGTGTCCTACTTTTGTTGAATCAGAACAGGCATGCTTAGCAACACCAAACTGATTCAGAGTTTTGTATGCGCTGAAGGGACTGAATGGATGAAGCAGCCAAACCAGACAGTAGAAAGTTACAGTAGTCAAGGCAAGAGAGAATGAGAGAAACAACAAGTCTAGATGTTGTGTCAGTGGACAGATGTTTCCGAACAGAACTGATGCGCCGCAATTGACAGTAGCAGGATTGACATGTCTGTCTGATAAATTTTTGTATGGACAATGTATTGTCAAGGACAACACTGAGGTTCCTGACTGAACTGGAAAGATGGATGGATGTACTGCCAAGTTTGATTGTGTTAGTTGTGATAGAAGACAGTTTTTGTTTAGTTCCAATGATCATTGCTTCAGTTTTTTCCACATTCAACTGTAACTTATTTAGAGTTATCCAGTTTTGTATGTCCAGGAAGCAGTTGGATGTTTCTTGCAAGAGCGATGACAATTTCAGGGGTATCACTCTTTTTGAGTTGAGTGTCATCAGCATAAGAATGATGACTGACATTATGGCGGTTGATAATTTCAGCGAGAGGAGCAGTGTACAGTGTGAAGAGCACTGGGCCTGAACAGATCCCTGTGGGACTCCATGTTCGATTTTAATGGGTTCAGATTGGACACGATCAACAATGACAGACTGGAATCGATCAGTGAGATAAGATTTGAACCAGTTTAGAACAGTGCTGTTGATACAAAATGTAAAATGAAGACTGGAAAGAATGATTGAATGGTCTATCGTGTCAAAGGCGGCTGACAAGTCGAGAAGAGTGAGAAGGGAAATTTTTCCGGAGTCGGATGCTATCAGTAGATTATTCAGGATGTGGAGGAGAGTGGTTGCGGTGCTGTGGTCAGTGCGATAGGCAGACTGAAATGGGTGGATGAGATTGTTGAAACAAAGGTGGTTGTTGAGAAATGGCATATTGTTACTGAAAAAAAAAAAAAAATGGCAGTTAAAAATCTGGTTGATTACAAGTCTGACAATCATGTCCATTATATTTCTGTCACTATGCACACTGTCCCACTGCAAATCCTTGATTTCTCATCTTTGTATAATTTTGTTGATTTTTTGTTTTGATATTTAGTGGACAGTGAATGGTGAACTGCGGGTTGGCTTTTTCACCAAGAAGCCCATAAATACTGGCGATGAACTCACCTTTGACTACCAGTTTGAATTTTATGGGTAAGTCAGTTTTGGTTTGGTGATAGTTTAAAGCTATCATTTTGCAGTATGTGATGCAATACCTGAATGCAAGTTTTCATTGAAAATCATTTGGGATATTGACTTTTATGTTACTCAGATCGATTTGATCTTCAACAGTAATTTGACAGTAGGAAAAGTCATCTGATGGTTAGAGATTATCCAGTTTTGATTTTGTGATTTGAGGTTGGGGTTATTTTATGAAATTCCTGACATGTATGGTTAAATCAAACATGACAGATGAATCAGTTGTTACAGTCTCCAGTTTGTGATACAGGAACTGAAGATTACCATTTTGTGGCCAAACTCAGTAGCTGTTAGTTTGATTTAAAGGAATATTACTCAGCTACTGGCATTCAATAAAAAAATTTAAAAAATCTTTTCTTTAATCGTAAGAAAGAAACTAAATTTTGTATCTCTCATTTTGAGCCTTGGGAATAACATTCAGACACTTTCATATTAATACGTACTTTTAGTACTTTTTCTGACACAAATGTAAAACATTTTTACCATTGTCATTTGGTGAAGATGTAATAATTTTCTTCAATGCTATTTTAATTTTTCAGAGAGCCCCAGAAATGCTATTGTGGGGCAGACAATTGTCGGGGTTTTATTGGTGGCCAGAAGAACATGCCTGTTGTAAAGAAGAAGAAAGACAAAACGGTGGAGCGTCGCAAAGTGTTTGAAGATGAAATGGTGAGTACACTTATGTTCAAACTGATCAAAACTGTGGTATTGCAATCCTCAAGACTTTGTATGTCCATGCTTGTTTGTTGTGAATTTTAAGGTTTGTACTTATTTGGCCTACAGATGTCGAGAAAGTAAGCATGTATAATCATTCTGTTTCAAACATTCTGTGTCTGTCTATCTGTGTGTGTCTGTGTGTGTGTGTGTGGGTGACTTATTCCTCTTGATTCTGTGGGGAACATAGGGCCGCAACAACACTCCTCCAATGCACCCGGCTCTGGCTGGTCCTCTTCAGTTCGGTCCACGTCATTCCGGCCACCCTTGTCTCTGCCTCAATGCTTCTCCGCCAGGTCTGCTTCGGACGGCCAACTTTCCTTTTCCCCTGTGGGTTCCAATCAAGAGCCTGTCTTGTGATGTTTGTTGCAGGCTTGCGTAGTGTATGGCCTATCCATCCCCATTTCCATTTCTTGATTTACATCTCCAGTGGGGCCTGTTTTGTCATGTTCCAAAGTTCTTCATTGGAGACAACCTCTGGCCATCTGATGTTCAGGATGTTTCTTAGACATCTGTTGGTGAATGTCTGAAGCTTGTGGGTGCTGGTCTTTGTCACTCTCCACGTCTCTGAGCCATAGAGTAGAACCGACTTCACGTTGGTGTTAAAAATCCGGATCTTGTTGCGGATTGAGAGGGCTGTCGATCTCCAGATTGGTCGAAGGGTGTTGAAGGCGTGTCTTGCTTTGTTGATACGGCTCTTGATGTCTTCGTCCGTCCCCCCGTCTTTGCTGACAACACTGCCGAAGTAAGGGTGCGTGTATTGTTGATGTCATTGTTCTGCAATTTCTGCTTTGAATTTTCCAGGAATCTCATTTTAGTTTTGAACTTCTCGCCTTGGTTTTCTTTTTCTTTAAAGAAAAAAAGAAGAAAAAAAAAGGCGGTTTGGGTTGAGGTTCAGGATGTGGGGCTGTTTTCTCTGTCATTGATATGTAAAATACCCCATAGAGAGTGAATGTTCCTTCCAGTCATCATGGTCAACCATAATTCTTGGTAACTTAGACCTGCTTTTTGTACTCTCTTTTCAGTCTGTATTCTTTGTGATGTTCATAGACATACTGTACTGCATGTTGACAAGACTCATCATTGATGGTGGTGTTAATAATGTGAATTTTATGATAATTGGTTGCTGTGGTAATAGTTGTTTATGTATTTTTTTGCCTTGGTCAGCTTCCGTTCAAAGCTGACCTCAAATATGATGACAGGACCACGCAGTTGGGTGACATTATCTACATAGTTGTGTTTCTAAAACTTTTTGACAAGCGGTGCAGATTTCTATGCCACTCTGATCTGATTCATGCGGAGATGTAATGAAACTTTGAAAGGAAGACCAAAGTACAGCCCTGTCACGTGGTTTTTTACCAAATGCAAAATAGATCTCCATAGCATCATTGTTGTCGTCCTCATCTTTGTCATTCACTGTAAATAAAGAAAAATGGTCTCATGTTCTGTTGCTTTGATGCCCTGCTTTAGTAATGGCCTCAGTTTTGATTTGCACTCCTCTTTTATGTCTTTGATGAGTTTGTTCCAAGCTATGGTGTTGTGGAATTCATTGGGGCTTACTTAATAAAGGTACACAGTGGCAGTCTCCACTCCAGAGCAGATGCTGCATCAGTTTTGATTTGACTGTGAGGTAGGAGGCACACCACCATAATGATTTAACATCATATGGTCTCCTCAGTGATGTAATCTGATAGATATTTCTTTGTGGATTGGGAGTGCAACTGCATGAGCTTGGCTATGCTTGTGCGTTGAAAGGAGAGGAGTGGGGTTGTAGTTCGGATGAGTAGTATGAGAGTTCATCCACAATTTTTTCATGGATAGAATATAAAACAGTTTGATTGATACTAATAGTCTTCCAAAACAAAACAAAATTCAGCAGATAAGTGTCATTTGCCTGGCTTCATGGGCAAGAAAGGAATGGTTTTCTACACAAACAGATGGATACATTTCAGTCCATGAAAATCTCACCTGGAATATGCATCCACTTCATGGATCTGCATCTGGAAAGACTCAACACAATCAGACTGAGCAAAGTTCAGGACCGTACCATCTGAATCATCAGAGCCAGCTAGAAAAGCATGTCCACAGTCGCAGTATCACTGCCCTCAAGACCATTAGAGGAAACATAATCTCACTCTTAATTGATTGTAATGGAAAAAAAAACCCAGCAGGACTTCACCCAGTAGTAGAAAGACAGCATCAAAAGTGTTCTGGCAGAGTTGAAAGCTTGAAAGACTGCCCTCAAACTTAGTGTATGTGAAATTCAATAAACACTCAGAGAACAGATTATTGAGGTAGAGTATTGACCACACCAGAAAGAAACAGCACATTAAAAACTTTGCCAGGAATCCCCAAAAGAAAGAACAGCTATAAGACAATGAGGAATAGGTTATCATGAACTGAACATTGCCCCAGATTTGCCTGGAGTTGACAACAGAGAAGAACAAGGTGAACTGATGCCGCTGACCCATGAGACCCTAGATAAAAATATCCTGCAGACTTGTGGCCCCTGTTTATATAGAAAGGTGGAATCCTCAAGTGTTTTTCAGATGGCAGCAGATCAGTATACTGAGCTGTGGTGCACATAACTGGCCCCAGTGATCCTGACAGTCTGAAGGTCTCTGCTTCAGAGCATGCAGAGCTGCAGTAACTCCAGTCAGATACTGTAGGACAACAGAAGGTGCTGCACAAGTTGAGCTCCAGAATGAATCTGGTCTTGAAATGTATTTCAACACTCTGTGGGTGTATGGCAACAAGGTTTCAAACAGACTGTTGGAATAGGGCAGCAAGCTGGGTCACCTAGCTCACCTGGTCTCCTATGCGGTGATAAAAACATCCATATGGAGCAGCTTTCACTTAGCTTTGAAAAGTTGCCTAAATGTTGGCGCACAAGGTTACAGCATAACACAACTTAAATGAAAGCAACAGGTCATCATTGTCAGGCTGCAGAGTTGTTTTTGCTTGTTCCTGTTGTGAATTGCACCTCTTCAGACTGAATATTGCCCACTTAGATGACTGCCCATGTGGCCCTGGTTCAGGAACACATCCTTCAAAGTTACCCCACTTCGGTTCATGAATGGATTCACTGTGGAGGACAACAGACATTGTTATTACACTCTGCCTGACCATATAGTATGGCATGAGCAGCACAGAAGAACCAAAACAACAACTTTATCTCAGAATGTGTTGATTTGTTTCAGCTGGATGAAGACATGCATTATGTGACCAGCTGGAAAGATGGCATGAAGAATAAGGGTCAAGTACTTGAGCTCTGCCGACTTATGGTTCGTGCAGAGAAGGCAGAGCATCGCATGACTCTTCTCAAAATCATGCAGGTTTGTATTGTAGTCATGTGTCTCTGCCATTTCTCTCTTTTGACTACTTCATCATCATCACCTTTGCAGCTTTTGTTTTACTGTTGTTATGGAGAAACATGACACTGGCTAGTTAAACTTTCCTTTTTTTTTTCTTTTCTGTCTCTGGATATTTTGGGAATTCTGAGAGATGGATGTGAGCCTTTCAAGGTTTACATGCCATCATTCAAAGGAGCAAAGGTGTTTTTTTTTGTTTGTTAATGTCTAGTTCAAAACTTATTGTTGTTTGTTGGTGTTGTTGATATACATATATGTGTTAATGTTTAAATTGTTACTATCATTTTGTTGTTTTATGTGCTATACTGTTTTTTTTGTTTTGTTTTTTTGTCAAGTTAGGTTTAACTGCCTTGGATGTAAATTGTATGGAGACAAGAAGAAGAAATGCTTTTATTGCAAACTGGAATCAAGAAGACAAAAAGAAGAAAAGAGTTTACTTTTAAAAAGCCCACAGGGCCTGCAAGAAAAGAAAAAAAATGTGAAAGCACATACAGATTTCCAACAGCAAACATGAAAATAGGGAAACACAAATTAAGCAAACATGACAAAAACCAACGACAACAAATTTACATGATTTCTTCAAGAAATTCACAGAGGAAAACGATGAGATGCTGTAATTAGTGTAAACAAAATAACCAGATGAAAAGATTGATGAAAGAGCTAAGATGAGCAGGGAACAGACAAAAACTTGCTGTGGGGAATGGTGGTGGAGAAAAATAAAACAACTGTAGTCTCATGAAACAGGACCAATTAAGGTTTGTGAGTCAGATACTTATGTCCTGACTCATTCTTGTTTCTCACTTAACGGTAATGAAAGGAGAAAGTGGGAGACATTACAAAGCGAAGACAAATCAAGAAAAGAAACATTGTGTTGTTTTGTGGTAAACCTTACTGTGGAAGAAAAGTATATATCATTAATGCTTCAGTCTTTTGAGGTGAATATAGTTCTCAAAACCAGGATGCTTCTCTGGCGTAGGGACATACAACTTGTAATTTGAATAGTTCCATCTTTAAGAATTTTTTTTTTGTGGGTGCTTAACCTTGAAGTGTGAATTTTAAGAATGATTATTGAAAGAAATAGCAGTGCATAAGATTGGTCGTTTACGCACTGCATGTATTAGATGACTCTGTGTATGTTTTTACTTTTGTACAATTTCTTCCTCTCCATACTTCTGCTTTCGCTACATAGTTATTAATTTCATTACTTTGTCTTGTGGGTTATACTTAGTTTTGTGGCATGGGTAGTCTCTTGGTATGTTTGTCTTCCAATGATATTTTCAAAGACACTTTCTGTGTCTGAAGTTATGGAAATGAGGTCTTGGAAGTAACTAGAATTGATGTTCTGTGACCAGTACAAGTGTGAGTATACTCTGGTGGTGTTATATTATTTGAAATATGATTCTTCAAAATAGATGTTTCTGTGAATTGTGCTTACACATCTGAACAAGTCTGTAACTTGTGCCAAATAATTATCAGATTATTAAAAACAACAACAACAACAAAACAACATAGGAAGGTAGTGAATTAGTGTGCATGACAAGGGTTTTGTTCATGTTGACAGGATATTAAAGTTTGGATGTAAAATTAGGTCCAAGATTTTCAGCTTATCACTTTGTTATATCCCTGTGAGTTTCTTAAGTATTTTTTGTTGACAGCCAGACTGGCACACCCATTTCTTGGCCCAGTCTGAAGAAAAAAAAATCCAGAGTAGTAGTAATTCAAATTAGGTTGTATGTCTGTGTTAGTTGGTGTGTCTGGGTGCATGGGTGGGTATATCTGTTCTGTTACATTGTGCACAATTGAGTTCATTATTTGCTGTCTGTAGTTCTGTATAGTTTGGTGAGGGAGTGTGTGTGATATTACTGTCTGTCCATTTGCTTCCAGCTTGAGTATTGACTTTCTGGGTGCGTGTGTGATTATGATATCCAGTCTCTTAGAAATAACAGTTTTCTTAAAAAAGGCTACAAGATCATTTAGAACTGAGTTCTCAACCAGAATGAAAGACCTTTTTATGCCTCCTCTAATCAAATTTTTTTCTTTCTTCTACTTCCAACTTTCAGACTTTGATTTGAGGTGGCTAAGAATGCTTAGTATTGAATTTGGTACTTGCTGTTAGAATTATAACAACAGACTGTGCATTAGATATATTTTCTTTACTTTTCTTGTATCGGGTAGAAACTTTTTTCTTTTTCATCAGGTAACATTTTTCCAGTTTTGTTTGTTGATAATGAAAGTTGTGTCAAGTAAGACAAAAAGTAAATAGATCAAATAAAAGAGAAAAAAAAGTAGGGAGAGAAATCTGCCGAGCAAACAAAATAGAATTTCTCAGCCCTGTTTCTGACACTACCAGATTATTGACGAGGGAGAAGAGTGACAAGACAAAGGAATCTCCTCTCGCTGCCGTCAAGAGCCAGCATTACCTACCCTCTCAGATCAAAGGACAGACAGAGAGACAGAAGGCAGAGCAGACAGACGCCAGGTCAGGAAGACAGGCAGACAGGCTTCGCCCGCGCTGATGTGCTATCAAGGGTACTGCATTTTGGATATGCTGTTTCATCTGCCTTTAGCGTCATGATCGTGTTTCTGCTGTGACACCTCTATATCAACATTTTGAAAAAAGACTGTTGCCACACACATTAACTTTGGATCATTGAATGAAGTCGACATGGTAGTGGACAAAAATCTGTGTATGCGAAAGAATGAACATGAATCAGAAAAAGAATACTGGCAAATATGGAAAAGATTCATAGGCTCAACCATGATCTGATAACGACAGAAGTTGATATTATTTGAGAACTTTAAAACAGTTCAGTTTCCTTCCCTGACATTTCTTATAATGTTGGAGCATGTATTGATACATGTAATTCATTCAGTGAAGTTTCCAACATAGAAGTTGAAATGCTGGAGCTGATGCTGAGAGGGTAGTCTGTGAGAGAAGTCGTCAATCAATCCTTAGGGATCAGTCAGAAACAACACTGTCAAATTGCCTTTGGGTTTTTCATTGTCAGTAGAAAATAGGTTCTCTTTGTGAGAAAATCAGAACTTGGCTGAGAAATTCTATTTTGAAAGTGAACTCTTGTCCGTTAATTTTTTAAATATTGTTTTCCTTCACAAAATATTGTATACAAATATGCAGTGTTAAGAATAATGTAATCTTCATATAAGTTGAAAATTTTTTTTCTAAGTATGTGAAATTAACTGTTTCACTTACTTTAGTTAGGGCAGCGTCATATTTGTCTGTTGTTTAAAAAAAGCCCCGAAACAAAATCAGTAATATTTTTCCATATACTGTCTTTGAATACTAGTTACTTGTCATTTGAAGCTGGTAATGCTGAAATGTATACAAAGAATTAACAGATCACATTGAAAGCTGCTCTTTAAGCATACTTGATATGATATAATGGCCTGTAACACTTTATAGATTTAACATTTTCTGTAATTTTGGACTAATGAGGCAACATGTTTTTTCCTGTTGATCTTGACCCCAGCGCTTTACACATGAATGCACCAGATTCATGGATAAATGATTAACAGAACAAGTAGGCATTTTATAGCATTTATCACTAAACAGCACAAGCTCCAAAACAATATTTATAAAGGGGGAAAAATGGGTTATATTTGTTTTGTTAGGAAATTAGTTGAAAAGTGGTCAGAGGTCACCATACACAAATAAACAAAAATTTCCCGAATCTTGAAGTCAGTCATTCACAGAGCTTACAGCTGATTTTTTTTTCATTTGTCAACACATAGAGCTGCTTGTGACCAGTTGGTATAATGGTGAAAACAAAAGTGTGTATCCTATGAATTTTTGTTTAAACTGAAGATGATCAATCTTGAAGTTCAGTAAAACACTGGAGGCAAATAATAAACAAGAAAGCTGTTGACATACAGTGGAACTGAAAAGTAGTGCTGCAGCCTTCACCTTGAATGGCAGCATGTCTGAAGAGGCTTGTTAACTTTTTAAAAATGTTTTTATCAGACTGTGTGAGTTCAGATTTCTCAGCTTTCTCATCTGATTTTTCAGTGAGGAATTCTATTTTCATGTTTCTTTTCTTTGTTTTATATTATTACTAACATTACAGATGTTGAAAGTTGGTGACTTAGTTTTTTTCAGCGTAGTTCTGAAGTTACTTTTGAGTTTCACTAGTTCAGACGTAATTTGACTGTGCGAAATACTCATGTGCACCTTATTCTAACATTTTTTTCTTCTTTTTTTTTGTAAAATCTTGGAGTTGCGCCTTGTATTCAGGAACACATTAAAGACTGATAATTACTGTACTCGGAGAAATAAGTGCATTCTTGTGCTGTTTCTGGCCACAGTTTCAAGTTATCATGGTAGATATCATAGGAAGTAATCCCTTCTAGTTTAGGACCTTATTCTTCACTGCTGACTTTCAGAAACCTGTTTTCTTCTTTGAAATGGAGAGTCTGCTTGTGGTTAATTTGCTTTTCTTCTCTCTGTTTCTACCCAGATATGACTGACCATTGTGTGTGTATGTCTGTGTTTGTTGTGAAATATTAAGGTATTGATATAACACACACACACACACACACACACACACAATCTGGTAGGGTTTCATCTTTCATGATCAACATCTGAACATGTGTTCATTCTCAAATCCATGATAAGTCTTTTTCAGTTTCTATAAAAAATGCTTTTGTGTATTATAGAAAAAAGCAATTTATTTGTATTTGGAGAGAGATTGCAGACAAAACCAGTGAAAGAAGGAGTGCTGGAAAAATCTGTTTGCAGTCAAAAGTTTTTCTTGTGACATTAAGTGATGTATTTGGGAAAATAAAAAGAATATGGAGAGTGATTCAGTTTATGTATGATTTTTAAAAAGATTTTAACTCTAGAAGATACTGCACTGAACTGAATAAAACATTGCATTCTAAAATTCACAGTGGATTCATCTCATGCAAATATTTCTTATTGTCAATACATTTGATTGTGTGGAAATCAAAAGTTTCCATCCATCATTTAATCTGTTCTTCATTAGTGTGCTGCTGAATGATTCCCCCCTCTGCCCCCCCCACCCCACCCCCCCGTCCCCCCCCCACACCCCCCCCCTCCTCCCTCCCCAGCTACTTTCTAGAACGTCGTAACAGGCTTCTGTTGCATGCATCTTAAACAGAAAATTGAACATTGTCTGTATGAATGGAAGGGAAACAAACAAAAAAAAGCTTAACGCTTTTACGTGACATGGTGATGTTCACAGGAGACGACAGAAATCAACTGTCTCCGTCTGTTCCTGGGTTATCAAGGATTATCTCTTCTCTGGAGTTGGATGGTGGACATTGACATGGGAGACATTGAAGAAGAACACACTTTGAAGACAACAGTATGTTGGGTTGACTCACAAATTTCACTTCAGTGGTGTATAGTTTGTGTACTATCAGTTCTTAACAATTTATATAATTTTTTTTTTTAAATGAAAGACAATTTTTGTTTATGCTATAACATTTTAACCTTGCTATGTGCAGTATCAACCATCTTCTTGAGAATTAGGTTTACATCTTTAAGCTTTCGTTTATTTTGAAGTGTTTTACAGTACAGAAAATCTAAAGACCAACAAACAAGACAGAATCCCATGAAAATGACAAAATTGGTAGGTAGGACTTGGGATCATTGAATAATTGATGTTTAACCAATGAAAATCTCAGCATTTCTTTTAACTCTTTCATTCCTAGTTTTCTATGAACCATTACTTCCCCTTGTTCCTAGATTCCTTTTACGCATGTATACCCTTCATTCCTGGATTTAGAGAAGAGAAAGAGAGTACGAAGCGGGGTACTTATTTCGGAGACTTACGGCAACGCGGTTCATAACAGTATACTAAGATTGTTATATACCGTTGTGTACAGAATTGATGTGAGAAGGTGTCTGTGACCGTGTTGATTCTATACAGTGACATCTCTGGTGACACTCAGGTGTAAAACAGGTGAGTTTAGGGTAAAACACAACGCATGCAAGTACGTACCATACGCAGGACAGTGTTTTGCTTGCACAGTGTTCACATCATGCAGGTACTCACAGAGTATGCCTCACATGTATCCCAGTGCCACACTGCTGGTCATATCCACAGAAAACTGTCACAATTGTCACTGCAGTTGTCCCTACTAGATCATTGATTTGAAGTTTGTTTACTGTCTAGAAGAGGATGTCTTTCACTACATAAGCAGCTAATGAGCCAGAATCAGAGCATTATTTACACAGTTCTATGCACATACACTATTCACAAACAAAACGTTCTCTATATACATGTGTCATTGTCACAATCACCATGTCACATGTCACACAAAGGTGACACGCGTGTGGTACACCTTGAAGCAGTCGCGCTGGTTGCTGCATAAATACACAGCACACTTTTCACCTTTGATTCTTGTCTTTCATTTTTTGAAAAGGTTGTTGGCATAGCTGACACCAGGGTGTGTGTGGTTGTATTTGTTGTGTCGTGCTGTGCACACCACACAGGTATGGTTGTCACCTTCTCCACGAACAGGCCAGTGATCTGTGCGGTCAAGGCGGGGGTCTGCTGCACTGGTTTCCGTTCTGGGTCAGCCAGGATGGGATTTTTCGACAAAATAATTGCCAATGAGTTGGTGGGCCAGGTCCAGCTTGAAGGAGAGCAGGTCTCGCTTGCTTTGTCTCTGAGGTCTGTGGTCTGTTACCTCCCCCTCAATGACAAAAGCGTTGTATATTGCTGTCTCCATCAGCTTTGTTTCCACCCGTCGATACCACTTCATGGACTTCTTTGACTTGTTTTGACGGGTGTTCTGGTCCAGTCTGTCCACACCATACATGTTGACGGCGTAGGCAGCCACTGATGGGGGGCAAGGAAACTCCGCGACAGTCCCGTCTTTCTGGCGTTGTCTGGCAGTGGCACCTGAGTTGTCATGAGGTGGGTGTGCTGTGGAAAGGTAGTACACCATTCTGTTGTCTTTCCATGATGTTGCTATCATGTCACCACACTGTCGCCATTCAGAAGTGCCACGGGGAATCTGACGTATTTCTGCCTTGGTCTTGACCAGATCACTTGGGTAACCAAGACGGTTGGGTCGAATTGTGCCGCACAGGTACGTCCCCTTGCCCAACAGGTACTTTGCCAGCACAGGTGAGGTGTAAAAATTGTCTGTGAAGACAACGTGGCCAAAGTCATGAATTGGTTTGGTCAGACCAATCACAACACAAGCACTGAGCCCCATCAGTTTGTTCACTTGCTGTCCGTGTTTTCCTGTGTACACCTCCATATTGTAGCAGTATGCTGTCTTGGCATCAGCAAGTACCCACAGCTTGATACCAAACTTCACAGGTTTGTCCCTCATATACTGTTTGAAGCCTAAACGGCCCTTGAATGGTACCATCGCTTCATCGACTGTCACATTTTGGTAAGGAGCAAACTCATTTCTGAAACTGTCCCTGACTTTGTCCAGAATGAAACGAAGTTTGTGGAGTTTGTCACTTCGATCAACAGGTGAGGTAGGATCCACAAAATACACGTATCTCCAAATCTGAAAGAATTGGTCATGACTCATCACACTGCCAAACGGAGTACGGAGAAGAAAGTTTTTTGCACTTGTGCTCCAACAGTGTGTGTCTCTGTCAAGTCGCATAATGTCCTTCATTATCAGCAGTCCATAATAGACCTTGATTTCTTCCAGTGTAATGGGTTTCCACTCACCTTTGTTCTTTTCTGGCTCCTCAGTCCGTTTCTTTGTGGCATTGTTGTTCGTGAAGTTGACAATAGAATGAAACACTTCATCGGAATAAAACAGCTGAAAGTAATCCAGTGCTGTCATCGATGTATCCAGCACGCGAACAGGTCCTGATCGCCGATTGAACGACGTTCTGGTGCTAGGGTCAGGTGCAATCACCAATGTAATTACCGCTCACCCACTCAAACCGTGGCCGCATGTAAAACAAAGGCAGGTTTTCATCATCCAGCTCCTCTCCACTTTCGTCACCCGCTATTTGTGCTTCTATTGCAGCAGCTAACTGTGCTCTCTCCTCTTCATTAAGTTGCAACAGATCGAAAGCATCATCTGGTAAAGCGTTGTAAAATTCATCATCAGAAAACTGGTCTGAATCTGAATTTTCTACACCTTCCATCTTCCGTGTTCGTGTGTTCACTCAGAAATGCCACGTCTGCAGTTGCACACTGGCAGGAATGAAGCAGTGGCCACTTTCCCACGGCCCAGGGAGGGAGAGGGGGGTGTCTGGCATCCATTCCATTCATAAACACTGCCCCACAAGTGCCCCGGTCAAGGATAGATGACGCGTGCTGATGACGCGACTCACGCGAAGTTCAAAGCGCTTACTGCGAGAACCGATTTTCCAGGCGGCAGGAAGGAAAGGAGGAATTTTCTGCTGCACAGTTTACCGGCCTCCAGGAATGAAGGGTATGATTCTAGCAAACCGGAAAACCGTGCTGCCGGAATGAAAGAGTTAAGCAATACAGGCAGATTAATTTGGATGATGATATTTGCTCCATTTCAACTGATTTTTATTTGTTTTTATGTTCAAACTCAAAGGCATGTAAGTTGCTTATCCACAATTTTCTTCAGTATTAGTCAGTGTTTGTGTTATGTTGGACTTTCCCTAGTTTCAACAGATGAAGATTAAGCAATGTATTTAGTTTGATGTTTTAGAGACATTTTCTTTGATATGGTGAGCGACAGTTCATGACGTATGACGTACATCAACAACGCAGTCAAGAGGTTAAGACAACATGTATTTACAGTTACCCATTGGTTAATGTAAAAAAGCAACCCATATTACTGATGGTGTTTTACTGTTTGCAGAATGGCTACATGTTTACTTTCAGACTTACAAGAAAAAGTCACAAACAAAATTTTGGAAAGCCAAGAGTCGTTGAATAATAAGGGTAATGAGCAAACAAGCACTGGTTACTTTTTGATGTAATAATTAAAATGCGCAGGAGTAGGACATATATCACCAGGAATCCATCAGGGGACCTTAATCATTCATTTTCGTTTGTTATGAAATGCAGTGGCAGCATATATATATATATATATATATATATATATATATATATATATATATATATATATATATATATTTGTGTGTGTGTGTGTGTGTGTTTATATATGTATATATATATAACTACAATAGTATTTTCTGGATCAGATCAGATGGAATTACATGTGCATTTTGTTGCTGCCTGTTCAGATCCTGGAGGTGCTGAAGATGTTGCCCATTACCAACAGAACCATTCTGAAGGAAAGCAAGATCATGCAGATTGTGGAGAAGTGGGCCAGTGTTCCCCAGCCCCCGCCCCCCCCTGAAACGGATACAGAAGCAGACTCTAACAGTGAGCCCTTGCCGCTGCCTGTGGCCCCTGACCGCCCTGTGGTGTCCATTCTGGCTCTCCACAAGGACTCCAAAGACCAGAAGGGCGGCAAGAAGCGAGTCACTTTTGCTGATGAGGCAGCTAGCTCTGATAGTGATTTGTCAGACTCCCTCAAAGTTTCCTCCACAAATGAGGATGCAGGAATGGATGCCAAAGTTTGCCAAGCTGATTCAGCTGATGCCAGTGATTCTGGCTTGGAAGCTAAAACTGTTGGGCAGGACGCTGTCAAAGATGCTAATAATGATGAGAATGCCCAGGCATGTGTGGGATCTGAGTCGACAACAGTGTCATTAGTGGAGATTGGTGATAAACCTGCAGAAAGTTTGCAGGTAGACACTGCAGGGAGATCACTTGGCACAGATAACACCAGTGAACAGTTAGATCAAGTTATGACTGACAAAGCTGACACATCAGATTCTGCTCAGACAGAAAGAGCAGATAAATCAGATATCAGTCAGGAAGATACTGCCAATACTTCAGACAGTAAGCAGAATGACAAGTCTGAAGAAAAGACTGAAGAAGAGTCAGCTGTTGTTCGACCAGAAGGTCCTATGACCAGGCACAGAGCCAGCAGACGCCCCTCTGTGGTTCCCAGCCCTAAAACAAAGAAGAGAGGGGGCCGCAGATGCCTCAGTGCAGAAAAAGAGAAAGAAGACAAAGAATCATCTAGTTCAAAAGAGGAAACGGGTAACAATGATGCAAAACTGGAAGAAGATGCCACAGACACTTCCCAGGATTCAGACATTGGTGTTAGCAGTGTTGCAGACAAGACAGAGACACCTCAGGCAGAGAAACCTGTCACAGAGCTGGGTTTTTCAAACCTGTTGAAAGAGGTTGTGGCTTCTGAATCCAAAACTGTGCCAGAGCTGCCAGCAGCTGAGGATAGCAGCGTCAAGCCCATGGAGCTGTCTGAAGAAAGCGCTTCCTTGAGCAGTGAGTCTGATTCTGCCGACTCTGATTTTGCAGCTAGTGTGGGGGTCCCTTCAGCTTTAGCTGAGGGCAAGGAGAGGGAGGATTCAGCAAAGCCCCATGAAGCCACGTACACTGAAGTTTCCGCTGATGCAGAAGAGATGGACGAAATTTCCTCTCTGGCTGCTGGACTTCTGTCTGGGTGGAGTGAACTCAAAGTTAGTATTGTACATATGTTATTTTCTTTTGTGTGAAGGTTTCAAAATTTTTGAGATACTCCTTTACCAACACACACACTCATGCACGCATGTACGCATGCACACATGCAGATGCAGGCTTGCATGCACGTTTATTATGTGCCTTCTCCTATGCAGGGAAACACAGACATATATGGCATATTTCCCTCATGATGTATATCCACATGTAATTTACAGATACTTGTTGTGTCTGTGTACCTGGATGATATTTGTAGAATGTCTGAAGAATATTATCAGAACAGTCACTTGCAGTTTGAAGAGGCCATTCAAATAATAGCTGGAAAAAAAGAAAAATTGAGTTGCTGTTTTTTTCACAGGCTTTTGATCTGTTTTTCATTTTCCTTAACATCAAAATGAGATGCAATTTCATGTATTGAAAACTGGTCCAAATACCATAATGATGATGATGGTAATAGTAATGATGATAATAATGATAGCGCCCTTTCCCTCTTAGAGTTCTGGGTGTTGACAAATAGGAATGAGTTGCAAATTACATGAACATCTCATGACCACTCTCTTTTTTTCTTTCTCCACCCCCCTCCCCTTTACCTACCCCAACTGCTCCAACCCTCCCTTGTCTTTCATTCCTCATACATGCAAAGTGAGTTGGCTTGCATGGGGTGTTATGAAATTAAGAAACTTGAGAGTACAGAGAGGTTTTGAAAAGATGAATTTTTAGTGAAGAGTGAAAGGCAGAGTCCGGTGAATGGATATGATGTGGAAGGTTGTTCCAGAAGTCAGGAGCAGCAAAAAGGAAAGAGCATTCACCATAGGTTCTTGTATTGACACAAGGAATTTTCAGAAGGTAACTGACCCTTTTGTTTCTGGCATGGTTTGCTGTGTGCAGGAGTTGTACAAGATTCCCAAGAAGCAGAGAGCGGAGGAGAGGAAACGGACAGAAAGGGAGTTGGGTGAGTCTTTGTTATGCATTTGTTGACATTCATGTATTTGTTGATGTTGTTTGACAGCATTACGTGTTGATCTGTAACTTCTCAATGTTGCTGTTATACGTCAGTTTCTCCAGTTCATATTCCTGTACTATCAAATCGAATATAACCATTTTGCAAAGGATAGTTTATGAAACTGTCCAGAGACATCACACCTGACCTTGTGGCAGGTGAGCATTAGAGTAGTCGTCAGTCTGTCTCATAAACAAAACTTCGATGAAACAGAAACGGGTAGAACATTGAAGGACAGGGCGGCACAACATAAAACAACTCAGAATAAGAGTTAAGATCAAAACCCAGCAAGCGCCTTATTTAGCTGATTAATATCTTGTGACAGCCCTGGTATGCCTCCGTGGGGATGTGGGGGATCCTTTCAGTATAAATGGCATCCCTGCCTTCTGGAAATTCTGTGCTAGAAATTTTCTCTTTTCTGTCTCTCTCTGTTTCTGTCTTTTTTCTTTCTTCACTGTTGTCTTCTTTTTCTGTCTTCCCAGTCCATTCCCTTTTCTTTTTTTCGAGCAAGCCTTGACACTTTTTTCTCTTTTCCACAGTCTATGATGTACTATCTGTGCTGATTAGGTTGTGAGATGTAAACTCTGGGATGGGCACTAGCTGCCTATTCTGCAATGTTATTTGCCTATATGGCCTTTTTTATGTATTTTTTGTTTGGCTTTGAAGAATTGTTTTTTCCTCTTTTGTCATTTTTTGTAATCTGGGGATGAAAAATTAAGGAGCTACATGGTTGGGATACTGTATCATGTACCATGTGTTGTGTTGTGGGTTTTTTCTAAGTGTTTTTTCTAGTAGATGTGACAGTTTGGTTTGACGCGGTTGAGCACTTGTATGGTTTGACAGTCCTGTTATGGCCCTGTGCAGTCAGCTGGACTAGAAGCAACAAAAACAAACAAACAGCCCTGGTATGGGAGAAGCAGTTAAGCTGTTCAGAAAAGAAAAAGTGTGTGAAAGCTTTCATGCCAAGAAGAATACAAAGGTTTTTCTGCTCAAATGACAGGAACATGTATATATATGGTCTGAAATCTAAAAGGACAACGAACGTTGTAATCTGCCAGGTTGTCAGATTAAAACTTGTCTGTGGTCATAAAGAAGCACTAACTGTGATAATGAATGTTTCTTTGAGTCCAGGAATGAAAAAACTTTCACTTGATAATGTAAAGAAGATGAACAAATTCTCTCTTTTTAATATAATTATGTTATTGTTATGTTGGTTGCTTGTAAAGTATGTTATGTGTAACTTTAATAGTTATATGTAATGTTTTCAGTTTGACCGTTATAAGGTTGATTTGTTTAGTGTTATAAAATATTTTTGTTTCTTATAAAGCTAGGGTAACTATTTGTGTCATGTAAAATGATTTTGTTTCTTACAAAGCTAGAGTAACTATTTGTGTCATGTAAAATGTTTCTGTTTCTCAAGCTGAGGTTAGGTTTTCTTTTTCATACCAGATTCTGCTGATGTGAAGCAGCCAGAGAAAAAAGGTACATGTTAACCTTTTTTTGTGTGTTGCTTCCTTATTTTCAGCAAGCTTAAATGTGTGTGGTGTTTTATTTCATCTCATTTGTTATTATTATTATTTTTTTTTGTGGATGCTTAATAATGCGTGAAGTGTATGCGGCATTGTCATGCTACAATGGAGTATGGACTGTGATAGTGGGTAGTCGCATGCACAGTTTGAGGGGATCAGCTGGAAACTTCTTTATTACTTTTACTCCATCCTCATGGTTTAGGGAGAGAAAGAGTTCAGATTAATTGGCATAGCATATTGACTTTTGTTGTCCTGTACTGGCTAGTTTTTCTGTGGATAGTGAATCCACAAAAATCAAACTACCAAACCATTTTGAACTTCATCTGGCAGATCTCGGAAAAAGAAAAAGTGCAGCTTCTTCGATAGTACAGAGACTTGGTGGCATGTTTTCAGGACAAAAATCTGGAATGGGTTATATTTTTTGGATTGATACATATATTATGCCATCAGAATTAATATGTGATCAAGGACTAGAACTTGTGTGGTTGGAGAACAAGGTTTCTTTAAAACAGTAGGCACAGTACAGATTGTGTCCTACAGGTTGTGCCACAGTGTCTGCTTATTAGTGATAAGTAGTCAACTGGTTAACCTTTGCTGTTTGATGCCTACATTTCTGCGCACAATGCATCAAGGCTATAAATTTATCAGTGAAGAATCCATCCATGTCTTTGCTTATTGTGAAACTCCACACATTTAGATTATTTTGTGGGTGAAATTTAACTAATTACTTGAAGAAATTATTCTCTCAGCCATATATTTTATTTGATTATTTATTATTGTGGTGCTTCTTCATTCTGAATGGCAGAGAAATATTACATGGCTAAGCTATATTCTCTTTAAGTCACTTGTGCTTCTGTGCATTTGTTATATTTTTGTATACTGCTTACTTTCATCTGCTTTTTATGTATAAATTTATCTGTATACATGTGTGTGTCTTGTGTATCTGTGGTGTGTGCATGAATTTGTGTGTGTGTGTGTGTGTGTGTGTGTGTGTGTGTGTTTGCTCGTACGTACAAGCTAACACTTTGTGTACACTTTTTTTTTCATAAGCTGCACAGTAAGATTTTTTTTTTTGTGTTACATTTTTTTTACTGTTTAACACAGCAATAAGTGTTCATTTTTAAAGCAAAGTAGATAAGCAGATATTAGTAGAATTTTACCTTCATACACTCGCACATACATACACACATATATGCGTACACGCATATACCCACATATGGAAGGGAAAGCTATATAAAAAAGACAACATTAACTGAACAGATAAAATGGTGAGCATTGAAGTGTTTGCACAGTCACTTTCAAATTAAGTGTGTGTGTGTGTGTGTGTGTAAGGAGGTTGTGGTATGGTGTGGGATACTTGCAGGGCTTACACTTATAGATGCTGGTATATGCACCTGTGCTTGCATATGTACTTGCGTGTTTTTATCTGTGTGTTTTTCTGTATCTTTGGTTGTTTCTTTATCCCTTTCGGTTGCTTACCTTTACCCCTATATGATGAAAAAAGGAGTGGGGTGTGTGTGTGTGTGTGTGTGTGTGTGTTGTCAGTAAAATGTAAAGTAAACATGCCAGCTGATTTTAAGATGTGGTGATATGTTAGTACAAATGAGCACACATCTTGATTTAGGTTTTTTTTGTTCTTATTATCTGTGGTATATTTCATACTTTTGTTTACCTTTTGTGCTTGAGAATTGAATGGGTGAGCACTTTATGAGGACCAGAATTTTTTCCTTTCAGTTATGTTGTAATTAAATTATAGACCCAACACATTCCCACACACCTGCATGTGTGGACACACACACACACACACACACACACACATGTACATGTACATGTATGTGTGTTTGAGTGCATTTGTGTTGACTTGTATGTGTTCATGTTCAAAGTTTGTACCATACTTTCAACACGTAAATTTGGTCTGTTGCCTTGCGTGAAAGCCATTATGAATATCCATCAATAAGATGGAGGAAGAGAGTTATTAGTTTTTTTTTTATAAGTGCTGAGAGTTGCAGGGGGAGCTTTTTCTTCTTCACGATGTAGTTGAATTTATTTTGCCTATTTGCCTCACATTTTATGTAATTGACTGAGCTGTTTTTCTCATTAAGGCCCCCCCTCACTCCTCCAACCCTCACATCTCTGCCGTCTTCATTGTGTCCCAAATTCTGTGTTGTCTTTCTTTGTTTTTTCTTTTATAAACATATACATCATGTATTAACTGTGTCAGTCATCAAATTCTTCACCGTTGTATTGGAAAGGAGGTGACTGGCACAGTTACTTTTTTTTTTTTTTATAGAAAAAGTGAGTCAAGTGCCGTTTGTGCAATGCGCTCTTCTATTTTGTATTTGTATTTCTTTTTATCACAACAGATTTCTCTGTGTGAAATTCGGGCTGCTCTCCTCAGGGAGAGCATGTCACTACACAACAGCACCACCCAATTTTTGTATTTTTTCCGGCGTGTAGTTTTATTTGTTTTTCCTTTCGATGCATACAACCATGCACATGCATGTACGTGTGTGTGTGTGTGCGCGCGCGCACACACACACACACACACACACATCAGACATACACACAGACACACACACACACACAGAGAAAGAGCATGGATGATTGGATGGTGTTGGAGAGGACAGTAGAACAACATTGAATTATGTTCCACAGTTTATTACTGTGCACTGTGATTGTGAATTTGGTTTTTCTGATATTGTTTTGTTTTTTCTATGTTGTACAGAGCCTGACCCTTATGCTAAATGGAAGCGAAAGAAGGTGGAAAAGCCTAGGAAAAAGGAAGTGGACGAGGAAGAGCTCAAAAAGTAAGTATTTTCATTTGTGGGTATTCATGAATTTGTATATAGATTTAATATTAAATCATTCAAAGTTAGGAATTGCTTTTTTGGGGGGGTCCCATTAAGGACCAGTGACTGGCTCATTAAAAATGACCAGATATCCTTTTATTTTGTTTCCTTTTATTTCTTTTATGCCTAACCAGGCATTTCCAGTTAAAGGGTTGTGATACGTTATTAAGACCAATACACTGGATTTACTGCTGGTGGTAATATTATGATTTCTTACCATGTCAGTGATTATTTGCTGATATGTTGGTGTAAGATTAAGAACAATTGTACAGTCATTTTTCACATTCAGATGTTATACATTGGAAGTTAAACAATTTAATCCAGGCTTTATTTTTCAGAAATGAGAAGGGCTGCAGTATTACAGTTTCTGTTTATCACTCCCATTGTTTAATTTGAATGGCCTGAAAAGACTCAGAGATTGAGTTACTAGCAGATGAGAATAATTATAACAGACTGTGCAAGAAAAAAAATTATTTTGGTGTCATATACTGTACCGTGTCAAACAGATGCAAACTAGGCCTATCGGTTTGCTCTGCTTTGTCCCCCTTTTTCTGGTTTCATGTGTTTTTTTGTGTGATATTTTTTTCTTTTCAGCAGAGCCAAGAAATAGCATTTTATTTCTTCAAACAGCTACCATGAATAAGCTACCATGGCAGAGAGAAAGGATGACGAATATATATATATTTTTTTAACTCCCATTACAGGCTTCTTTCAGAGAAAAGATAGCAAGTAAATTTTCTTTTTTATTTTTTGAACCACCATTGCAGACTCTTCAAAGAGAAAGAATAAGTGTAAACTTTGTTTTTACTTTCTCAAATACCCCCTCCCCCCAAGCCTCCTACAATGCAGGCTGTTCAAAGATAAAAGGATAACAACTGTATAATTTCAACAACAACAACAAAATCCACCTCACTCCCACGCCCATTTTGCAGGCGCAGTCAAGCGGCAGCTGGTCCGAAGATGTCAAAAGAAGAACGGCGCCAGCTGTTTGAGGCCCAGGTGAAGGCGGAGGATGAGCTGAATGCTGAGCGTCAGCGCCAGCAGGAGGCCTTGCTGCAGCAGCAACAGGCGGCCACTGCCCTCTTCTTCCAGCAGAACCCTGCACTGGCTGCCTTGGCCGCTCTGGGCATTGACCCTGCCCTGCTCATGGCTCAGGGGCAAGGTGGGGTACCCTTTTCTGATGGAATGACTGTTATTCTTCTTTGAAAGGGGATGACTGTTCTGAGTCATTTAAATTTTTGTTTCTTGAAATTGGATTTTAATTTTTTTTTCTTTTTTTCTTTTTTGTTGTTGCTTACAATGAGCCTGAAGGCTAATTTCTGCACTGTGTATGTTTCAAACATTAAAGTGAATTATTTGATTGATTCTCTTCTGTCACAACAGATATTATATATACTGAAAGTCTGACTTGCTTTCCTCTCTTGGAGAGGATGTTGGGGTGTGGGGGATGGGGGGGTGGGGGGCTTGGTGACAAATATCTGTTGTTTCATTACTATTTGTTTCTTGAGCACTGATAAGTGGAGGTTAACGACCTGTTGGCAAAAAGGCCTTGAAGGTAAAGTTGTTCAGGGCTTAGGTCTTGGCTGGATGAAGGTTGTGTTGTTTGAAGGGGTGAGTCCTGTTGATAATAGATTCCAGATTGCTATTTACTGATACAAAGGTGGACGTGATAAGTGTTCAGTTGATGATTTCAAGGAGGCTACAAGTTTTGTTGATATTTCTTTTTATTTCTAAGGTCAGTGATTGTAAGTTGGTGTTTTAACACACCATTTCTCGAGTGCATTTTTCTCTTCTGTCACAGCAGATTTCTGTGTGTACTGAAATTCAGTCTAACATTGAGGGGGTCAGAGAGCCTTGGTCACTGATATCTATTTTTTGGTTGCCTTGCATTTCTTCGGCATAGTTTCCACTTAGTTGTTTGTTTTACCTAAACATGGGTACAGTCTGCATGTTGTGGATTCAATACCCCATTCTTGGTTGGTGAAAAACTTGGTGACATTTGCAGTTTGGGAGGGAATTCTTAAAAACATTTGCCTTTCACCTATGACTCTTGACATGCTTTAACACTTGTGCCTACGTAGTCTTGTGAAGAAGTTTGAAAGATCAGAATCAGAGACAATGCACAAACAGCGCATTAGAAATATGAATGTGTTTGTGTGGTGTGTGTATGTGCATATGTGCATGTGTGTGTGTGTGTGTGTGTGTGTGTGTGTGTGTGCACATGTATCTGCCCTCTTTCATTAATTTAATGGGTTTTTTCAGTTTGAGTGTCATTAGACATGTGATTTGTGTGTGTTTGTAGATGGAGAGGAGTGGGGTTCAGGGGGCGTTGTGGTAAAATGGGGATACAGAGAGAAAGGATAAACTAGAACAGTGGAATCAAGTGATGCCCTTGTGGATACACAGGAAAAGGGTAAACTAGAACAGGGGAATCAATTGATGCCTGTGTGGATATACAGAAAAAGGATAATCCAGAACAGGGGAATCAACTGATGATGCCTGTGTGGACATACAGAAAAGGGATAAACCAGAACAGGGGAATCACCTGATGCCTGTGTGGACATACAGAAAAGGGATAAACCAGAACAGGGGAATCATCTGATGCCTTTGTGGATATTATACAGGGAGAGGATAAACCAGAACAGGGGAATCAACTGATGCCTGTGTGGACATACAGAGAAAGGATAAACCAGAACAAGGGAATCAACTTACACCGATGTGCGTGTGTTGCAGCGGCGGTGCTGGACGCCAGCCTCCAGCAGTTCAGCAGCATCCTGAGCCCTGAGCAGCTGCAGGCATTGATGCTGGCCACGCAGGCGGCTGGTGGGGACATCGCTTTGGCCGCCCAGCAGCTGATGAACCAGCCAGGCCTCTTCCCCCCAACCCACCCCCCTCCCCAGGACCCCTACCAGCAGGTGAGGGGGCAGGTCTGCTGCCAGGTGTCTGTCTGTCTGTCTGCAGTGTTGTGTGTTGTAGATGTTTTTGAAGGACTGGTATTGTTTGGATGACAGACTTTGATTTGTTGTCTGTACCGTATCTGCTGTTGAAGCTGTTCTGTATGCTATCAAGACAAAGATACTCGAAGTATGACAATCATTCAGATATGTCAGTGGTTATTATCATACAGATGTCATTTAGATTTTATATTTTGAGTGTATATACGTATGTTTGTGCGCGTGTGCGTGCGCATTGATATTTAATGTATGTCTGTATACATTTGTATGTTGCCAACACACGCACACACATACATACATACACACACACAGAGAAAAAAATTACGCACACCTAGTATGAAACACAAATGTAAGAAACAGAAAAGGCAGCAAATAAGGAGACAGGTAACAGGGATATGTGCAGATTGACACATTATGTGGGGGAAGGGAGAGAGAGAGAGAGAGAGTTTGTATTTGCAAACTGGTTTGTATAGTCCCTTGCTGCTGTTTCATCATTCGTGTCTGTGCCCCTATGTGTGGTGAGTGTGTGTGTGCACATGTGTTTGTGCATTCATAAGTACATGTGTGCATATGTCCTGTTTGTTTAGCCAATGATTACTAGATTAGTGGTATTTATATTTAAGAAATATTGTCTGGCTATTAATAATTAAGAGTACAAGAGCTACAGTCTATGCCTGTGACAGAGATCAGCAGTACTCACAGCTTGCCATGGCCTGTGATGATGTTCTGACTTACTCTCTCCGTTTTTGTTGTTGTTTATGTGTGTTGCTTTTGACAATATGTTGGTAGTGAATAGCACCAGAACTGCTTCCTTGCCTGTGTATATGCCATACTGCTTGCGTACATGCCATACTACTTACATATGTGCCATACTGCTGTTTCCTGCACACACACACACACACACACACACACACACACACACACACTCACACTTTTCTGCCTGTTTAACTATCAGTGGACAATTCTTTTGTCGCCATTAGTGTTCATACAATTGTTGACATTTGTTTGGGTATTTTGGTGCTTTAGTGTGTATCTCTTTTTGTTTATGTATATTGTTAGCCTGATGATAAATGGATACTGTAAGCACTGTTTTTCTCATGTGTGTGTGTGTGTGTGTGTGTGTGTGTGTGTGTGTGTGCCCATTGATATATGAATATATGTCTATATATATATTTGTATGTGGCAAATATTTGTCACGCGTGCAAACAAACTCATCCCTAACTGTACATTGTTGAAAATCAGAAGTACTTATACTATGCAGCAGCATGCTTTATGGTTCTGCTGCCAACAGTTCCACACAAGTCCGTGTCATCTTTGTTCAGCAGATGCAAGGGGTCTTCCCTGGCCCATCAGGTTCTCAGCCTTACCAGGATCCTGCTCTTCTGCAGCAACAACAGCAGCAGCAACAGCAGCAACTGGCAATGCAGCAACTGGTGAGTGAACACAAAGTAAGCGTGGTATTGCCAACAGGTTGGCCACCCAGGTTCTGCCTCTGGTTTTTAGTTTTTAAGATACCCATTGTGCCTGAAATGTTGGTGGGTTTTAAGTGAGCGGGAATGTGGTTTTCATCTTTATATATATATATTTGTGTGTGTGTGTGTGTGTGTGTGTGTGTGTGTGGAATATTAAGAAATATTTTTTGACAGTGCAGATGTGCAGGCATTTTAGATGCAGCCTTGTGAAGTGTGAGTGTAGCCAGTGCCCAGCTGAGAAATAATGATAATAATGGTGATAATAATGATAATGGTAATGATAATATGATAATACAGATGATGATAACATTGGCATTTATAAAGTACTAAATTTTGTTTGTGAATAAAAAAAAGAATAAAGTGTTGTGCACACATGCATGCATATGAAAACCTGAAAATGATGAATTAAAGTAACGAAAAAGAATGAAGCACTATACATACAAATCATGATTTTAACCAGATTTCATAGAAGAAAAAAAAAGGGGGGTCAGAAAGTTGTGTTGAAAGCTGTCAGATTCAATTTAAAAATGCAAGTCTACATCTAAACCGTTTCTGGAACATGACGTTCTTAAAATGTTTTATATTATGAAAAATACTGTCTTCATTGTATTCTTCATTGGGGACATGAAATCTTATCCCAATGAAAGAATAATGGAATAAAAAGCATAGTGGCTGTGTGTGTGTAAGTGTTTGTGTGTGTGCCCATTTGTGAGTGTGAGCAAGTTGTTCTGATAAGTGTGCTTTGTGTGTGTGTGTGTGTGTGTTCAGGAATGTATACTCATGTCATTGCCAACTAGTCTGTATGTTGCTTCTGGACTAAATGTGGAAGTTTGCTTGATGCACATGGTTGCGGCAGTTGATGACTGTCCATCCCATGTCCCAGGCCATGCAGCAGATGGCCGCTCCGCCCCAGTCTGCCATGCTGCCAGACGAGGAGGACGTCCCTCCCCCTCCATCCCCTCCAGAGCCTCGGGAGATGCTGCCCTTGCACTGGAAAATGGCTAGGGATGCTGAGGGGCGGGTCTACTATTACCACATTCATACCAGGTACACTTCCAGAGAACATAATAATGTCTGTGTATGTGAATGTCAGTAGCGCTTAATTATTATTTTTTTTATTGTGCATGTGTGTATATGTTTTGGAATGCATGTGAGTCTTCAGCAATGCCACCAGCCACTATTTTTATCAGCAGTATGTTGTTTTTTTCCCAATTTTCATGTTTTTGTGCACAATGTGTATAAACAGCATGTTTATTTGTCCTTACCACTATTGCCGAGTATTGGACATAGATGAATGGCGTTGAAGATTCTGTAACATTTTAACACCTGCCTGACAAAAAGGTTGATGGTACACAATGTCATCATGAAAAAATCAAGATCCTAGTTTCATGTGGGTTCAGCTGTGTCACAAGGTTTGGGAGAGGGTTAGAAGTAGGGCTGGTGAAGAGGGATATTTTTGACTTCACTAAAATCGACCACTTGTACTAACTGTGCGAACCTCCAATCTACTTGCATTGATGAATTTATCCCAGTAAGATTGTGTACAGTTCAGGTTGGAGAAAATCAGAATCTTGATTTAGTTGTGTTCTTTTGACCTGCTCACCCCAAATGACATAAATGATGCAATGCTGCGTCATGTTATCGGTAAAATCAGTATTGAGGTTTGATTTTGTGTAAAATGAAAGTTCAGGCTGGGGAACCCTCAGCAGAACCGCTATTTTCAGTGGAAGAGCAGTTTATTTCAGAGGGAAAAAAATTCCCCCCCCCCCCCCCACACACCCCATCTCCTGCAAACTTCACTTTCATAATTTGCTGAGAGTTGTATGGTCATTCCCCACCCCTCTCTCTGAGTCTCTCCCACCAATGGTGAGAGGGGATGGGGGAAGAAAACTACAGTCAGTGATTGTGGCAACTTTAGCACTGAACCAAGACACTGACCACTAGCTCTAGCTGAAGATCCCTGACTGCTGAATGTGAAATAACCAGTCACATACCCACCCCCTCCTCCCTCCTTCCCCATTTTTTTTCCTCAACCAACACACATGCATGTCAGTGGAACAGAGAATGCAACTGTTGAGACCAGACATTGCAAACTTGTATGCTAAATACATTTCCTTGAAACCACCACACACACACACACACACACACACACACACACACACACACACACACACACGCGCGCGCGCGCGCGCACTTGACACGTGAACAGAGGCCCCGAAAACCTCTTGAAAATCATTTATTTCATTTTTGGCCAGGGGGGGCTTTGTCTCCAACACCCCACATTGCTGAGGAAGTCAGGGGAAACTCGTGTAAGATCTCTTTCTAAGGACAACCTTTTATGTGTAAATTTCTGAAGCTTTTTTTTTATATCTGTATTTATTGACTTTTTTCTAGTTTACTGTAATCTTCAGTGCTGAAGTGGTTCGTTTTCAGTTTGCTGGGCTATAAGCAACATGATTTTCTTTGGTCTTCCCCATTCCATCAACCCCCTCTCCCCCTTAGATTTCTCAAGTGCTGTATGATATGTGTGTGTACAGGGTGACTCAGTGGGAGCCACCCCAGTGGGACAACCCCTTTCCAGAGGACATGGACTTTGATCCGGAGCCGGAAATGGAAGAGGAGCCTCAGAAAAAGATCACTACAACGGCTGCAGCCGACACATCCAGTGAAGCAGCCAAGAAAATAAAGGAACAGTTCAGAAAGCAGGTAATACTTTGCGCGTGTGTGTGTGTGTGTGTGTAAATAGTTTGTCATATATTGTCACATAGCAGATTTGGTTTACAGTTTTGATAGTTTCCTGATTTGTGTCTATATTGTAGGATTTTGATGTAATTATTGCACGCAGTATTGCTGCAAAATCCAGAGCTCTGAGGAAGCACCTGAAGGTGCACAGCATTGCCCAAACTCTGAAGTTATCATGTAAAACTTCCATAAAGCTATAACATTACTCACCGTTTAGAAAATCTAAAAGAGTACTTTTGATTTTTGAAATGAAGCTCAGTCACGTTTGCTGTTGGGCAGAATGTTTACGAAAAAAAATAAACGTACAAACAAAAGAAGCAAAAGCAACAAATGAACAATAAAGAAAGTGAGGGAGAGACAGAAGCGAGAAAGAGTGGTCAAAGCCATGATTTCAGTCAGAAAGTGAAATGGGCAGCTTGCGGTTGTCATTGCAGATGTCTCACCACGTGGTGGTGTTCCTGAACCCTTACCGCCGTCCAGACTGTAAAATGGGACGCATCATGTCCACTGACGACTTTAAACATCTGGCAAGGAAGGTGAGTGGCAGTATCATGTATCCTTGTCTTTCTGTGCAGTTTATGCGTTGTTTCATGTGTGCTTGAAAGTGGTCTTGTGACAAATGAGTAAGTTTGTAGGCGAGAGAGTATAAAGTAAAGGGGAGAGGTAAAAACAGTGTTTCATACACAAGGCTGCAGCTTCAATAGAAGTAGATGGAATGGTGTGAATGTGAGTGGGTGTGTCTACCTTTTCTACATGAAAGTGAACAGAAAACTGGAATTGTGTGACTTAAAAATCAAAAGTTTTTTGACTTCAGTAAGAAGTTATGGTACTTGTTCTTTCAGTTTTGGGGGTTATCACCAAGAAATTAAGCTGAATGCATTCAACACTTTTAAAGCCTGTGCTCTTATTGAAATAATTTTCTGCCTGATCTGTGTAGTGAGTAAAAAACAGATTGCGCTCACGCTTTTTCCTGACGGCAAGACTGATTTTGTTGCAGTTGACTCACCATGTAATGGCCAAAGAGCTGAAACACTGCCGCCATGTGGAGGACCTAGAGGTCAACGAGAATGTCAAGGCCAAGGCCAAAGACTATGTAAAAAAGTACATGTCACGTTGCGGCCCTGTCTTCAAGAAATCCGCCTCCCCAGATGATTATGCTGCATAATGGTGGTTGTATATGGTTGATTGTGAACACATCTTTTGTCTTACTAACATGCTGGTGTGTATCTGAAATCTAGGCTAGGCTGCTTGGAAAGTGGAGAATGTAAGTGTGGGCTTGTTGTTGGTGTGTTTTCAATCCAATTTGTTGGTGATTGATTGTGCCAGTAGTGTGTATCACTTGTTGAGCTAAACTCTCTCAGGAAGGTGATTCTCAGCAAATATATGAAATAATTTACAAGTAATTACTTGGTGAGTGAATTACACAGACAGAACTGTGGCAATTGTTGTCAAGGTTTGTGTGAAATATAGTCTACTGTGTGCACTGGTGTGTGTGTGTGTGTGTGTTTGTGTGTGTGTGTGTGTCTGTGTGTGTGCACATTTTATGGAGTACTCACTATCAGTAATGATTTGTGTTTGTAATGTGTTTGTATGAATGAGTTTGTGGGGGTCCACAGCACATGTGTGTGCATGATGTATAGCATTTTTGTATAATATTACTGTTAAGTTTGATAGCATTACTCACAGTTATAAGACAATGATGGGAAATGTATCCATGTAATGCAGTGGTGTTGAAAATGTTTGGTGTTGGCAGCATGATACACAAACTATGTAAACAATGTTTGAAAGTGACAACTGCACTGCTCCTTTTTTGATTTGCACTCTTTCATCAGTTTTCAGTGGACTGATATTTCTTTGTACATTTATTAAATTGGTTAATTGGTTCCAAAGTTTGATTATTTAATTTGTGAAACATGTAAATGCAGATTTGATCAGTTATTTTTTATTGTGTCATTTGTAGACAAACAATACCTGATCCATGTGAGTGATGTTGCCAAGTTGTGACTTTTTTGAAAATTATCTTTTTTTCTACTTCTGTTAAAACTGATAGTCTTCTGTTAGTGTATTCAGCCATAATTTTTGGGATGGTGTGTGTGTGTGTGTGTGTGTGTTACTTCTGTGCTTGGGGGGTGTTTGTTATTTTATGTGTGTGGGTGTCAGTTTGTTCATTTTAGGATTATGACAGATTTCTGTGTGCTGAGTAAAAGACTCACATCAAGTATTTTCCTTTAGAAGTTTGCGCTTACATGTGTTCAGATTGATGCATATTTTCAAGCGCTTGTAATCCATGCGTTAAATAAGTTAAAGAAGTTTATCTTATCAATTACAGATTTGTGGGAAGGATCTTTCTTTCTTTTAGTTTCAGTAGCATGAATAAATCATATCCATGGTTTGAATATGTTTTTTTGTGTGTGCATATTTTATAGTATGTGAAATAGGCAGACCAGTATCTTCTGTCTGTTCAGTGATCTCCATCAGGAAGTCTTCATCTTGGTTTAATGAGGCTTGTAGCAGACAGTCTTTAATATTAAAAAAGATTGATCTGTATCAGGAAGTCCATCTTAGTTTGATGAGGCTTGCATGTAGCAGACAGTCTTTAATATTAAAAAGGCTGGTCCAGTAGACCACATTTCCTTTTGTATGTGTGTGCACGTATGAAAGTTGTTTTTTGTTGTTGTTGTTTTTTAATCACAGATTTGCATTTTTGCATTAACATTACCATGATTTTTTCCCCCAGATGCACAAATAAATGTCTTTTATGTATGAAGAAAAATCTGTGGTGACAAAGATGATTATGTTTTATGTTCCTTGGCAGATTTGGTCAGTTTTGGTTTTGAAACACAAGTGCTAGTTTACCTTGAAGATTCATTTAACTTTTTCCCATGCATTTTATTTGAGTGAGCAAGATTCTGAGTCTCAGAGTCTCCAGATCCGATTGTTGTGTGAAGGCAGAAAAGCACACAGTTTTAAATGGAGATACACTGCATTGATATAAAAACCTAAATTTTGCTTGCAAAATTGGAAATACATTGTATAAACCTCAGTTTTGCTTCTGAAAATAAAAATTGCCAACATTTGTTCTTCCTTATCTTCATCATCACTGCATCAATGCAAAACAACAGTTTTGCTAGCAAAAAGGAGTGACCAATACTTCATGTTTTCTCTGTCTCACCTTCATCAGCATAACTAGTTACCTTTGAATTGATATGAATCAAGTAGTTTGTTGCAGGGAAATAAATTTGTGCTTTTAATGAGATGTTGGCTTCTTTGAAACTGTTGAAGGAGCAGTTTCAGCGTTGACAACTTTTTAGAATGCTTTATGTTTTGTTGTTTTTGATTCCATTTTGATTTGTGCGTTTGTCTGGCTTTGGTATGTTTTAGACAATCCCCTTGATAACAGGTCCTGTGTTTTTACTAAAACTTTTTAAGACACTTTTTACTTATGCACAATTCAAGATTGATGTTGTTTTGTGTGTGTGTCTCTGTGTGTGTGATGGGGCAAAGCAAAAAGAAAAAGAAAAAAAAGAAAGAAAAAAATCCAGAAAAAGCCATTTTCTTTTTTTGGTTGTTGTTTTAATTGTAGATGTTAAAAAAAAAAAAGTCTGAAAAATATGATATTAATTTTTTTTTTGTATATTAAACTAAACCTTTTTTTTTTTTTTCTTTTTTTCTTTTTTTTGTTCCACTTGCAAAAATTGAAAAGGAAGCCTTTAGAATGTGTTTTGCAATTTCTTCTTCTTTGTTTTTTAATAGTATGTCATTGTCATATTGTTGTCTTTGAACCTAGGCCATTGTATTTTTTCTCTGAATAGTCATTAAGTTCCATCTATTTTTGTTCAGTTGTGCTGACTGAAGACATATGCAATTGATGAACATGATTGTATTGTTATCTATGTTACTGAACTTTGTGTTGAATGCTGTCATGTGTAGACTGTAGTTGACAACACCAAGCCCTTGGGGTGCTGTGAATAAGGGGCTGGGTTATTTATGGACAGCAGCTGGAATTTAAAAAAAAAAGAAAAAAAAAGGAAGCACAGTGACAATTAGGTGCCAGTGGTTGTAAGTGTAACCATGAACTTGAGAAGACATGAACTACACTCCCCTGCAGTGTCTAAGTCAAGTGCCAGAAGAAAGAAGATAAGAAACCTGCAACCTCAGCTGGCCATACCTTGCCCCTTTTAATGCAGTTTCAGTAAACTTAGCCTGATGAAATCCATTCCAGCAAATCAAATGTTCTCAATGTACACAGTCCAATGACTCAAACGCAGAAAGCTACTATAAAGAGTCACTAGTAAAATGTTAACATCGATTGATATGTTTTTGATAAGTCAAGCCTAACGTAGAAGAATCTTTATGCAGGCATGGCTGAAGTAAAAACAAAAAAACAACAACAAAAAACAGAGTGAGACTGACAAGTAACCTAAATCTTCATCAGTTTACAATATCTTTAATTTTAAAATCCCTTTTTAATCTTGTTGATATAACTTTAAGTTTGGGTAGGTAACTTATTTGATTTTTAATCTAACTTTTAATCGCTAAATTATGACTCAATAGTGTGTTTTAGTCTGTTTATGGCATGCAAAGCATGTTGTGATGTTTATGTTCATTATAATTGCATCATCCGCAGATAAATTAACATTGGCATATTTTTGTCTTGATACATTATCAATCAGATGTGTGAGTTCGAGTCTTTGAGTTAATACTTTATACTTGTGTTATTTAGAAGTTGATTCCTAATTCTAAAGTCAAATAAAAAAAAATAATGGATTCTTTTGCTAGGAGTATCATCTTAAGATGAAGTACTGTTTTCAATTTTTTTCGTCAACATTGCCTTGTTATACTTGTGTTATCTTCCACAGTGAGCATAATTTTTTTTCAAAATGTCTGTTAAATATAAAAACAAAATCTTAGATTAGTACCTCCAAGATACCGTACTTGTCTTGTCGATACCTTTGTGTCAGTGCTGTTGTGGTTAAAGACAAGAAAAGAGGAATAAAAAAAATAAAAAACATGTTCACATGGTAAATTGCTTTCCTGTCAAAAATGTATGTTTCCATATTCACAAAGTAAATTGCTGCCAGCATTTAACCAGAAAAAAAACCCAAGGCTTTGACAATCTCATGTCCAGTTTAAACCATGCCAGTTCAACTGTTTTGATGGATTTACTCTGTAACATTGATGGAAACAGCAAAAAGTGCAGGTTGTTAGGCACTCTTTTCTTAAGGTTTTCGTTCCAGTTTTTTAAACATGAAAAATATAGACTATACCATTCCTTAGGCTCTTCATTGCGACTGCTGCACAGTCATGTTTGAGCTCAAGGGTACTGATGCTTGCTGGCAGCTGTGTGGATGGCAAGTTTAGGTGATTGTTGTATTCTGTGAAGACCTGTGTCTGGGGCTTTCTTCCACACCTGGTCACTGTTCATGTTGTAATATCAAATATGATACAGACTGAAGCTGAGGAGCCAGCGTGCTGCCTTGTAAGTGTAATGTTTCCTCTCCCCATTCTTCCTCCTGCTGTCTCAGCTGAGGTCTAATCTTGTTCAGGATTTTAGACTTGTTTGGCATTCAGATGACAGAATTGTTATTGCTTTGACACTTTTTAAATATTTTGCAGCCATTTATTAAAGACTGAGATATAATGATTATTGTGGTGTTTTAAATTGTCAGCATTAACTACAATTATTCAATGGTAATTCCATAACCAGCAGTATCAAACTTCTGTTGTATGTCTCGAGTCGTTTGACCTGTATCTCAAAGGTACATATGTGAAACAGACACCATTTGGCCATGTGGCCCACATCTTGTGTAATGGTCTGCATTGGGGTCAGCTCTGGCACAGTGCTGATTGAAAAAGAGTTGTGAATTTTATTCCGCTGCATGAACCACTGTGCCGCTGGTATTGATCATAGACAGACCTGTCATAAAAGCTGACACATTTGGGTGATTCAGTAAACCCTCAACTTGTGCTCTCAGTCTGTTAATCCTGACAGGGGTATAGAGTCTGTTCATGGAATGCCTTGATGTCAGGTGTTGTTTAGTTTCATCTTTGTTGTAATTTCTATAACTCTTATTCTTTTTTCCCCAGGCCTCCAGATTTGTTTATTTGATGGGTCACTAGACATAATTATGATATGAGTGTGTTTTCTGTGAGACTTGTTCTGCACAGTTACACTTTGAGTCATGATCACACAGTCAGTGACATTTCCAGGTCATTTGTCTGTGCATATGGTGATGGTAAATGATACTTCCAAGTCATTTGTCAGTTTCCCCCTTGCCTCATCAATGATGTGTTACTTTTTTTTTGTCCTTTGTTCCTTAAAATTGATTTAGTTTGTGTGTGTGTGTGTGTGTGTGTGTGTGTGTGTGAGAGAGAGAGAGAGAGAGAACCAGTGTATATGTTTTAAACTTTTCTTTTTATTTTCTGTGAAAATGTGTACAAAAATTGTACAGTGTAATGGAACTGGTGAACATGTGTTTGCTATTGAGTCAATTTGAGGTCATGAGGACCGTTATTAACTGTTAAGAATTGGTGAAATGTTCCTCATTCGTTGTAAGATGTTTGGAATTTAAATAATAAAAATTATTACAAGTTTCAGCGGTTTTGTCTTTGTGTGGTGCATGTGTAGGACGTGATGGTGATGATTTAGCAAAGCAAATCGTGAAATAACCATTGAAATAAAAAAACAAACGACACAAAGCTGAATACAAGACTATGCATTTTGATTTGTGATCTGAGAAGACAGTCAATTAGATGTGTGTTCTCAGAAGGCAGTCCATTAGATTTGTGTTCCAGGAAGACAGTCCATTACATTTGTGTTCCAGTAAGATGGTCCATTAAAGTTGTGTTCCAAGAAGACGGTCCATTAGAATTGTGTTCCAAGAAGACAGTTCATTAGATAAGTGATTCAAACAGTTCTTTTTTGTTCAGAGTGGTATTGTCAGGGAATGCTGCAGCTACTTTCTATGAGGTTGATTATTTTGCCAATGTGTGTGTGTGTGTGTGTGTGTGTGTGTGTGCAAGGAGGTTGGGGTATGGCGTGGGATACTTGCAGAGCTTACACTTATAGATGCTGGTATATGCACTTGTGCTTGCATATGTGCGTGTGTAAACAGAGTGGGGGGGTCTAAGTTATTTCTAATATATGTGCATATGGCCGCATGCCATTTGAAAGGATTGCCTTATTGTAATACACTTGTCTGAAGTAAGCAAGTACGTACATTACTACAAATAACTTCATTTTTATAGCACCTTCCCATGTAAAAGATGGTCAATTGTGCTGTACAATGCAAAAGTTGATGTTTAAAACATGCATTTACACTTAAAAGGACAATTTCAAGCACAACCCTGCACAGACATCAAACACCAACAATAATTTATGCACACACATGCACAAAAACAATGCACACAACACTCAAAACAAATATCAAACATCAAAATGCCTAAATCATGGAATCACATATCAGTTATAGACACAAGTATCATTATACTGAAAAAACATACCACTTAAAACAGTATGTACTGAAAACCAAATACATACATCACAATACAGAAATAATATACAACTAAAATCACAGAACCTAAAAATCAGTCTCACCCTCTCTATCCTACACACAACATCTCAACAACATATATTACGGAAAACAGGAACAAGCACACTCTACCTCTGTTGCAGGCATCAGGAGAGGTGGATTTCAAAGAGGGGCATTTAGATTTTTTTTTTAAAGTTGCAAAGTACAGAGTCTTTTTTCTCAGAGACAGAGGCAGGGAGTTCCAAACAGTAGGTCTATAGACAAAGATTTTGTTTATCAAAGGTCTGAATGGAGAACCAAGGAACTGTAAACAGAGAGGTGTCGATAAAGCGTAGCATCCTATAAGGATAGAAAAGTTAGAGAAGATAAAGATGTGGTGGCATATCACTGTGATACAGGCACAGAAAGCAGAGACAAACAATCTTGTACTGAATTCTAACCTTCACAGGAAGCCACTGAAGTGTTCTGAGCTGTGACGTTGCACCTTGTGCCTGGGTTTATGGAGCACAAGTCGGGCTGCATGATTTTGAATGCATTGAAGTTTATTCAGTTTGCTATCACGGAGACCTGCTAAGAGAGAATTGCTGTTGTCAAACCTAGATAGTATGAAGGAAACAATAATTTTTTCCCCTTGTGTTTCATGTTTAATGCCTGTGCTGCGAAAAATCTAATTTACTTCATAACATCATTTATCAATATATTTTTCCAAGACTCCTTGATGACATACCTTTTGTTAGACCAGAGATATAACTGCTTCAGTTGTCTACCATCTGCATCATGTGACTCGTTATCATGACATAACGCATTCTGACACTGTTTCAGCAAAAGTGGCCCACTGTTAAGTCAATTTAATGTCAAGTCTTTCTTAAGCAGTCACAGCTCTCATTTTTGATATCAAATTGAACTCTGTTTCAAGTTTTAGACCAAACCAAGAATAATCCACAATATTTTATTCCCATTTTTGTTACAGACAGCAGATGCAAGTGGATAAAATAGGTAATGGAATGTGATGGGTATAGAAATATACACAAATATAACTTTGTATGAGTTGTTGACAATGCTTGATTCCATGTGAAATAAGGTCATTAATCTCACAACCCCTCACCAAAGAAAAAGATTTACAGCAAATGACAACTTAATTTGCTTAATTACATTATGAATGGAAAATGATAAGGTACAGGTACAGGTACAGGATTGGGGACTTTCCTGTAAGCCTTCTGGCTTTTTAACGTCCCTTCACTATTGTCTTAATCAAGTGTTGCACATGCGCCAGGAAAAAGTTTCTTGTTCACTGATCAAAATCAAATGGTTTTATTAGAGATTTTTCATCATTGTCGATAAGATTTTTGAACTGGTTAATAGTGTTAGCTGTTTTTGTTGAGTTAGTCAGTGCATTCCAGCCTTTCACTGCTCTAAAACTAAAAGACGATTTACGAACATTTGTTCTACAATATTTAATGTAAAGATTAGTATCTGAGTTTCTGGTAACTTGGGATTTGCTAGTAGAGAAAAAGGTGCTATGATCAATGTCGACCATTCCGTTCATTATCTTAAAAACTAGTATCATGTCTCCTCTATATCTTCTATATTTTTGGGAGTGCAAATTCAACTGTCTCAAACGACTTTGATAGTCAAGATCTCTAAGTTCTGGAATTATTTTAGTTGCTCTCCTTTGTACTTGTTCAATTGCTTTGGACTGTCTTATTAATCTGGGATACCAAATTGTATTGCCATATTCTAAACATTGTTCATTTTCAAAGTACGTTTTCTGGTTAACTTGTAAGCCATTTTATTACCATAGCTAACATTGCAGTTTCTGTACCTACTCCAGCTACAAAGGCTGCTCAGTCAAACAAAACCAGACCATCCAAAGCTTACATCATTATTGTTACTGCCCTTGAAGAGTACAGTGATTCCTTCCCTCATGCCATTCTCAAATTTGTACGTCATGGCCAAACACGAGATAGGCATTGGTGGTACAGAGTAACATGTTCCGTGCCTTTGCCTGTCTCAAAGTCATCATCACGGATGGGGTCAAGGAGTGCACCTTTAAGTAATCCAGTACACCAGGACTTCTGCAAGGCATAAATAAAGACAGCTTGCTGCTGCTGAACTTCAGAAGGCCTAGAAGCCTTTTCCTCATCTGGTGCATCATCTCTGACAGTTTCTTGACAAAAACAACAAAAAACCCAACAATAAAAAACAACAACACAAACTAACACCCCCATTCCCTCCCCAAAACCCCAAAAGCTGTGTGTGTGTGTGTGTGTGTGTGTGTGTGAGTGTGTTATTTTAATCGGAACATCGATTAAAGTATTTTACAGTTATCGTTCATTACGTTTCTTTTGTGGCGAAGTTAACATGTGTCCGAACTCGATGCAACTTTTGATTTTGCGAGTCGGTCAGAATCACGTTTCTTGTCCTGGGCTGACAGGAAAACTGTTTTCAGAGACCCAGGTTTTGACACACAACTGACAGACTTGTAGGAATCTGGTGAACAATTCTTTTTTTGCGGCGCCCCAATGACTAAAGCTTCACAGAGCTGAGAAGAAGATTGCATTGGCTATGGACGAAGATGAAATCTGATGATTTGTGTTTGGTTAAAAATTGCAGTTGGCACGCATAGATGTGGAAATGAGTCTGTACACAGAGCCTCCTACAGGCATCATCTCCTGTCAAAAACTAGAAAAATATACGTTGAAAAGACTCGACTTCCTTCTCAAAGTACTGGCAGCGCGAGGAAACCAAACGAAACTGCACCAGATTGTGTGCGACTCGATAAATACACCGGACAGCGACTGCCTCATTGGCGGCTCTGTGAAGGATAAAGTATCACATTTCAGTCTGAGGTTAGTCATGCAACTTAGCTGTCGTGAAACGCATGGGTTGTCATTAGTAGAACTGATAGCACTTGACAGCCCCCCCCTCCCACCCCACCTTCCACTCTTTGTTGCCAACCTGTGTATGGACCTCTCGCCAAAATGTGTTCTGGACTCTCTCTCTCTCTCTCTCTCTGCATTGGTGATGGAACAAAGGAGACTATGAAGTGGCTAGAATATTCCCTGAAAGTGTGGACTGGAAAAACATATTGACACAGGAACTAAGCACAAGTCTGTTGGAGTCTAATTGAAAGCAAAACAAATGAGAGTATTGAAAAATATATCCTGTGCAGACGTTTTCCATCAAGAAATTTATTCCAAAAATTTGATTAAAGCACAAAACCTTTAAAACCTACAAGAAATTCAGGATTAAGGAAAACTATAAATTGTATAATGGAGACAAGGGATGCTCTTTCTTTCCCCTTGAAATTCTTATTTGGTAAGAGTTTGAAAGAAGGGAAGGTACCAGACAGATGGAAACTAGCAGAGGTCAAATCTGTTTTCAGAAAAGGTAATAAGAATGAACTAAGTAACTTCAGACCAGTTAGCCTTACATCTGTGGTATGTAAAACTTGCGAAGCTATCATCAGAGATAGGCTGACTAAGCATTTAATTAAAAATAATCTTTTATCAAATTACCAGTATGGATTTACTTCTGGAAGGTCTTGTGTTGCACAGTTATTAAATGATATTCAGACTGGATGATTATAATAAACAACAATATGCCTCTAGACATTGTATACCTTGACCTTCAAAAGGCCTTTTTATAAGGTTCCACATAAACGACTGATACACAAAATGAAGGGCTATGGTATAAGAGGTAGTTTACTTAGTTGGGTACAAGACTTTTTACATAAAGAAACTAGTATGTAAGCATTTCAGATGAGAGGTCAGACACATCAAATGTAACCAGTGTTCCTCAGGGAAGTGTTTTGGGGCCAGTATTATTCATTCACTCAATTAGTGATATGCCAGATGTGTTGGAGTGTTTTGTAAAAATATTTGCTGATGACACAAAGGCTTACTATGGAATGAATAATAAAGAAAAGCAAATTCTGCTCCTCAAGTCAAAGTCAAATGGACAGAGACGTGGCAAATTAAGTTTAATAATGAAAATTGTAAAGTACTTCTTGTTGGTAAAGATAACCCAAAATACACTTATCATATCAACTCTGATGATATAGAAGAAACACAATTAGAAAAGGATTTGGGAATTTTGGCCCAAGTACACTTAACATATCAACTCTGATGATATAGAAGAAACTGAATTAGAAAAGGATTTGGGAATTTTTGTGGATAAAAATTTAACTTCTGAACAGCACATTAATGCTACAGTAAAAAGAAACAAATATAATAGCAGCCATGATCACCCATTTTATCCAGTATAAAAAAATAAAGATATCATGGTGCCATTATTTAAATAATTAGTAAGACCAATACTGGAATATGGTAGTGTGGTATGGTCCCCTAACCTTAGAAAACATACTGACTTGATTGAAAATGTACAGAGAAGATTTACTAAACAAATTATAGGGATAGAAAGTATGCCCTATGAATAGAGACAAACTAGTTTGAAATTCCCAAGCCTGGAATATCGCAGGTTAAAGGGTGATATGATTGAGACATATAAGATTTTACATGGACATTATGACAAGAGCATTACACAAATTCTTTTCACCCTAAAGGACAGTTATACCAGGGGACAGCCACTAAAACTAATGAAGACATTCACCAAATCAAACCTTTTTTCACACTTTTTCACAAACAGGGTTGTTAAGTTCTGAAAAATCTGCCCAGTAACATTGTCACTGCAGGAACAGTGAATAGATTAAAAATTTTATTTGATAAACACTGGAAAGATTATGGTTTCCAAGTTAATTTCTCCATAGGACGCTAGCCATAACATTAGTAACTGCACACTCTTTTTCAAGTATGAAAAGTAAACAAAAAGAAGAAGAAGAAAAAAAAAAGAAGTCCTAACTGATCAGGCAAAAGGCTGATAAAGCCTAAAAGCTGTGACATTTGATATGATATATGTTTTTGTGAGTGTGTTCTTGAGAAATTTTAAACTGTGGATGCACAATGCTCATTCACGGACAGGCTCACAATTATTTTCACTATTATTTGTAGAACATTTTTACTATAATAGAGGTACAGATAGAAATGCACAATGATGATAATAGTGAAACCCAAGCTATGAATATGATAATTCACTAATCATCAAGTCTGGTCCTATCTTATATGAACTGTTTCATTGGTCCTTTGTAAACTAAAGCAGTAAAGACTAAAGGTCTGTTTGCTTTCCAGGCTGCTCATGGGTGGAGATCCTGAAACACAGCAGTTCTTTGAAGAAGCTGAAACAGCATGGTTTGACTTTAAATTTTCCTGCTTGAGTGAGCACGAAATGAAACAGTTATTTTACAGTGTGGATAGGGTTCTGAAGAAAAACAGTGTCCACACTCAAGGGTGTAATGAACCGGCTTTCCATGGAGGGGAAAGTGTTGCCAGCATTTTGCATGTGTTCAGAAGCATCAGACAGTCTGCAGGATCCTGGAAAGACGTTATCAGGCTTTATATGACACAATGCAGCTCCCTTCAGTTCTCTGTGCCTTTCCAGAGTGTGTTGAGTCTGGTACGAAAAAGACAAGTGATGTTGGACAGAGGAACAGCAAGGGTTCCCTGGTGTAAACTGCGTGAAGTTGTCACAGAACAGTTTTCATCACTGATGCAGTTGGCATCAGTGCAGGCCAGCCGGCAGTTTCCTGCTGCTGTTGCTGATGACAGAATGAGACTGTTGTGGAGGAAGATGAAAGTGAGTTGTCTTGATAAGTTTATGTTGGTATAGTTTAAAACTGGTCTTGATGGTTTTATGTTGGTATAGTTTAGAACTGGTCTTGATGGTTTTATGTTGGTATAGTTTAAAACTGGTCTTAATGGTTTTATGTTGATATAGTTTCAGAACCTCGTGAATAACAATAAGATGAAATGATTTTGCTAATGAATAATAACAAATTCATTGATCAATTACATGTACATATTTAAATTTACAAATCAAATTATCTTTCAGGGGATGGACAGCATGCATGTGTGCACACACCCCACCACTACAACAGAAATGCTTTTTTTCCATTCTTCTTGTGAACTGATTAAGGTTTGGAGAACTCCAGCAAAAAAGTAAACATTGTAAAATTTTGTAAAACTCAGTGTTACTGTGAACAGTGCGTTTTCCAAGTATAGAATATTAGTAATCACTTAGCTGATAACAGGAGTAAAAGCTTGAAACATGAAATACCGATTATTCTGATATATGTTTCAGAAGGTATTAAACCAGGATACCTTTTCTTTTGAGTAACAAGTAGTTTGAAGACAACGCCACCACTGAGTGTGGACACAATGGAGGATTTCAGTGCAGAATCAAAATCCAAGTCTTCAAGCTCTAGTTGATGGTTTTATTCACTCATGCACATGCTTTTGGTGTGTATGGAGGATTGCAGGGTACAAGCATGTGCTGTTTATTGATGATTGGTGCATTGGTGTGAATTTTAGTTTCCTTCTCTGATATAACTCAATAAATCTTTATTCTGACTCTGTGTTTTAAAGCAGATACATATTGGTTTCCTTCTCTGATATAACTCAATACATCTTTATTCTGACTCTGTGTTTTAAAGCAGATACCACTGTTACAAAACTTCACATGGTAAAGACTTTAAAGAAAAAAGTGTCAGCTATTCTTGCAAACTTTGATCACATGGTAAATAAATGATCATTTCAGCACATCTATAGAAGATGGCACCCTGCTTCTTTGGGTGTGGGTTTGGTGCCAGGATTGTCACTGGATCAAGTGGATGCCATGGCCAAGCACTATCCACTGTGCATGTCAACACTGTTGCGCTCGCTTCGTCAGAAACATCGTCTGGGACATCATGCCAGGGTGAGTATGTAAAACTTTCTGTGGGGATTTTAGTTACAGTGCAAATATTAGCATTTGTGCTTCTTTTCATTGTTGTTGTAAACAACCAAGATCCAAGGCATCATATGGCATGACTTTATTTCAAATGAGGAGGTCAGAGAGACATCTCAGACTGAGGTCTCTCACTCCCAGTTCAGCACAGCTGTCCCCTGCTCTGATGTTCAGGTTTCCAATCCATGGCTTGGCATGCTGTTTTTGTCAGGGTGAACTTCAGTACATGTCACAGCCAGCAGAGATGCAGTTTGCAAATGGTGGTTGACATGAGAGGCCGATCTTGTTGACAGACATTGGGGTGACACTCATATTGATAAACTAGCTGAGGACAGTGGACTATGCAGCGCCTTGATTGCCTCATGTGTCCATCGATGCAGGAGCATCTTCAGTCTTAGTAAATGTTAACAGAGATGCCAACTGTTATGATTTCGCTGTATTTTGTTACGCTTGATTGCAGTTTGTTCTAATGTAACGCCAACGTCAATATTGTTACAATACATAGCATTGCCACATGCTTTCCTGTTGTAATATTACCCAGACGCTCTATACTTATCGATCACGAGGCCAGGGCAGTCACCACTAACCTTGGTCTCATGTGATGCTGCTCAGCCAGTTGTGTGTGTGTTTACATTGAAACAAAATTGAGCGGACCAGTCAGCTTAATCATTTGCCAAACAAGAGAGAATGTGGCTAAATCAAGTTGCATCTCGGTCAAACAGTGTCTGTGCCCATTTGCTGATATGGCTCAGAATCCAAGTGTTCCGTCCAAATTCAAAATGTTCCTACCAAATTTCCTGACTGTTGCTACAACACTTGACACGGGTTGGCATCATTGCGTGAACAACCCAAGCATGCTTCCAAAAGTGTATGTATATGTGTGCTGATGTTCAGGATATGTGATTTAGCAAGTGCAGTTCATGTGTTTTTCATTGCAGATCCAACTGACCCTGTTCCTGAAGGACCTGGGTCTTCCTGTGCACCATGCCCTTGCTCTCTGGCGGCAGGAGTACAGTCGGCCCCGCGGTGAGGGCAGCGGTTGTGCTCACAGCTGGCAGACAGATGGCCGCCGTTACACCTACAGCATCCGACACCTGTACGGCCTGGAGGGGGCACACCGCAACTACGGGGGCCACTGCTGTGATTCCCTGCAGGTTTGTGTGGGAACTCTTCTCCCTGATGTTTGAGCAAGTCGTTCCTTGTTTTCTTGCTTGCTTTCATGTTAAAAAAACAACTTAATAACAAAGATATATGTGAGCATGTATGCACTTGTGTGTGTGTGTATGCATGCGTGTATTTTTGTAAGGGAGGTGTGAGTGTCAGTATCTTATTATTTGCATTATGTTGTATGTTTGCCGGGCAGGCATTCATACATCACAGGAAAACAATGTTGTATTGATAAATGGGCACTGTTCACTACAGTGGTAGTCAGCAGTTCATGGGCATATTGTTTTCTGAAAATGTATCTGCCTTTGAAGCACTGAAGTTCAAGAGATCATGAATGATGCAGACTATGGAAGAGATAATTTATACTTTCACTGCATGTATTTTACATTTTGCTCTGCCTCTGTTTTGTATGTTGAGCCTTTCTACTTTGACTGTTTATATTTTCATTTATTATGATATCTTAAGTTTGATGTAATTTTAGTGAAGAAATTTCCTTAATCATAGATTTCGTCATACTTATCATCATAAAGCTTACTTACAGTTTAACTTAAAGGTACTTATGTAAACTACAGTAAATGTTTATGCAAAATGACAAAAACTGATCTAGTCACACTATTGTGCCCATCATTACTGCTATTAAGACCATAAATTCTTTTAAAATTCTTAGGTCAGATTCAGATGATAAGTGTATAATAAAATCTTTTTACAAAAACAGCAAGTGTGTACCCAATGATAAATGATGACTTGTTTTACAGCAACGTGTTGTTGGCTGCAATGAAGAAGGTGGCTGTCCATTCTCACACTGGGACAACAGATCTCTGTCAGCAGAACTCAGTGCCTTGGGCCTGTGTTCTAAGGATGTAGCAAACATTGTTTCTCTTTGTGAAAAAGGCCTTTTTTCTGCTGCTTGCCATCAGAGCCTTCGAATCATAAGCTGCACCCAGCCAGCAGAGAGTGAAAATTCTGATCAATGGTCAAAACGCGAAGCAGAGGCACAGTCCTGTCATCAGTTGACCATCCCATCCAGTCCACATGACTCATACCACGCTGACTGCAGTAAGAATCAGGTTTGTGATGTGGAAGATCTTTTGGACACACACAGGGTGAAGTCAGCACAGAGTACAGCCAAATCACCTTCAACCAAAGATGGCAGTCCCAGTTTGGCAGTCACAGCAGCTGAAAAGAAGCAGTCAGGCACTTCCTGTGGAATTGAAAATATGTGTGAAGGAAGTCATAACAGCAGAGGTTCGCCCGACATTCACTGTGAACACCCAGTTTGCATATTTTTTCCATGTAAGCTGGAAAGTAAGGATGTTACCTTTGACGTTTCCTCAAGTTGTATGGATCAAGTGAATGAGTATTTGCAGAGTACAAATGTAGTGTTTTCAGAAGGCCAAGGTGTTGAGTGTTTTGAACACGAAGTGTGTCCCAGCCAAAGCCAAGAAAAGCATGCTGCTTCCACCTCATCTATAGAACCCTCGATCCATCCTGTCATTTTCAGACCTGTTCACTATGTTCACATCAGTTACAACTGCTTGCTCCAAGGATTGAGGTCTTGACAGCAGTTTGAGATATGTGTGGCTGATTGTTGTGTGTAGACATCCATGTCAAAAGATGTCAAATGTGAAATGCATGTAATTGTCTCATGAAGAATGAAATGTTGTACAGCAAGTGTCCACAGAAAGATGCATGGAGAAACAAAACAGAACAAACTGCACATCTTTCCTCCTCTTTTTCTCCATTTGTGATTACTTCTTCTTCTTCTTCTGCGTTCGTGGGCTGCAACTCCCACGTTCACTCGCATGTACACGAGTGGTTTTTTTACGTGTATGACCGTTTTTACCCCGCCATGTACGCAGCCATACTCCGCTTTCGGGGGTGTGCATGCTGGGTATGTTCTTGTTTCCATAACCCACCGAACGCTGACATGGATTACAGGATCTTTAACGTGCGTATTTGATCTTCTGCATGCGTTTACACACGAAGGGGGTTCAGGCACTAGCAGGTCTGCACATATGTTGACCTGGGAGTTCGGAAAAATCTCCACCCTTTACCCACCAGGCGCTGTCACCGTGATTCGAACCCGGGACCCTCAGATTGAACGTCCAACGCTTTAACCACTCGGCTATTGCGCCCGTCTGTGATAACTAACTCCCATACACTTGTATCTTACATACAAGTAGGGTTTCTTTCATATGGAAGACCATTTTTACCTCACTACTTAGGCAGCAATTTTCAGGGGTGTGCAAGCTGAGTATGTTCATGTTCTATTTGCCAGAAATTTTCTTCCTCTCCAGAAGACTCTGAGTGGTAGTCTGGACACTAGTTAATCAGATGATGTGATAAAATGAGGCCCTGTGTGTTACACACACTTGGCGCACATGTGAAAAAGAACCCATGGCAACAAGAGAGTTGTCTGGCAACATTTTGTAGTAAAATCCACTCTTGACGCATTTGCGTGTTCTGTGTGTGTGTGTGTGTGTGTGTGTGTGTGTGTGGCTGTGTATGCAAGACTGAAGCCTGACTGAATGACACAGGAAACAAAATGAATGGTGAAAGGGAACTCTCAGTCAGCTACCCAGGTGAGCAGCCTGTTGTGCAAATGACTTTTTGTTTGTTATGCACTTTTAGCTTTGTCTTTTACCAAGGATAGGAGATATATAAGTATCTATTTCAATCAACCAATATTTGGTCTTCTGTCCTTTATGAACATGAAGCAGATTAAGGCACTGGTATGTCTGTACAAGTTGAGTTGGGGTACTGGGAAATAAAAAGAAAAAAAAAAGATCTCCACCCTAAACCCAACCACCATCAATACCAGGACTGAACCCAAATCCCTCAGATTGTAAGTCCAGTGTTCTAACCACTTGACTGATTCTCCTCATTTTGTTCAATCTATAGTTCATTTGCTTGCATGTTTTTCTTCCTGCTTTCACACGCAAAGTTCAGACAGAACAAAGACACTTGGTTTCCAATGTATTTCACCAACACTTATTTGACACATCAATCCACTCTTCCACATCTATCTTGCACCTCACTGAAGTTGAATGGGTGTAGGGCCTTGGAGGAGAGGGGAGACGGTGGTGTTTTCCAGAGACAGGGAAAGAACGTTCCTATAAGAGAAAGTGCCAACAATAATCTTCTATCTACAAGCAAAATACTGTTATGGAGGCATGCTGCATTTACATCCTGTAACAAGATTTTGTCAAGTGCAGTATAAATTGATTCCATTCCACATAAATATCCATTAGCATTGAAACAATGCACAATTGCACAAATTATCCAGACATGTTTTAGTTCATTTCTACTGAATTAAGTAGAGCAATGCCAAAGACAACAAAATAATCTGACAAGAAAAAAACTGACAAAAAAAAGAAAAGAAAAAAAAAAGAGAGAGACCAGTACTTGTTAACATTGCGGTAACAATCATCTTTTGCTGATATGGCAATGATATGATTTTTCTTCTTGAACAGTACCTATCTGTTAACTTATGAAGCAAAATGTTTGCATACAGGAAAATAAGTTTCCTCAATAAAACAAAGCATCATATTAAATCTGAGTGAAAACATTCATCAAGTGATTAATTGGAGTTTGACAAATAAACGATGGAGATCTTAATTTAGGATTGTACCATTTCTTTACTGACACCAGGCAGCCAAATACCAGTCATACTGATGTCTGAGGGGGGAAAAAAGTAAAAACAAAAAGAAACACAATAGTATACAACTATCAATCATCTCAGTATCCTTTTTCTGACAGAAAAGACAGCACAGAAAAGCTACGAGATTTTAGTATGAGCAGCGACTAGTGATTATCACAAGAGTTTGGGTGAAATTGTAAGTGCATTGTAAAAAGAAAAAAAAAGTATTATAAATAAATACTTGAGCCTGCACCATGTGCTGTTTTAAGCCATGCATATAAATAGCTGATATCATTTTCACAATGAAAGCAAGCTGAATATTCATGAGTGCATATTGGTGTGCCTGTAAATTGAAATCTGGCCATTCAAATGCCTTACATGCTGTGTACAGTCTTGACGGGAAACAAATTGTGATAAATCAGAAATTTCAAATTATTTTTTTTTAATCACTGTTCCTCCAGGTCATTCACTTTTTGTTGTCCTTTCCATAATATATCATTCATTGATTCATTTAACATATGTGATGATAAAAAAGAAAAAGAAAAAAAAGAGCGCACACTCACAGATAAATAACACTTCTCAATCACAGGTGTAGAACTTCAAAATGGACGGACAGTCACAAGGCAATAAATACAACTTCATCACAACCTATGAAGATAATATGCCCGTTATATGCTTCAGTGGTCATAAAATAACACATTCTAATCATCATCAATTTTCTTGAGATGGAATAAGGTTGGGGGAGGCTGAGGCATGAGATAGTGAATATTTTTTTTTAAAGTTTAGTTTAAATGTATTTATGTAGATCATGCTCTCTCTCTCTCTCTCCGTATATATATATATATATATATATATATATATATATATATATATATATGTACAGACGGGCGCAATAGCCGAGTGGTTAAAGCGTTGGACGTTCAATCTGAGGGTCCCGGGTTCGAATCACGGTGACGGCGCCTGGTGGGTAAAGGGTGGAGATTTTTACGATCTCCCAGGTCAACATATGTGCAGACCTGCTAGTGCCTGAACAACCTTCATGTGTATATGCAAGCAGAAGATCAAATACACACGTTAAAGATCCTGTAATCCATGTCAGCATTCGGTGGGTTATGGAAACATGAACATACCCAGCATGCACACCCCCGAAAACGGAGTATGGCTGCGTACATGGCGGGGTAAAAACGGTCATACACGTAAAACCCCACTCGTGTACATACGAGTGAACGCAGAAGAAGAATATATGTACAGACATACTGAACTCATTTTAGTTACTCTATTTGACACTTCAGCTCAAACATGAGACAGCGTTCATGCCAAGTAGCTTATTCTGTAGCTTCTTCCAAATGTGGATGGCAAATTCATATAATTCACAATTCATTCATTTCTAACTCGAACAATTTGGTGTGTGAGAAATGATTAACATAAAAACAGACTTGAGACTTACAATGTGTGTCCTGACATTAACTGTTACTTTTTTTTCTTTTTTTTTTTCTCAAGGCCCGACTAAGCGTGTTGGGTTATGCTGCTGGTCAGGCATCTGCTTGGCAGATGTGGTGTAGCGTACATGGATTTGTCCGAACGCAGTGACGCCTCCTTGAGCTACTGAAACTGAAACTGTACCTGGGTGGTTATACCAAGATCATTTGTTGATAAGTGTCTACAATTAGACATTCTCTTTGTTGTTTTAAAATTTATTCTAGGAAAAAAGTGCATGTCTTGCGTATTTAATTAATTTAATCAATGAACTACATCCTTTTTTGAGATGTTTTGTGATTTAATTAAAATAATAAGTCAACAAAACAGGAAAATGATCTTCCACAGCTCCCTTCTTTAACACACACAATTATTTACACCTATCTTGGAATGTATTTGGGTTAGGAATTGGTCATTTCCATACACACCATTCATGGCAAACATCAACCACCTTTCTGGGATCATTTGGGATCTACCAAATACTCCTCACACACTTTGGCAAACAATATTAAAACGTATGTACACAATATAATCAACACAACACCGCTCAGAGAAGGCTTACTGAACACCCCCAAATTACACAACCATTTTTCTGTTTATAATCCCAAGTCAATATCACACACACACATGCCAACACACATATGTTAACAATGGCATCTTTTCATGCATTGGTTCAGCTTTGTTAAAATAAACCTTGTTTGTTTTCTTTTTCTCCCCCCTGCACACAAAAACCACACAAGTTTCTTTGTCACTCTCCCTCACCCCCACACTCCCCCATTAACATCAGTTGCCACTGACATGGATTTCTTGGAAATGTCCAATTGAAATATTCCTCACCCTACATTATGGTACCACAAAAACAGCAAGAAAGAATACGAACATTCAACATGCATCTTTTCCTTGGATGGAATGGAAAATGCCAGAGCAAGTCAGGCTGTCGATACAGATAACTATGTACACAATGAAACATTTATTATGTTATAATGACTCCACCATCAGACCACTTGATGAATAGTGATTTTTTAAAAAGTAACTTTGTATTGAACAGTATATTTCTGTACCAGGTAATCTATCTATCTTGAAGAAATCTTTCGTCTGACTTCAGATGCATGATATGAAACATTTTGGCAACGGAACACTGAGAAATTTGTGTCATATTAACAGCTTAAGAATACTGCAGATTACTGTCAGGCACACATAAAACTGTCTCCTTGGTAATCAGATTTAAAAATCAGGATATAAGTAAAGTGTGTTGCTTTAATTGCATATTTTTTTTATCTGCTTGGCACCATCTGCACTGCAAGGCCAAATACTGTTCCTCACTTAAAGGGCTCTTTGAGAGGTGGGGGGTATGGAATAGGATAACTGATCACAGCTTTTTTCAAGATTTCATTCTGTTGTGTTCACAACCTCTGCTAGGTCTGGTCCTGTATATCCAATATTGATGGGGAAAAGCAAGGCGTCCTTAACACAATGGCTTTACCCACCCGATGAAGCTGACCCTTCAGCCAACAGACAGGCTGTCTTCACATCACAGTCCATGAAAAATGAACCTGTAAGTCAATGGAGATGAGTTTCAGTATAAACAGATGAGCCTCCAGTCAGTATAGTCACGGAAGTCATGAGGCTAAGGAGATTTTTCCCTGCAGAGCAAGGGAAGAGTCTCCAGGCCACTGGGACAGTCAGTTCTTCAGTCCAACGGGATGGGTCCAGCAAGATGCAAATCAGCTGCCGTTCAAGACTGGGGCCTCGTCCTCGTCCCCTCCCGCCATGTCATCCAGATCGGGCACCATGCTCTTGATCTTCTGTTTCTTCTTGTCCTCCTCTAGTTCACCCAGTCCTGCACACAGCCATGTGTCAGCTGGCACAGCATTCTTTTGAAGGAGGACAACAGCACTGTTTTAAATGAAGCCAAACCACATGTGAACTAGTGTAGCTTTCTTTTGGAGGAAGACAACAGCACTGTTTTAAATGAAGCCAAACCATCACATGTGAACTGGTGCAACATTCTTTTGGAGAAAGACAACAGCACTGTTTTAAATGAAGCCAAACCATCACATGTGAACTGGTGCGACATTCTTTTGGAGGAAGACAACAGCACTGTTTTAAATGAAGCCAAACCATCACATGTGAACTGGTGCGACATTCTTTTGGAGGAAGACAACAGCACTGTTTTAAATGAAGCCAAACCATCACATGTGAACTAGTGCAGCTTTCTTTTGGAGGAAGACAACAGCGCTGTTTTAAATGAAGCCAAACCATCACATGTGAACTTGTGAAACATTCTCTTGGAGGAAGACAACAGCGCTGTTTTAAATGAAGCAAAATCATCACGTTAACTAGTACAACATGCTTCTGGAGTAATACTCTTAATCACTGTTTTAAATAAAGCCAAATCATCATATGTGAACTTTTCCAACAATCTTTTGGAGGAAGACAATAGCACTGTTTTAAATGAACCCAAATCATCACATTAGAAGTAGTCCCAAATTCTATGGATGACATTAGCACTGTTTTGAATGAATACAAATCATCACATGTGGACTGGTTAGTACAGCATTCTTATGGAGGATGACATACGCGCTGTTTTTAATGAATCCAATTAATCACATGTGAACTAGTACAGCATTCTTATGGAGGATGACATTCGCACTGTTTTTAATGAATCCAATTAATCACATGTGAACTAGTACAGCATTCTTATTGAGGATGACATTCGCACTGTTTTTAATGAATCCAATTAATCACATGTGAACTAGTACAGCATTCTTATGGAGGATGACATTCGCACTGCTTTGGATGAATTCATATCATCACATGAGAACCAGCAAGCATTTTATGGAGGATGCCTACTGTTGAATGCACAAAACTTGATTCATGAAAAGAAAATATTGGCATCTGCATGTCTGTATACATGCACAAATGCATGGTTTTAAAGTTCAACATAATCTTTTAGTTTCATTGCTCTTTATAATCACAGTATTTTGTGTCATATGATTAAATATTCAGCACAATATTAATAAATAAATGACTGAGTATCCACTTTATATATATTTTTCTGTGAGAATTTGTGTGTGTGTGTGTGGGCGAGTGTGTGTGAATTCAGTTGAAGCTTCCAAATTTATTTAGAATGTGAAAATTTTAAAATGTTCTTTTCTCCTCTTTTTCTTTCTGTGTTTTCTTTCTTTCAAATGTAAACTAATTTAGGTCTTTTTTTATCGTAACATCCTTTGTTACAATGTTCGAAGCTGTGTTTCAGTGTGAATTTGTCTGTGTCAATCAGTGTGTGTCTATGTGTTGTAATGTGGTTAAGAATTAGAAACATAGACAACAGGTTTCAGACTGGATTTGTATTTTCCACAATGTATCTTATTACTTGTATATAAAATATTTTGAAACTTAACCGTTTTTGCCAAGTTTCAATGACATTACCAATACGACTGCCTACCCACCCATCGCTTCATTCACGGTCATGTAAAAAAAGACAACAAAAATCCTTCTCACTCTACCCTCCTCCCCCTTGTCTCGCACTTGTACATCCATCCGCACTTTCTCATCACCTGCGCACATCTGAAAGATGTGTGCAACCACAGACAACAATGTATGCAAACACTGGAAAAACAACAACATCCAACCAGTGCAAACAATTTTCTCAGGAAAAGAAGTAATATGACAGAGGGTGAACAACATTTACTGCAGGTATGATATAACTTTGTCTGACAGATAATCTCCAGTGAAGGAAACATACTATTCACACTGACCGGTTCTGCAGATGTGAACTATTTAACCCTTTCGCTGCCAGGGAAATAAGATAAAAGTGAGATCTATTTGCCAAGTTTTTTGTTTTTTTTCCACAAAAAACGAGTACATATATTTTCAAAAAATTCTGTAGACTTTGTTACTGGATAGAGATCCATAAAAGTATATATTTTCTGGAAGGTAATTAAAAAAAGAATACAAAACACATGGTGTTTTCCAATTTGTATTTTTTCCAAAGACATGCACTTGTTTTGAAATTAGTGTTTCGTTTTTTGTGAGATTTTCAACTTAGTATCATGAACATTAGTCTGGTCATTTGCACAGTAATATAATATTTTCTGGACAAATGGATTAAAACTGCACATACAAATTACACTATAACAACCACAATAAAAATAAGACATATAAATGATTCAGTCTGGCTGCTTAACGTGATAACAACATAGATGTGATAATCCAATCCTTTCAGTCAAATCAGTTTTCTTGAAAAAGAAGAAGAAAAAAACCAACAACAAAAAAAACAAAAAAACACAAAACAAAAAAACCCCCTGATTTAGATTATTGTTTCTGTATTTGTATTTCTTTTTATCACAACAGATTTCTCTGTGTGAAATTCGGGCTGCTCTCCCCAGGGAGAGCGCGTCGCTATGCTACAGCGCCACACATTTTTTTTGGTCATTCAACTGTTCGATCTTGCTAGTCTCTTCATTGCTCCCCAAGTCATCTGATAAAAGTTCACTGCTGTCTTCTCCATTGAGTTGACAATTCAATTCTTTATGAGCATCAGCTAAAGAAAGCAATTTTGGTCGAACTGGTGCTCCTCGGATCGCACAGCTTGAGCTGAGTGTCACCATTTTGCTGAGGGTGTGACCAGTGAATCAAAACAACCAGTTGACAAACCAAATCATTCAAATAAAGGACAACCTCATGACGTAGATGGGGTTTCTAGCTATTTACAGATTCTAGAAAGATTCCCCAAACTAAAGCTACCAGTGTTTTTGTCAACAAACTTGATATAAACCAGGGAAAGTCGGAATATATCAGTGACGAGATAACTCGTCACTATGGCAGTGAAGTGTATATGGCTACGCTGATGAATTATTTTGTCATAGGGGTCAAGGATTGCGAAGATAGGAACATAGATAGGATAGTGGGTATACAACATTTACCACACACACAATATGTCGAAAGCTGGCATATAAATTTTAAGCACCATCAACATGCTGGTTACAGACTGGTTCTGTAGACCACGCAAAGGACTGTACAGATAGTAAGGAAAATGTGACTGACAAAGGGGGAACAACACCAAGGCAAAATGGCTGACAGACGCATTTTAAGTGCAGTGAACATGTTGGTAACGCTTCCTGTAGCTGCAAGGAATGAAAAGGGAGGAGTGAGGGAAAGGACTGTGCAACTGAGAAATGGTGAACAGCACTTACTGCAATTACTAAATTCCAACAGCTGATGGACAAGTTCTAAACACAGAAAAGACACTGGTGACACTTCCTAATTTACTATTTTACCTATATAGTATCTCAAGCTTGTGTTTATTTTATTAATATACCCCCCAAGGATTCTTTTAAAAAAAAAAAAAGATTACTTTGACTGCATGCTGATGAAAGAAATACTACAGAGGTAGTAGAGATGAGCATGGAACAAAAATTGAATACCTTTTATTGCAGGAACAATACCATTTAAAAGGCTGAATTTTGAAGTGTGGTTAACATCCTCAACATTCAATAGCACTGTTTGATGTCAATCTGGGATTGGGTGAGGAAGGGAATATAGAAGCAAGTTTTGGATAGAGAGCTATTACAAAACAGAAAATGTCAACGTATCTCAAGCAATTAAATTTTTTGTTCTTTAACTCATTCCGAACGAATAGTTTTCTCCCTTGCTTTTTCCTACAGACGACCCATTTGTTAGAGTTAGAAAAAAAAAATCACAAAAAATACAAAACAAAGTAACTGAATGAAACTCACTACTTGACCCACAGACCTCTCTCCTAACGTCGTGTGAACGCCCACCCCCATCCCTCTTCACTGCTCTCAGAAGCTGAGTCACTCTTAGTACCTTCTTGCTGGTAGCTTTCTTCACTGCAGATACTTTATTCAACATCTTCATCATCCTCGTCAAAGTCGAAACCTTCAGTTTGAAGCATTTCAATCACTTCAGGAGTGGTAAAAGCTGCTGTCGTGATCTAGTTTGCTCCAAAAATTTCCAGGTATCGTCTGCGACGCCATTTTCAATACGTATGCAGATTAGCTTGTCATGTGGGGTCCTGAATTCGCTCTCTCGCTGTGGAGTGTGTTGTTATGGAATCTCATGAAGAAACTTTCCATTCGACCCTTCACATGTTCACAGTGCCTAGTTTTGCTGCCATTGTTATTTTACCCCATGAGGAAAACGTGGAAAAATTTTTAATTGTCAAAACCACTATAGTGTTTCTTCATCTGGAATGCTACCTTATGTCAGGAATGTTATAGCATTCTATTGTCCAGAGTAAGTTAAAAGAATCATGGAAATGCAAAAAAATGGGCAATGATTCAATCTCATTACTTTATCGCTACTATTCTATAATCTTGACAGTGGGTGTAACAAATCATGAGGATAAAACAGAGACTGAGGACAGGGGTCAGAGAGTGTGAACACGTTACAAATGTGCAACTCGCATGCAGCAGACACTGGGGATGATACAAGTATAAAGGGAAAACACCTCTTTTTTAATCCTGTCATGCCATGTCTGGAAACAACAACACAGCAAGCTTCATCAATGATTTGCACAATCTCTTTATGAACCAAACCAAAAATCACATGACTATGAAAGATCATAATTCAGGGATAACTTGCAAAGACTTAATGAGCTAGATACAAAATCAAACGACTCGGAAAGATCATAATTCAAGAATGAAGTACATTCAGTGTAAGACTACTCTGCTTTTTAGAACACGAAAGATGAGTGCCCTCACTTTTCTGTGCCCCAGGATTAGAAGACATTAAATTTAACCACCAATAATAGTACAGCTGGCAAAATATATATATAAACCACCAATTAATAAAGCATAACTGCTATTTTTGCCTGAAAAACATTCAAGACACTCAAAGAAGCAAACACTGACATTTTCCAAAATGTTAATTCCCAGGGACTCTGATAATCAAACATTCAATATTATTCAGAGGAGAAATGGCATGCCCCAACTCCAAACCGTTATGAAAGCATGTGGATCAATTCTGAAACCACTATAAACTGAATGTAAAAAACAAAAAACAAAACAGAAAAACATGAAAAATCCTTCTTCCAAAAACTACTGACATGCAACAACATCAAAATATCTTACCTCTTCCTCCACTTCTCTCTGCCATAATTGTAAAGTAAGCATCAATATACATGTTTGTCATTACAGCTTTAAGCAAATGTAACTGGTGAGAATGAATGACTTTGATAACCTACTGCAGACTGTACAATGTAATCTGAAGAAAGGAAAAAAAAGAGTCCTTTTCCTTTAAAAATCAAAACAACTTATGGGATACCAAACCTTTTTTTCACACTCCACCCCCCTTCCCCCCGCAACAAAAAACTAGAATCTTTCAAGCACTCACTTTTTCTCTAGTCAATGTCATTTTGAAGAAAATTTCTTACACATCATTTCAATGAAGAAAAAAATCAAAGATTTAACTGCTTCAAAAAAAAAAACCTGTCAAAAATAACACATTTGATGGCAAAATCCCCTAGACTAATGAATTTTAACATAAGCCTATTGCCAGGGGAAAAAAACTTTTAAAGACAGCAAAACCTTGGGGTCAGATAAATCTGACCATCATAAAAGAAAGAAATCAAGATGTAGTCGGTCACCCACCTGCACTGGGTTTGTCCAGCATAGGCAGTCCCAACGGGGCCAGGTCATCGACGGACCGTCCACCCCTGTGCTTCTTCTTGCGTGATTTCTCACTGCGATAGTTGGTGTTGATGACATTGTCCACAGCGTTGTTCTCCCCTGACACCTCCCCGTCTTGGTCCTCCATGATGGTTTTGGGCGCAGGCATTCGGATGGTCTTCTCTTTCTTGTCTGCATGTCAGACAGAAGCCAACAGTTAAAACAAAATCTCTTATAATCAATCTCTGCACAGAAAACTGAGCAGTGTTGACAGTCAATGCCCACTTTTGCTGCAACATGTTAAAACCAGAATCAGTCACGTGACTGTATCAATAAAGGTGCTTGTTAACTAATTCTATCATTAACTCTCTTGTGGAAGAGAGTTTGGGTCTGAATTAGAAATTCAAATTCTGATTCTTTTTTTTTCCACAAGAGCTAAATACCAAATAAAAATGCATTTTATACATTATGTATAAAACTCAACCAGAGTTTTTGGAACACGTACCAGTCTGTGTTAATTTCCACATCAATTTCCAGTGAACCGAATATAGTTCACACTGAGTACCATACATTTCCAATAAAACTCCAATCACCCACAAACACTCCTTGCATAAACCATATGACCATTTCAAGCACTGAGTTCCAAGTTGGATATGGACATTTTAACCTATGTTTATAGGAAGCGTTTGTGCACTTTAAAACTCTTGTGGGAAACACAGTTCTGCAGCACTGTCTTCTCGAGTTGCATTTGTTCACACTGGTGGTAGCATTGCTGGCCTCTATCCGCTTTTCAATTGTAGCGTGGGTTTTTAGTTGCCATTGGAAGCAGGCCTGTCAATAACAGTTTGCTCATCATGGGGATACTAATCTATTTTGTTTTTCAGGGGATTGTCCATTATAGCAACACATATATGTCACATCCTGCCCCGCCTACCTGCCAGCCCCTCCACCAGGCGTGCCCCCTTGCCCAGGCGGTCGCAGAGCAGGGCAATGTGTTTCTTCACTTTGCTGGTGTCTGTGGGGATGGACAGAGGGCTGGGGTTCACTGCCGCATCCTTAGCTGACTTGGCCAGCACAGTGCGTAGCAAGTGGGTCACTGCTGCATCCGTCATCTCTTGCCAACCCTGTCAGTCAGTGATGGTCAACATGAAAAACACAAAAACAAACAAAACAAATTAAAAAAGAAAAAAGAAAAAAAAGAAAGAAAAAAAGAGATAAAGATAATGAACTAACAGGTTCCAATAACAGAGAAGAAAAAAAGAAGAAAACCAAAATGTTACTGCCTTCACAAGTGAATCTAAATCAACAACGATACTAAAGACCACAGCACAATTTTTTGAGGATGAAAGGTAAAAGAAGAGAAAGAACCTGAAATTGGTTCTGCATTGCCTTTCATGTGGTTCTAGTCCACTGGTCTGCTTACAAATAAGGCATGTAGTGCAGACAGGTTAAAGAAAGGAAAATGATACAGAGTACTTTATCATCTCAAATAAGAGAAATTATTAACAGAATACTTTATTATCTCAAATAAGGCAAATTTATTTGTGGTCCATGTAAAGAAAACAAACATACAGTGTACGAAAACCACAGGAATTCAATATGAATATATAAAAGACATAAATCGTTTAAATGCTAAGTTGACATAAACCCTGCCTTCAATAATCACTATCATACACATATTACAATCACAGGAAGAGAATAGGCATTAAACAGCACGCTACAATTATACACAGACATGTGATTAATAGCTATCTAAAAGTATTTTTGATTAATACAGAATATATAATACACACATACATACATGCACAAACAGACATAGATAAGAATTAGTTAGTCATTTAGGTATTGAACTGATTTGGGTATTAAAAAAAACAAAAACGGTTAAGGGTTGAGACTTATAAGACATTTAAAAACTGAATTGACTGGGGTATAAAACTGTAAGATTTTCATTTTGAAAACTCAGTAATGTTTGACTGGAGGTATGATCAGTATGTTGGGTACATGGAAAGGTCGGACAGGCATCTGCTTGTTTTTTTTGTTTTTTTAAACAGCAGATGTAGTATAATGTCTATGGAACCGTTTGCATACTCTGACACCTTGAAACTGAAAGTAAAAACATTCACAGTTATCTTGAAAGAAAATGGCCGTCATCGCTAATGATTTGTTTGCCAAGAAGCAGGAGGTGGTTTGGAGGTGGGCATGTCAGAGACAGAGACAGATGACAGATGGATATTGACCTGTTCAGTGCTGTCACTGATATAGGGGCTGATGGCGTTCTCCAGCACTTTGAACTCCTCGTCCACCATGTCTGTCCACAGACGGATGAGGAAGTTGAGCAGGTAGGTGGCGCTGCTCAGGTTGTTGGCGGCCACCGCCTGTGCCAGCTGGTTCTGCTCCACGGCGTCTCCCAGTGCCAGGATCTGAAGACAACATCCAGGAAATGATGATGTGGACGATACCTTTACAAGGATGCATAACAGTAGGCCCAGTTAGGATTAACTGATTATAAAAATGTTTCATTTGACAAAAAAGAAAAAAAAAAGTACCTTCTTTGCCGAGGTTAAAAAAAAGTATCAGCAACTCCTTACTTGGATATGGTGGTGTGTTGGCCATCCTTACAAAATAGTAAATGGAAACTATAAAAGCTGTACAGACAATAAAGAAAAAAGCAGCCCCTTCGTTCCCTCCTCTTATGTCTTGAATAACTAACTATGGAAAAAAAATACCCAGAAGAATGTGGAGGCAAAACTAGCAGCATTAGTTGTCACAACAGAAAGGCAGCATACTTCACTGACAAATCTGAACAGACTCACACACTCATGCACACACACACAACACAAACTCTGAACACACACACACACCACATGCATGCACAAGCACATAACATACATGTACGGAGATACAGCAGATATTGTTATTTCAACATTTCAGGCCAGCAGAATAGAACAGAATTAGCAGCTTCAGCAAACAATACCTGTCGAAATGTCCCCTCAAGAATAGTGTCCAGGTTCTGGAGAGGTGTGGGGGTTTTGTCTTTGAAGCGAGTCAACAGACGACGCTGAATCACACGGAACTGTGCAGCTCGCTGACTTAGCATTTCATCACATTTGGTGGCTCCCAGACGACACTGACAAAACAAATAAAAAAATTGTAAGTACCTAGTAATAAAAAGACTTGTAAGCAACCACAAGCATTACTAATAAAGAAAGGACTGATTTCAAGTACCTGGTAATACAAAGACTTGAAAACAACCACAAGCATTACTAATAAAGAAAGGACTGATTTCAAGTACCTGGTAATACAAAGACTTGAAAACAACCACAAGCATTACTAATGAGAGAAAGCTGATTTGTAAGTACCTGGTTATAAAAATACTTGTAAGCAACCACAAGCATCACTAACAGGAGAAAGAAATGGAAACAATGAACATGTCTATGAACTTTAGTGAAAAGACTTCCAAATACATAACTGTTGCAGAGCTGCCATTTCTGATAAAGACTGCCAGGCGTCTGTTTGCTAAATCAATGACAACTGGTAGCATGCTGAAGTAGTTTTGCATTCTTATGTCTTGGTCAATCTCTACTTTCATGCAACAAAAAATCAATACAAACTAATCAGTGTTTCTCACTTTTTTCTCTGTTTCTCTAATCTAAAAGGTTACATTGCCTAGCGATCCCTTACTGTTATATATTTTCATCATTTAATCTTTGCTACTTCTGTTTGAACAAACACCAATTGCTTATACTGAAGAGCAAACACTGACAACATAGCTACAGTATGTATCCCCCCACCCCCCGACACACACACTCCCCCATTAGCCAGAAAGTTCTTGTCCACAGTAGGCGCTCCTGACTGCAGTCTCACCTCAAAGTGAGCGTCCACAAGCTCAAAATATTCCTGGAGAGGGAGAGAGCCATCAAAGGACACCCTGAAGTCTCCAAACTTTCCACGGTTGAAGTGCTGCTTCAGACGACTGACGACTTCCTTCAGAGGAATCCACATGGCCTCCAGCCGATCACACTGCAGCCGGTAACGTTCTATCCAATATCAACAGAATGGAAAATGCTAATTATTGTTTTCTTTTAATAATTACACACACAAAAAAAGAGGACAAAAACACACAAACAAAACCATACCAATCCCCGTAAAACAATAAATGAGGTACCAGCCACTGTGGTGAAGTGGTTAGCATGTCAGACTGATGACTGGGAAGATGTTGGTTTGACCTCCATAAGATGTGGGTTGTTTCGGTCCCTGGCTGACTCCTACCCAAAGCTGAGTGTGCTCTAGACTCAAATGGGAAGATAGAGGCCACACATGGTCTTCCACTTCACTAATGCGCCTTTAGAAGTGCCCTTTTCTTTTTCATCTGTCTTTGCTAACATTCTATGTTGAATGCAAAATACGACACACACATACATTAGGCATACAAAAAGAACTGAAACTATTTGTGCATTTTTCTAATGATGGACAAATTTTTCATTCTTTGATGTGTGATGAATGCTTACACGTCTGGGTTTTTCTTTCTGTGTGTTTCCTGGGCATGTGTCTCTTCACTCACCTCCTCTCAATTCGTCTGTGTGTGTGTGTGTGTGTGTGTGTGTGTATACAAGTATAAGTGCTTGACTTCATGTAAGCGCAAGGGTGTATGACAAATAATATGTGGCATTATGTAATTATGTGTAAATTCATAACACACATCCATGTCAACTTCTGAATTCCATTTCCTACTCAAAACTGCAATGCGGAGGCAAAGAAGATTCTTTTTAATTTTTTATCATGATTTCATAGATATGAATACACATTTTTCCGACTACAATAATGACATTAATATGATGGTAGTTTTCCTTAAGCTGAAGGGATTTTCTGACCAACACTGCAGGTGTCTGTATAGCTCAGTCTGGTTGATGCCTGGATATATTATGAGCATACAGCCTTGTCAATTAGTCCCATATCTAAAATACCCCCCCATAACAGCCTTGTCAACACCCCAACCACCACTGCTAAATGGAAAACAAAATGTCCCCAATTCTGGAGCACGTGCACACAAGCTCACATACACGAAAGCGAAAAAAGAGAAAGAAAGAAGAAACAGCATGACAATACTGTTGACTGATGTGCTCCTGACAACCACCAAGCAAAGGGGCAGGACTGACACTCACGTGATGTTTTGGAGGCCAGCACGGTGACAACAGGCCCACCAAAAAACTGGAACCCCAGGGCTGCTCCTTGTCCCCCTGCATTTTCTCCCAGCATGTCTGCACTCCGCATGCAAGTCAGAAAAGTGTGAGGTAGAAACAACAGTGAATATGTCAGCATGTCTGCACTCTGGATGCAAGTCAGAAAAGTGTGAGGTAGAAACAACAGTGAATATATCAGCATGTCTGCACCCAAGATGCAAGGCAGAAAAGTGTGAAGTAGAAACAATGGTTGCAGACATCTAAATGGAATAAAAGAAAAACTATCATTTGTGTTGTTTTGGTTGAATAAATCAATCTGAAGGAAAGGAGAGTGGGAAGGGTGACAAGAGTGGACAGAACACAGATCAAAATGAAATGGAAGAAAACCTGATTAAGGTGTAAAGTAAATCAGTTTGGATTTAAGACAGGAAAAAGTGCATGCAACAATAAAGGACAGATAATACAGAAAGGCAGGTTTCTAGACATATCTGTAGATTCTCACTGCACAGATAAATAATGTGCAAACACAGACTGACGTACAGAAGAAGGAATTCACAAACATTTGAGTTTAAAATTCACAGACGTACAAAAAATATCTACAATCTTTACTCTAATAGAACCCAAAACTTCAAACACAATTCTAACTCAAGGATATATCAGCAAGTCTTTAGTAAACGAACCAAGACATTAACTGACCTGGGAAGATGTCGTTGAGGTTGACTGGGGGTTTGTTGGTGTCGATGGTCAGCTTGTGGATGGCAGACTTGACAGGTAGCACAGGCTTCAACACCAGTTTGGCTGGCAAGGTGGCTCGTGTTGTGCTTATCCTGCTCCCACCTACACAATCACACACACACACACACACACACACACACACACAGAGTTAGCTGTACAGATCAAGGAGTGGTGACATACTAGTAATGCACTCATCCAGGAAACAAGTGTCCAAAGGTTTGAGTCCCATAAACAGACAAGGATTTTTACTTATCTTCCACTGGACCTTGAGAACTGGTCTGCACTTAGCATACATAAAGAACCCATGGCAACAAAAAGGATGTCCCTGGCAAAATTTTGTTGAAAAATACACTTTGATAGGAAAACAAATACACTTGCAGGTAAAAAAACAAACAACAACAACAACAAAAAAAAACGAAGGAAAAAAAAAGAAAGGATGGCGCTGCACTGTAGCGATACGCTCTCTGTGAGGACAACAGCCCAATTTTCATAGAGAAAACTGTTGAGACAAAATGTAATGCAACAGAAAACAATACAACTTTTTACTCCTTTTGGGTCATGGATGATTTCAGAAACCAAAATAATCAAGAACACAACCAGGTTTATTACAAATTTTGCATCAACTAAGGTAAAGTAATAGTCAGCAATCTTTCATGCACATAAAAGTGTCCTTTGCGACATTGCAAGTTTTCATGAATTTATAAGTTTTGTAAATGTTTTAAAACCAAACCAATCATAACATAATCTTTTTTCATTGCTGATGCCATATTTGTTATGCCAGAACTGACCTCCTGCACTCTGGTAACTGGCTGAGATCTGAACATAGAGGTGAGCTGGAAGGGAATTTCCTCGCTGGAACACTGACACAAACAGCTCTGCAGGGGTGTTAGGCTCTGAAACACGCAATAAACCACCTCAGTTAACACACACACACACAAGAAAAACAATAAATACTCCAAAAAACATCAGGTTTAAAATGCCTCAAGTTACTTCCTCTACTGCAGTTTCCATTTAACACTTGCACAGCGTACGTTGATAGTAATTACCATACCTAGCAGACTGTAAAGCACACATGTGTATGCTACATTCTTGATTTTCACCTAAAAAATACACACATGTTTGGAAGGAATATATCTATAGGTTGTTTAGCACCTGTTGCTCATGTGTTCACACCAAGCATTTTGTTAATCCTTCAGCTTGTTTGTATGTTTTGTGACTGTGTGCAGATGGCATCAGCTTCATTTAGAACAGCAGGAGTTACTGGTCATCAATTGTGCATGTGAAGTGTTTTTCCCATTTGATCTGGAATGTTTTCCTGTTCATCTGGCATAAGAAGATTAAAAAAAAAAAAAAAAAAAGGGAGAGAATATATAGCAACTTAGAATATCACAACATATATTAATTAGAAAAAAAGAAAGAAAAAAAAGAATCACTTTTAAACACTGCCCAGTCAAGCAATTTCACATTTCTTCCTCTGGCACACATACAAAAACATAGCTTCCTTAACTGGGTCATTATGTTATGTGGCTGTAAGTGTCCATCACTGGAGACCGACCATCATAAATGTTTCATGACCGTGGTCATTACTGAACAAGATGAAACCTGATCTGATGAACTATGAACAACATGAAACATGATTTGATGGACGTACCTAAACAAAGATAAACAAAGAAACTCAGACAGAACCAAACAGACCCAGAGAAAGCTAGGACTGATGCACAAAGACTACAATATCTCATCCCCTACTCACCCACGGAAGGGATACTGTAGTCACTCTGGTTTGTCGCCAGTGGCCAAGGTGCATAGATTTCTAACTTCACGTTGTCAATTAGCAATCTGGATTTCAACTGAATCTGTTAACAAAACAGACACCAACATGATAAAAAAATAAAAAAACTACCACTGCCGCGGGTAAAAGAATGGTGTTTAAACCTAAATCTGTTAATGCAATAAAATATGGACTCACCAAACAACTGTAAACAAAATGATTAATTCACACTATGGCATGGCATATCTATACTTCACCCTTGCTGGACCACTGTGTCATAAATACTGTATCATTACAAGATAAATTCTCAGATTATGAAACAAGCCTGAACCACTCTCCTTCATATAAAAAAAAACAACAAACACCAATTAACAAAAAAAACTGGAACTCAGCTTGAACCACTCCCCTTGGTATCATTTAACATAGGTCAAAAAGTGCTCCCTGACAACCTTTCCTGCTTCAGTTATTGGTTTGGACTGAGTAAAGATTTCTGGAGTCCAAAAAGCTATTGCAAGATCTGTCAAAATCAACTGCCATAACACAATTTCTCCTAAATAATTACATCGTATCACAAATGTGTGAGGGAGACATAACAGCCACAGAATTTCTAACAAACTGACAGCCATAAGATAACAGCTGCTGTACATCATTGCACAGTATCACAAACACATTAAGGAAACAAGACCACATAATGTCTCACCCTGATCTGGACAGATGGTACACCTTCCTCGTCTGGGATGTCAACACCTGTTGCCAACTGCAAATATGGGTGATGAACTAAGAGTAAGAGAGATGAAACAGTAAGAAACCAGGCAAAAAAAAACAAACAGACAAAGCAGAGAATGAATGAATTAGTGAGAGAGAGAGAGAAAGAGAGAGAGAGAGAGAGAGAGAGAGAGAGATGAGGGTAAGAGAGAGAGAGAGAGAGAGAGAGAGAGAGAGAGAGAGAGGAGGCAAGGAAAATTATGAAAAAACACATCAGCCAAAATGACATTTTTTTGGATAGGTAAGGCTAACAAACACATGTACATACAGACATCAAGGGAACAACACAAAACAGAAATAATCACACACACATATGCACAGACATCATGGGAAAAACACAATATTTCAGCAATAACTCACCGACATGTCATCAAGGTTGGGATTCACATGAACGTTGATCTGCAGATCATCTTCCTGCTTTTTGTTGGGCGCTATCACTGCAATACAAAAACACAGGCAATGCCCAAAAAACATATCTGGGTAAACAACTCAAAGAAGACCAATGTTAATGTCTGAAAAGTCATTTTCACAAGGAAATAAAGATAAGATAAACACAATGTTTGCAAAATTTAATGTGAACAATTATTAAACAACTGTCATATACTGATGAATTTCTTTTTCGATTTCAAATGAGTCATTCTAGATTTAGATTTGACTGAAAATATGTGATAACATGCTTTTGCATTTCTTCTCTCCACTTCACTTGAAAAAATGCTCACATTGTGCAAATGTGTACCTATCCACACTTTTGATCAAAGTATGCATATATGCATTAGTAAACATGTTCATTTGCATAGACTTGCACATCACAATTGCAAAGAAAACTGTATGTACTTATTTTAGTGTCTTCACATTGTCACTACCAAATATTAACACTGGTCACATCCTCATGAACATAATTACTGTCACCATCGCCAGGCCAATACTGTCATCATTCCATCACCACTCACCATCAATACAATTATTGATGACACAGCAACTCATCACCGCTCTTAGCAAGGAACCACAACTTGTGTCACAGCCATCCTGATATCCAGTTTGTGCTGTCAGGCCTTTTCTTCATCTTACTATAAATCTCACCTCCTAAAACATGTTCCCAGCAACCAAGCAGAGTTCCTGTGCATAAAAGCGTGACACACTACTGCTGCCCTATTCCTTAACTTAGTATTTTACTATAAAATGGATTGATGCTATTTCCGCTGTTACTAATCAACTCAACATAATGTTAAGGGGATAGATACTACAGATACTCTATTCCACAACTTAACACTTTATTATTTCTCAACTTAAAATTGTGTCGTATATGGCTTGTATGTTCAGATAACCAGATGTATGAATGCATTCCACAGGTGGGAGAACAGCTGATCATGATCATTACATCACACTGTATCCTCTTTTGTTGACATAGAAATGCCCTAAACAAGCAACCATTTTCAATCAGTTAAGAGACTGGTATAATAATAATCATCATCATCATAATGGACATTTATATGTACAAAGCACATTACATTTCATTCCCTCACCCCTCTCCCTCCATATCCTCCCTCCCACACATAGAGAAAGATGTGCCAGAATACACTTGTGAAAAGTACCTCTACTGAAAAACCACCCACCAACCCATGACGTCCTCTAGAAGACACATCCCTGCAACTTGGGGACACACACACACACACACACACACAAATGCACGGAAACTTGCAAGCACCCCGCCACTCACAAATGGCAAACTGCTTCCCCACAATAAAATGTGTATTTGGAAGCAGACCATACCAACACCAGCACTAGAAAATTACTTTTATTGAGAAAGATACATTTTCGAAGCAGGCTTTAAAGAATTAAGTGAGACAGAATCTCCCTGCAACTTGGGGACACACACACACACACACACACAAATGCACGGAAACTTGCAAGCACCCTGCCACTCACAAATGGCAAACTGCTTCCCCACAATAAAATGTGTATTTGGAAGCAGACCATACCAACACCAGCACTAGAAAATTTACTTTTATTGAGAAAGACGCATTTTCGAAGCAGGCTTTAAAGAATTAAGTGAGACAGAATCTCGCAATTTTTCTTGCAGTTTGTTCCACAATGAGGGGGCCTGCAAAGAGAAAGATATCTGATCCTGTTGCTTCTTTTTTCAACAGGGATTTTTAATAGCCTGGTATTTCTAGACACAGTCTGGAAAATTCTAGATCCTGACATATGTAGGAGTGCGTGTTGGAAAAGATGGTGGACAGAAACTACAGTTTATATTCTTCAAGTCTTGCACTAAGTTCTATCAAACAGAATTTCAGAGCAATCACATTAGTAAAATCTTTCATTCAGAAGTACTTTGTAGTCAAAGCCTACACCATATAATGTGAAAGGCAAGAGACTATGACTGAATATATCTGGATGAGGCAATGCATATTTCTGTGCTCATGTTTGTGTCATTAACACTTCCCAATCCTCTCTTATCCCCTCTGCAAATAGACACACATAACACAATCATCCCATTCATTTCTGATTCATGAAGCAAGGTGTATATGTTAGAACACCCCCAGATTTAAGCAAACTGTTATTCTTCCTGAACAGATAATGATTCTAAATGAAAACATATTTCCAACAGCATAACTGGTTAAACCAAAACCAGATCTTTAACATCCCACCACCCTCTGAGACAACAAATATTTACTGCTGGCCTCCTCTTCCTCTGTCAGTGAAGAAAAAGAAATTACATTTGTTGTTATAATTGTATATAATAAAGCTTTCTCAATTCTCCATTGGCAATATATACTTCCAATGTATCCATGTTGAAATTGGTGTGTGTCAGTGTGTGCATCTTCCCCATGTTTGTATTGTGTGTGAAAGTGAGTGTGTGAGTGTGTGTGTGAGTTTTTATGGGTGTATGTGTGCATGCACACATGGTTGTGTTTGAGTGTCTGTGATTCTGTGCATGTGTGTGTGTGTGTGTGTGTGTGTGTGTGTGTGTGTGTGTGTGTGTGTGTGTGAGTGTGTGCATGTGGTGTGTATGTAACCTGGCACATTCATATGTGTGTGTGTGTGTGTGAGTGTGAGTGTGTGTACAAGTGTGCATGCATGCATGATTGAGTGCGAAGAGTGTTTGTGAAATGTGTATGTTTCCTTAATAAGCAAATGATACAACTGGTAACAACTGGTGTCAGTGATAGAAACTGAAAAACACTGTGAAGATATTACACACTTTTACTTTATGAAAGGCAGCAGCTTTGGAGTAAAAAAAAAAAAAATAAAATAAAAAAAAATCAGGCTATCACATCTCTCACCAGCTTTGTGCCCTTTCTCCTTGATCCGCTGCTGAAGCCTGGCCATTTCAGCATCCATCTTCGAGTAGTTGAGCTCTCGAGATTCCACCTGGGGTGGGACAAAGACTGCAGGATCTGTACCCAGGTAGACACATTCTAGCCGACCTGTGTCACTCAGCATGACAATGACACCATTCAGATCTCTGCACATGAAACAAAGGGGGTTTGGGTGGGTGGGGGCGGGGGGCATACAACAGTCACATATTATATAATACATGTCTTCAGTACAATAAACCCGATGAAGGACAATGGTATACAACAATATAATCACAGATGATATAACTATCAATATGAAGCAATCTCAGGGAAGATAACAGTAATCAGATAAATCTTTTTCACAAGAATGTCACATTTAACCCCTGTGATAAGCTATGAAGGTATCAAAAAAGTCTTCAGGATTATCAAATAAAGGATCTAAATCAACAGAATAAATTACTGGAAAAAAGTTCTTACTGGTAACAGATAAAAGGTCAATGAGATACAAATAATCAAAGCCAAAATAGTTTTCATACTGCTAACTAATAACAGGCAAATGAGACATAGCAATATACACTTTTAATTACAAAAATTTCTGAGCCATATCATATACACTTTGAGTTACACAAATTTGTGAGCCATACCAATATACATTTTGAGTTATAAAAATTTCTGAGATATACCAAATTACACCTGGAATTACTCAATTTCTGAGCCATACTAACATACACCAAGAGTGCAAAAATTTCTGAACCAAACCAACATACACATATAGTTACACATATTTCTAGCCACACCAAACACAGTCTGGGTTATGCAATTTCTGAGCCACATCTATATACATTTCACTGAGAATTAGAATAAAAAAGAAGAAGAAAGTTGTCTTTGAATCATTTCAGAATAATGCCAGATTATACAGGAAATAATTTTTGACTCATTTGACAGTTATGACAAGCTACTGACTCACTGGACAATAATGACAGGCTTTTGACACATTTGACAATAATGACAGGCTATTGATTCATTTGACAATAATAACAGGCTATGGAATCATTTCACAATTGCTTTGAGTTTCACAATAACGACAGGCTATTGACTCATTTCACAATATTGACAGGCTATTGACTCATTCACCATATGAAAGGTTGTAAAGGAAATAATTTTTGACTCATAATTTTTGACTCATTTCACAATAATGACAGGTTATAAAGGAAATTATTTTTGACTCATTTCACAGTAATGACAAGTTATAATGGAAATATATATTTTTTCTACTCATTTCACATTAATGACAGATATGAAGGAAATCATTCTGGACTTATTTCACAGTAACGACAAGTTACAAACAAAATCATTTATCCTGAATTAGTTTTGGCTCATTTCACATCAATGACAAGTTATTGATCTGAATTCACTTTGGTGACAATATCTGTCAGACTTCATGTTGGACATCATTAGCACTTATTTTCGACTGCATTACAATGCCATTCAGATTGCAGAACAAAGGTTGGGTGGGGGGGAAACAGTAATATATAATAGGTCAGTAAAACAATAAGAATGTACAACATAATCAGAGATATAACTTCATATGAACATTCAAGAACAGTATGTAACTTCAGAATTCACTTTAACCTGAACTGAGAAAAACTTAGATAATAAGTCAATCAACAGAAATATGAAAAGTTCTTATGGAAAGATAAATCTGAAATTATTTAATTATAAACCAAATGTTTTATATTGAAATAATTCTGGAAAATTGACTAGCATATACACTTTTAATACAAAATTTTGGAATATCATTCTGAATTTTTTACCAATTTTAGATACAATTCATATTGAGTAAAAATTCTGAATATATAATATATTTTTTTCTACTCATTTCACATTAATGACAGATATGAAGGAAATCATTCTGGACTTATTTCACAGTAACGACAAGTTACAAACAAAATCATTTTGAAATAATTTTCGACTCATTTCACAGTAACAACAGGTTTAAAGGATATCTTTTATTATTATTATTATTTTAATACTGACTTCACATTAATGACAGGTTATAAAGGAAATAATTTTTTGACTCATTTCACAGTAAAGACAAGTTGTAAAGGAAATCATTTTGAAATCATTTTTGACTCAGTTTTACATCAATGACAGGTTATAAAGAAAATCATTAAAAAAACAACCACCTCATTTCACAATAAAGACAGGCTATAAATTATAAATGGTCACACACACAAAAAAGAAGTAGGTTATATAAAGGGTCAGCCACATACTTGAAGTTGGCCACCTGGCAGTCTACGGGGACAAACTCGGTCTTTGCAGCCCACTTAAGCGTCACATCCTGGTAGACCAGCAGGGACTTGGTGTGAGCCGTCACCAGGAAGTTGATGGTTCCTTCAGACACTGTGGGAGAAAACAACAAAAACAAAACAGTGTTCGGTCTGTCTACAGAAACTACAGCTTTCATGAATGAAATGTTGCTCAGGCTGAATGTGTATTTCCCTAAAACCTCAGACACATTTTACCGTACATTTAACATTGCTGTACGTAAAACAAACAGGATTCAATCCCAGCATCATGATCCCCTGCCTTCGTGGTATGGCACACGAGGCATGGAACCCGCACTTAGGCACCCAGCGAAAATCCGACCCCCAACAGAGAAAGGAAAGACAGGATCGACTTAGAGGCAGAAAAAATCGAACGAATCGAGGGTGCCGAGTCGAATCGAGTACACAGAATGTAAGAATACAATAAACACAAGCCGCATGCAACAAAATAAGGCCAAAAGGATACGCTGAATAGCCGAAAAAAGCGTAAGACGAGACAGAGTGTAAACCTGACAAGATGGCGTGGAGAGCCTTGGCCAAAGGAATGATTAAGCGCTTATAGTTTTTAGAGGCGTTTGATTGGCTGAGAGCGGGTGGGCCCGTCTTTTCACTGTTAGCCGCGCGAAATTTGGCCAAGCAGAGCAAACCAATAGGCCTAGTTTGCATCAGTTTGACATGGTACAGAATATGACACCAAAAATATTGTTATCACTGTAATGTAAACCTCCCCCACACCCCTCAAGAACAAAATAAAACAACAACAAATACCATAACTACCATGCACATTTTTGAAACAGTAAAAACAACAACAACAATATCATAACTACCAAGCACAATACATGAACAAACAAAAAGAAAACAAAACAATTACTGTGCACACAACAAAAAAAATACCATAACCAAACGAAAACAACAACAAACAAACAAACAAAAACAATCCCAAGTCCTTTATCAAATGAAATAAAAATGGCACAACCACACTGCTCCATGCTACCATACACCACACACATATTTAAATACACACACAATTGTGTCAACACAAACATGGTATTCTAAAACCTCTGGAAAATAAGAGGACTCACAAGAGGCATAGGGCATCAAGCAGCTGGCATCATACTCCAGTTTCTTCATGTACCTCAGCTTGCCATTCTCCGTCAGGCAGAAAATGTTTCTCTCCCCTGTTGAAAGAAACAACTCAGGTTGACAACCTGCACCCATAAGTTGCTTCTGTGTGCTTGTGAGCACGCATATACATGTAAACACACTTGCAAGTGTGCAACTGTATGTAGAACAGACCAACAAAAAAAAGAAGAAAAAAAGAGGACAATGAATATATAAATGTGAGGTCTCCAAGCGTCTCTATGTGTAAAACAGAAAACAAATAAAAACATTAGGTGTCACGTCTCGTGGCGTTCATATGTGCACGTGTTCGTACATGTTCATGTGTTCCTCTCCCTTTCCCTATCCATCCTTCTCTCTCCCTCTTTTCCCACCCCCTTTTTGCTCCATAGTTCTCTTGTGTGCTCAGTTAGTGAGGGAGTGCACATGAATCTGTGATGTATGTCTGGCATGTCCTATTATTTCTCGTCCTGAACTCTTGAGATGAGTTCGTAAGTTATATCACTGGGAAGGAAACATTTCGCTTTGCCTTTGGAGCCGAGCACTGGTAGGAGACGGAACTCCAGGATTAGATTTTTCCTGTGGGTTTTCGTCTGCCATTACCTTCAATGGAACTCCATGATTCGACTCTGCAATGGTCCTCATTCCCCTTCTGCCCTGTCCATCCCAAATTCCCTCATGCCCACTCTTTCCCCCATTCTCCATATTTCAAATGTCCTCACCCATTGTTCCTCGTCCCATACTAAACTCTCTGACTCTGCAGGCATGTGACTTCAGTGGGCTCAGTCACACTGGTATTCTATGGATGAGTTTGTGTGTAGTGAAAATGAACAGACATTATCACACACAACTGGTGCTGCAGTCGCTAAATGTATTTTGACTTAACTATACTGTGCTATTATATGACTGAAGAGTGGTGCTGTAGTTAAGGGGTTAATTGTGTGTCTGGACCTGCGTTTGAAAGTGCAACTGCAGTAAAGAATCAAGCTGAACTTTTCTGTCTCTGTGTTTGTGTTGTTGGGGCGTTAGTTAGTCTAGGAAGGTGCAGGGGTACATGGGCAACCCCTTACTGGTTGTGACATTAGGTTTCAGACATGTCTGTGATGTAGGAAAATTAAAGATGAACACTCCATTGATCAATTACATGTACTGCAGATGCACTATCAGTTTCAGTTTCAGTTTCAAGGTGTCAGAGCAGGCGGACAGATTCATAAATGCTATACCACATTTGTTGGTGGAAAAAAAAGAAGAAAAAAAAGAAAAAAGAAAGAAAGAGCAGATGCCTGACCTTCGCAGAGCCCCAAGTGCAGATCAGGCCTTGACGAGTCTGTTCTAGGTTCTGTGTGTTCTGTTGTACTTGTGTGAAAATAGATTTTCATTTTTTACGCAAGCAGTGAAAAGTATTGCAGGCTGTTCATATAAGACAACCTTACCCAGAACAAGGATGGAAGGGGGTGCCTGGGGAAAGGTGACTACAGCAATGTCCAGGGCTTGCTCCCCTGTGTCAAAACTCCAGTCAAACTGAAACAACCAACAGCACACAGTTCTCACACTATGTAGTAAAAAGAGGAAAAAAGAGGGAAGAAAAGAATGGAAAAAGAAATGAAACAACAAAAGAAATAAAGTGAAAGAGAAAGAAAGAAAGACTGAAGAAAAAAACAACACCAAATATATTACTGAAATATGAAATGATTAACTATTCATTTGTATTCACACAGTCCAAAAAACAAAAGTAAAGTAAAACAAAAGAAACAAGAGAGGCAAGGCCTTCAAGACTCACTTGTGATACACTTAAAAAAAAAATCCAAGCTTTTTATGTATTGAGTATAATTTCAAAATGTAATGTTCAAGATGAGAAAGATCAGTTTAAAGCAAATTAAGTCCCTTTTTTACTATCTGCACCAAAACATTTGCAAAATAAATAAAACTTCCATGCTTAGCAAAAGAAGTTCCTGTTTCAACAAAAATGATAATAATGACTGCTCTAGCTGTTGGGTCAGAATATCAGATCAAAGTGCCAAGTTTAGAGAATACAAAAAATATAAATATAACAGTAAATGCAGTTTGCATATAATTAGGCTTCATTCTTTATTTTTTGTGCCCATCCCAGAGGTGCAATATTGTTTTAAACAAAATGACCGAAAGAACTGAATTTTTCCTATTTTTATGCCAAATTTGGTGTCAACTGACAAAGTAGTTGCAGAGAAAATGTCAATGTTAAAGTTTACCACAGACACACACACACACAGACAACCGAACACCGGTTTAAAACATACTCACTTTGTTTACACAAGTGAGTAAGAAAACCAGCTGCTATTTGTATTTCAATAATCCAATAAATCATTGTTTTCGAAAGAAGTTTAAAAAAATCCACCTCATTTGAAAATGACAAATCATGATATCACTTAACTATGTTAGCTTATTAGATGAGAGAGAAAAAAAGCCATTTCTATAAAGCCAATTTAACATTAACAGCTTTCTGGTTCTTATCATCTCACCAAACATCTATGAAACAAACAACACAATTATATCACACATTTCTGGTGCTTCACAGTTGATTGTTCATGGATACAGATGTAGCCGGGTTGGCTACAATCTTCGTTGGGCCAGCTTAGCAGATGACGTTTGTGACTTGCCGAAGGTTACGAAGGAAGTTGTAAATCAGTCACACGTTATCTCCCTTTACAGGGAACCGTATGATGATTTTCACCAATTTGTTAAATTATAAACACTTCCTTATAGATGAGATTATAGTTTTATGTTATGGGACTTCAGAACAATCATACTTCTCAAATGTAATATCATTTGACCAGAAAGCCTATAACTTTTTTAAACTAATATTTATGTGAATGAGTTTTGGCGTGATCTTCGAAATCCACTCAGTTGAAACATACAAAATACCTTCGTTTTCTGTAACTCGGTATAGTTGCCGTGGAATTTAGATTGTGCATTAAAATGTAAATGATTAAGCTTCTTCTCGTGTACTGCTTTCCGTGTACACCTAAGTTATAGGCATGCGATGGTACGAAATGTCTGACGGCATTTCGGCGCCACAAAACTATCTCTTCTTCAAGCCATTGGAATTCGTCAGTGCCGATTTGAGCAAAATACGTTTTTACAATACCTAGACATTTTTATAGCGTGTCTTGCAGATGTTTGCATTTCTGTTATCAATCTGATTAGTATCGTGCATGTATAATTGTGTTGTAGTTGGTTTAAACGAAGTATTTCATTGTCGATCACAAGTGCCAAAAGCACCGCCAAGCGGTGCCGACACGGGAGCTGTCCGTTGAGTTTTCTCTTGAATTTTTACAGAAAAAATCTTTACTCTACAAGCAGATTCTATAGATGATTTTTATATAGTTGGAAATTCAGGATGTTCAGTTACTTAACTGTTGCAAATATATTACATATCACGACGTATTAATTGTTGTAATGTACAAAAATGATACATGAACTCGTTAAAAGCTCGTTCATTCAGTGACTCTTTTTGTTTACAGTTTTTAACTACATTATTTTTGTAGAAAATGGTTTAGTTTAAGAAAATGCTCGTTTCTTGTAGTTTTGTGTGATATATAATATGTCTATGTTAGTTCCCCGAGCCGAAAGTCAGAAGCCGCTAAATTTGATCAAACAAACACAAGCTTGGCCCCTCAAGGCTCGCGGAGGGCCGGTTTCATGAGTCGGTTCGTGGCGCTGGCTTTGCGGTTCGGCGGAACAGAATATAAGGAGTGAGCGAGTGCCAGACAAAGAGAGAACTCTCCTGGCCTGGAAGAATGAAAGAATAAAAGAAGAAAACCAGCGCACTGCCTTCCCGAGTCTACCTTGATTAGCTGCAGCTCTCTTCTGCTAACACCTTCTACCTGTCTTCACCTTCTCAAACACCACCTTACCACCCCGTCACACACAAGCAAGAAAACGAGCTGCATAAAACAAAAACAGTTCATATTCAAAAGATATAGATACAATACTTACCGTAACACGTTTTCCAGATCTGATGTTCTGTGATTCATTTTTGCCACCGGAATCTGAAGCAACAGCTAAAACCTGATACCTGCAAAAATCACCAATAGAATACTTTAAATGAAAGATAGCTCTAGCTGAATTCAAGAATGCTTATGCTATTTTTGTGTTTATGATTCTACCCAGAATCAAATATACAATACTGCTTGGACAGAATAAAATGACTACTCCCTTTTCAAACCAACGGAATATTTCTTCTGAGTAATCAAAGAAAGCTCTTTTGAAGTGGAACATGACTGGCACATCTAGTTTTACATTTCTATGGAAAACTACTTTCTAAGACATGCAAACATCACTGTATATTTTACAAAACTAATAAGTTTACTTTGACCTTTGGATGCCATGAAAACCAAATAGAAAATTACGTTTAAATAACATACTTACCGTGACCCAACTAGTGCAGACTCCGGCAGGGGTCTGACATTCCTGCCGGTCAGACCCCTGCCGGAGTCTGCACTAGTTGGGTCACGGTTAAGTATGTGTAATTAAAACCATTTTCAAACTGCCGATAATTCACTTCCCTGCAACTACCACAGAAGCCATACCCAAAAAGCAGCTAAATATATCCTGTTTATGAAAGCTTTTAAGTTGTTTTGGAATTAATATATTGGTAGTTTTAGCTTTGTCAAGGTTCCCCTTACTCTTATAATAACATGGAAACACCCTACATCACACAGGAATGTATTTTTCAAGTGATTTTATTGGCTGACTGATACAGGTCAACAACTCTTTATCAATGCAGGTAAGCAAAATGTTGATGCCTTGTCAAAGCCGAGTGTGAGCAATAGTAAATGGCATGACACAGGATTTAGCTGCTGCTCAATGAAAATTAGAATGAATGCTTGAAGAAGACACTAAGATAAACTAATTTGACAATTCTTTGGAAGAGGAAGGTAAGGAATGTCAGCCTTCTCTTTATTCAAAGAGCAGAACATATTTCGACATTACTAGCAAACAGTATTGAATGATTTGAGAACAGAACTGTGTGTGACAGGCAGACAGGCCAGTAAGAGGTAGTAGCAGTGGGGGGGGGGGGGGGGGGAGGTATCAGATTACAGTATGCAGAGTGAAGCAAGACAGAGGTAAAGTGGGGAAGGGGTGGCAGTGGGGTGGGTGTGGTGGTGTGCCTATTTTCAGATCAGAGGTTTCAACACTGGGCTGAGGATTTTTGGCAAAAAAATTGTGGATCATATATTAACCTAAACAAAATAAAAAATTTTTTTCTGTATTGTCCATTCATTTTCCTTCCAGAAAATATCAGTTTTGCCTGTGTCAGTTAAGAAATTAATCCAGAATATACTTTTTTCTACACCAACCTGTTTTTTTGGAAAACTCCCCTGCAAATAGGATTTTTGTTATTTGCCAAATCCCTTTGCAGGCCAAGAGTTAGAATAAAACTAAAAAAAAAGTATTAACAAAAACAACAACAACAAAATCAGAGTTGGCCATTCTCTCTCTTTTTGTTTTCTTATTTTCTCTCACACTATCCTTACAATAAAATTTCTCTCAGGCCCAATCTTAATTCAGCCAGCTATACAATTTTCAGAAATTACAGAGAAAGACACATGCCCAAACGAGACCCTCCCCCTCACCCCCAATACAAACAAACAAACAAAACAACAACAACAACAACAAAACAAAACAAACCCATACACCCTGACAAAACAAAATGACACTGCCTTTATGAAATCCATACATATTTCTTCAAATTACCTGGTAAATAATTTGATAACTTGCACACACACAATAGCTCACACACATTTATTCACACAACACATACACAAAGATAAGTAAACACACACACACACACACAGAGTGTGATCTCACTTGTAACATTCCACCCTCCAGGTGGACGACACAGTGACAAAGCTGTCCAGGCGAGGGACGTATTTGATGGGTCCAGGAAGCAGTGCCCCGGGCAGAAAGCGACTGAAGGCAAAGCTTTCTTGCTCAAATATGGAGATTGTCCCATCCATTGATTGCACACAGATAAAATCCTTCCCTGTGGGGATGGGGAAGACAATGAAAATCAAAACATCTCATCATATTTTGGTGAATTTTTGTAGACTGGGTGTAAACATGTTTTATGAAAGAAGAGAGAGAGAGAGAGAGGCAGAGAGAGAGACACAGAGGCAGAAAGGCATTAAAAGAACAGAGAGACAGAGGAATAGATGCAAACAGAAAGAGAGGGAGAGGAAGAAACAGAGGTACAGACAGACAGTAAAACTAAAACTAAAATATGTCTACCATGCAGAGCCCACAATGCAATCAGTATCCTGAAGACGCAATGTGTCAACAATGCATCCCCCCTGCCCTCCTTCCCCGACTACTTAACATTTTCACAATGCATAAAACACATAAGTGTTTTAATGATAAAACTAGAGTATGTTAACAAAACGTTGTCAAGAATATGATGGATGCTTAACCAAGAACTGTGTAACACTAAGGGGGAAAAAAGGACAGAGACCCCTCAACAAAAGTCACAAACCAACCAACCTACCTTTCACCCCTCCAAAGGGACCATAGCAGAACTTGTAGGCTGTTCGTTGCAGATTGTGTTCATAGAGACCCTCACATTTGTACTGGCTGCCATGAGCAACAGTTCCAGCGATGGCTGTCACAGAAGTCAATTATACAATAAAAAAAATCTAAGTATAGAAGAAAGCAGCAGAGTGAAAAGAGAGAGAGAGAGAGAGGGAGAGACTGAGACAGACACAGAGAGATAGAGAGGTGAATGAACAGCCACCAAGATGTAGAGAAGAAAAGGAAATCCAAGGGTTATTTTACTTTAAAAATCACTATAAACTTTTCAAATTTCTCAACATTTTAGGCCATGGTCTCTCTTGAAGAAGACCTTAACAAGTTTCCATCAATATGCTTTTCTTGTTTTGTAATTTGCTTTGCTCATTGGCATAAAAACTGTGTTTATGTCATTCACTGGCACATCAAAAACCATGTGATAGGAAATGGAAATATGTCATCCCTCCCACCCCCTTCCAACCTCGGAACCCCTCTCCAGTGTTTACATTATTGACACATAAACTATGTGACAGAATATGGATATATATCCCCAATCCCAAATTAAATTTGCATTGACTTAAATGATATACAAATGTACCTGATATACTGTACACGCTGAGCTTCCTTGGGTGCAAAATAGCCAGCACAAGATTTTCTGATCCCCTGCAAGGAAGAGTGTTTCTAATTAGCAAACAACAATCTGAAGAATGCCAAAAGGTACAATCTTGAAAAAGAAAAAAAGAAAAGAAAAAAAAAGAGAAACAAAAACACATAGATCAAACATAAACGTTTCATTTAGGACCATAGCTTATTTTGTGTCCTGCTCTTTCAGTTTTCAACACTTGTGGCTGCTGGCAATTATGCATGGCACAGAATAATACTGGTCCAAGGAAAGACAGCACTGAGAACACTTGAATCATAAGACAATAGAACTAAAATCCACTTTCACATGCGCACACAAACAAATTTTCGTTATGCTTATGTCAAAACAATCATTCTTATATCATATCATTTTTTCATAATTTCTTTTTTTTTTTTCTTTTTTTTTTTTCCAATGCAGAACAAAAATTGTTAACTCACGAAGAGAACTGGCCTGCTTCCACCTGCAGGATAGGCAACTGAAAGGCATGCTCCAAAACAACATCTTCTGGGGAGTATCCTGTCCATCCGTTATCTGTCTTCTGCGGTCTAGGGTTGAACACTCTTAAGATCCCATGAAAGCTGCCCAGGATCACTTTGTCTACAACCACAAAACAAGTACCTATATCACGGAGACTGAAATGAATCATTACAGAATGTACTGTGTGGCAAGAAGAAAGTACTGAGCCTAAAATGTGTGTTAACGTGTTTCCTGCAGCACAAAATTAAGATGAAGAGGCTGGGGCATTGTGTAAAAAGAAGAAAATAAGTTTACCTAAAAACAAACAAAACCCCCCATTCCCTGAAAATCAAAACCAACAACAAAAAAACAAAAACAGTCATAACAACCAGCAACAAAAACAAAAAACAAAAATTGACAGCATGTTATAACAACAAAACAATGATAATAAAAACAACAAAAAAGAGAAAAACTTATGGCCATATTTTGCAACAACTGAATAATGAATGCAATTTGTAATAATGTCATACACAGTTAGTGAGTTACACAGAACCATACAAAGCTTATAGCTCACACTTGTTATAGGCTAGCAGCTCATACTCTGAAGTTACAAAGTCATAGTAATGACAGAAAATGGATTCATTCAAAGAATGAAATGCACACTGTTTGTGAAATAAAGTGGCAGATAACATTGCTTACCTGATCCATTTGTTTCGTTGTCAATGTTGGCCACACACAAACATCCATGATCAAACTCCTCAGCTTCTCCTACAGATGTGGACCACCATTCACGTGTCTTGAATAGTGACATGCTGCTGTTTTACACTTTTGTGGGTCTAAGAGAAAGAAGTCTGTGGGGGAAAAAAAACAGAAATAAATTACAATCTTACTTAGAATGAAAAAAACAACCCCCCCCCCAAAAAAAAAACAACAACAACAAACAACAACACAAAAAACCCAACCCTTTACTGTTCAGAAGAAGTATAACAAGAAAAAGAGCAATGAAAAGAATGATACCACGAAGATAAAAAGAAGAAGGGGGAAAAAAGGATAAGTAAAAGATCAGCTAACAATGTTATCACTTTTGTGAAATTTCCATGGTCATCTTTAAAGTTTTGAAACAGCTGTTGACATTCAGGAGCTGGACTTTGGAACGAATACAGTGGAGCTGTGGTAAAGCAGTTAGATCTTTTGCAATATAAAAATAATGCTTTTAAATTCAATACAGGCAACAACAGAACAGGATCTACAAGTAGCTGGTCCTTTATGAAATGAAACAAAGATTATGACACTTGCTCCCTCCCCCATCCCCTGTGTGTGTGTGTGTGTGTGTGTGTGTGTGTGTGTGTGTGTGTGTGTAGCAATCAGGTGCACAGGTCTGCACATGCATTCAGCTTTGATATCAAGACTTCCCCAGCTGTAAAATAAGTATGTGTTCATAATCTTTTATTCATGTTGTGTGTGTGTGTTTATTCATGTTGTGTGTGTGTGTGTGTGTGTGTGTGTGTGTGTATGTGTGTGTGTGTGTGTGTTTATGTTCTTTAGTTTAAAGCCTTTTCACTATAACTGATACTAGACGAAGATAGGGGAACAAAAGCTGCTGCGGAAGAAAAAAAGTAACTTTTTGTGAATGGGAGTGAGTAAATGTGTGTGTGTGTGTGTGTGTGTGTGTGTGTGTGTGTGTGTGTGTGTGTGTATGTATGTGTGTGTGTGTGTGTGTGTGTGTGTGTGTGTGTGTGTGTGTGTGCGCGCGTGCGTGCGCCTCTGCATGTGCCTGTATGCATGCATGCATGCGTGTGTGTGTGTGTGTGTGTGTGTGTGTGTGTGTGTGTGTGTGTGTGTGTGTGAGTGTGTGTGTGTGTGTGTGCGTGTGTGTGTGTGACAGAGACACAGAGAGAGGGAGAGACAGAGAGAGATAGCTGAGAGAGGGAGAGATAAATGCAAGGTGAGAGAGACTAAGAGGGTGAGTATATATATATATATATATATATATATATATATATATATATATATATATGCAGGCAGGCATGGGTTAGAGATACTCCATGCATGTGAACTTGACTCTAATTGAATATAAATTCAATGAATAGAGTCGTACCTCACTAATTAACTTGTTCTGAGTAAGTATGTGTGTGTGTGTGTGTGTGTGTGTGTGTGTGTGTGTGTGTTTGTGTGTGTGTGTGTGTTTGTGTGTGTGTGCCTGTGCATGTTTTCTAGTTTGTCTCCTTACTGGAACTTGGTATAAGAGATATCAATTAGACAAGGAGTGGGGAGAAACTGCTGGGAAGGAAAAAAGTCACTATTTGGGAATGGAAGTATGGAAGTCAGTTAAAGTGAATGTGTGTGTGTGTGTGTGTGTGTGTGTGTGTGTGTGTGTGAGAGAGAGTGAGTGAGTGAGTGAGTGAGTGTATGTGTGTGTGCGTGTGTGTGTGAGCGCATATATATATATATATATATCTATATATATATGTGTGTGTGTGTGTGTGTGTGTGTGTGTGTGTGCGTGCGCGCGCTTTACCAATATTTCAGAAAATGTGTGTGTGCGTGTACGTATACGTGTGCGTGCGTGTGTGTGTGTGTGTGCGTGTGTATGCGCGTGCGTGCGTGCGTGTGTATGTGTGTGTGTGTGTATGTTGTGGGTTGTGAGTGTGTGTGCGAGTGTGTTTGAGCGAACGTTGCAGTTCCATATCTATTTTATTCTGCTATGCCTACGAATGTGTTCGCGAATACAAGTTTCACCAGATCAGACTTATAGTTTGATACAAACTAAGTGTACATACACCCCATCCCAGTGTTTTCACTAAAAGATAAAGCACAGTACCTGTAACACCGCTTGAAGAGACTACCACTGCAGTAACACATGCATTTTCTTGTTCAAGCTTTCCGTCGCCATACAAACATTCCGCTATGTACGTCAGTGCGCATGCTCCGATAACGGAAATGACTTTTTGGTGTTGATTGTGATATTAATGATTTCAAAATACAATCTACCATAAGCGCTATTTACTATTGCTTGAGAAAGATTATTGGTTCCAGTAATAACATTTGTATTGACATTTAAAATCATGTTCATGACATTAGTCTCATGTCGACGAGTTTACACGCATGCACGCCACCATACTTGTTTGTGGTTTCGATCCTGGACCGTCTGCTAGGAGGCGGCCTTGACGCCTCTGACACAGATTGAAACATCGGCAGAATCTGACGATTGTTACAAGAGCATGTCTTCCATGACAGCAAGAAGACACCGATGCGGTGTGCACATTATTGGATTACTGGTATGATTGATGAAAATATGTTTGAATTATAATGTGTTTTCCAAATCGGTGTTCCGCATGGCAACCCGATGCAAATGTTGTTGGATCTACTATACCGGTACACTCTGGCTTCAATTAAACAATATTATTATGATTGCGGTTGTCTGGCTTATCTTCTTGGTATAATGTCGTGCCTGCTTTAAAGACATAACAACTTTCGTGTGCGTGAACACTTATTTAGAACAGCTATTTCCATGTGATGAGGAACAATTCGGATCCCTTAAAAGCAGTGGAAACTGTTTAGTTGAACCCATGTAAGTCACAACCGAATATATCGCTCCTTTGCCGGTAGCCCTTAGTATTGGAAACTCTTCTGCCTCAGTTTCGACTGTATGTTCATACTGTTTCCCCATCCCTCCCTTGAACTTTGGCCTTAATTAAAGCCTATGTGTTTGGGGATCAAATTACACAACAGTTGAAACCATACGTGGTACAAAACGACACGATGGCCGTGCAGTTTTTCCCCACATATGCATATGTGTCATGGTTGACACTTTTTGTCAGGGATTCTGTGTTGTTAATTTCGAAGAAAAAGTTGTTCGAACAATTCTTTTTGTTTTGTTTCAGTTGTCTTTCACATGCACATTTTATCTTCTGCATGCACATGAAGACTTGGATGATTGGGGAAGTCTGCACCCAAAATCACAAGCTGCGCTCTTAGAATACCTAATACCACCAGACTGAAACTTCAGTGCATGCTTAAGTTTAACAATTTAGCTAATACATCCATCAAACACATTATGTAGAAATGTATGTGAAACTGACACAAGTGATAATGATGATTAGTAATAAATTGTAACATGTATGCAAAGTACAGTTTTGTCTCATGATTACTGAAAGTTGTCCTTTCGGTACAGCAGTACACTGACAATAATAGTTATGAATCTGAAGTGAAAGTAAAACAGTCATCAAATTTATCAAGGTAACATATATTACTATAGATCAGATCATATTCTCATTCTTCTGCTAGTATCATAATAACTTTGTATGGTCTTCAGCATCTGATCTTCATGTTCTCTGTTTTGGCTGTACATTGTATATACAAACAATGTCGCTTTAAACTCAAGTTTTAGAATGTTTTTATGCCATTTTTGACTCACTTGTGTAAACAAAGTGAGTCTATGTTTTAACCCGGTGTTCGGTTGTCTGTGTGTGTGTGTGTGTGTATGTGTGTGTGTGTGTCCGTGGTAAACTTTAACATTGACATTTTCTCTGCAAATACTTTGTCAGTTGACACCAAATTAGGCATAAGAATAGGAAAAATTCAGTTCTTTCCAGTCATCTTGTTTAAAACAATATTGCACCTCTGGGATGGGCACAAAAAAAAAAAAAAAGAAGCCAAATTATATGCACACTGCATTTTTTGTATTCTCTAAACTTGGCACTTTGATCTGATATTCTGACCCAACAACAAGAGCAGTCATTATTATCATTTTTTGTTCAAACAGGAACTTCTTTTGCTAAGCATGGAAGTTTTATTTATTTTGCAAACGTTTTGGTGCAGATAGTAAAAAAGGGAAATCTGTAATTAATGCTAGGGGATTTAATTTGCTTTAAACTGATCTTTCTCATCTTAAACATTACATTTTGAAATTATACTCAATACATAAAAAGCTTTTGTGTTTTACTCTCAGTGTACAGGGCTTTCACTGTGTTCATTTGCCCAAGTGGTCTTTTTCAGAAAATGCTAAAATCAATACGAAGAGTGGACTTTACAGATCTATTGGCTGAGCCCTGAAGGTCATCGGCAAAAATCAATTGCATACACATATTTATACACATTCAAAGCGCGTGCTCATATTCTTTGTGAACGCGAACGATGCCATTTTGTTTCAAGTTGTTGACCTGCCCATTCAATCCTATATTCAATGGACAATACATGATAACATGTGATGGAAAGTTTGAGAAGGAGACCGTTAAATATTTATTCAGAGAAACATTTGTGAACGCCTCATCACTTACTGGGTTATGCCCCAAACTGCCATAAAAATATCCACAGAATCAGTCGGAATTCACAGTAAAAATTGTAAACCATGCGAGTTAATACCCTTGAATTGATCACGATGAAACGAAAAAAATTCCAGTCTTGACTTTTCTCAAAATGAAGTCCTTTTCACTTCTTACGACGTTTAGAAGTACTTGTACTTGGCTCTACATGTTATTAGTTTAACAAAATACTCAATTTTCATATCAACTTTAAAACTATAAAACTAGAATGAACATAAAAGAGAAATTGAATCGACCGTGTAGTACTATATTCCCGGCGGTTGTAACTAAACTCGTACATCTAACTAGATCTAGAGAAAACGGCTAAATGTTGCAGTGTGATTGCGGAGATAGCTACGTCTCCTTTACCACAGACTTAAAAAGAATTTTTTATTGCCCTTAAAGATTTTTTGAATGCCCAAGATACACCAGAATAATATGATTTTCTCACTGCGAATACCGCAATTGATTTATCACCCTTTAAAAAAGTATGTTCAAATATTAAATATTAGAACGTCAGTTAAGGAGCCACGATAGTGTAATGGGTAAGAGTACTAAGACAGTTTCTTCTCACCCGAACACGCAGGGTTCGAATCTGGTTAGGCCTTTTTTTTTCTTTTTTTTTTTTTTTTTTTAACCCGAAGCTTTATAATAACAAATACAAACACATTTTAACAATTAGATTTTTTTTTAAAATGTATCACAAGTGAGTCTTGAAGGCCTTGCCTCTCTTGTCTTTCTTCCTCTCATTCTGTGCTTCAGTTTTCAATCTGCCATACATATTCTCAGGTCAGTCAAAAGCCTGTTTTTTTTCTTTCATTTGCCCATTTACTTATTTTACTGTTTTTGGTGAGAAGAGTTTAGATGTTTCTTTTTTCTCTCCCTTTCTTTGTTTTTTTTTTCTCTGTTATTTTTGTTTTTAATTTACACACACAAAAGTTTTTTTGGTAGACTTACCAGTTTGGTAAACTGATACAGATGTTTTCCAAAATCTCTGAAGACTGCACACTTGTAACAGAGTTCTAGTGGAGAGATTTAGAGAAGCAAGTCCAGTATTAATCATGAATATTCCAGTTATTGGACACCTAGGATATCTTTGATTAATTTTATCATATGAAGCATTTTTTGAAACTTCCATGAATGGCAATGGATATGTCATACATCATGCTGGTAATGTGGATGCAAACTAACTTTCGTTTATAGGTGATGAGGAAACCTCCAAATGTTTCATGTCAGCTGTATACATAGACAACATGAACATACATTGCATTGATATGTAAAAGCATACTTTGTTAACAGTCTACCAAACAAAATAGAACAGCCAGAAACTTTCTGCTTGTGATACACATCTTCAGTGTGCAGGAAATGTACAGGAAATAAATTGAAAATGTTTATTAAGTGCCATAATTCAGCACAAGCATGACAACTGGATGATGATGATAATCAGTACTGAGGGACTGTTTAGGATGGTACAGAGAGATGACAGGCACCAGCTGCTGATTAGCGGCTGATAATAGTTTCAGTTTGATACCAGCACATTGATAGTGAATATGTCTGAGTGGATTCCTGCATCCACACAGCTGTATCAATAGCGGGTGGCTATTTTGGTTGTCATGGTCCATTGCCACAGCATCATACAAGAGGTTTGGGGAGGCGTGTACTGAGAAGATACAGTGCTGATTTATACAAAAAATTGTTGGTGGTCATGCCACCTCTCTGCCATCCCCATGTCCATAATTATCCTGTGTTCCAGCTGCATGGTCATAGCGATGAATGTGGGGGTTGCCTCTCAGCCTGACTCATGTCTGTTGTCCAGGCTAATTATTGTTGTGGACTGAATGGCTGCATTTAACAGATGGTATGCATAAATGGAGGCATTATTTTACAGTGCCTCTTTGAAAAGTATTTCAGTCATCTGTCACTGCATCAGACAGTTGCATTCTGTGTCTGGTTGAGTGGAAAGATGTCCGTTTTGTCAAATTTTGCAAGGAGGAGTTATATTTTTCTCAGAATCAGAAATTAAGCACACACAGACACACAGACACAGACACACACACACACACACACACACACACACACTCACTCTCTCACACACACAAACACACACACACACACACACACACATACACTCTCTCTCTCTCTCAATCACTCACTCACAGAGAGTTAATATGCATGTTTATTCACACATTATTATATGTATATAATCATTTAAAAGAGATGATTAAAAACCACGAAAAAGAGTTTATAAAGTAAAAACAAAAATTGTATCAAGAAGTTGGTTTATTTTCAGTACATATGTATAACTTTTGTGGGACTTTGCTGTCTATTCTATTTTTAAGATTCATGCTTGCAATTTCAGATTTCTGTGGATAATGTAACAAAAATAGAGAGCTTTTCAAATGATCTTTGTTAGATCCCTTTTAATGGCAGGTAGCATCTGCTGTTGTAAGGCATTAAAACACCTATAAGAACAGTGAATTCATGGAAACGGCTTAGTAATAATGATTACTGTTCATAATGATGATGATAACAGTGATAACAACAATAATAAAAGAACAGTGAATTCATGAAAAGGGCATAATAATAATGATGATGATGATAACAGTGATAACAGTAATCTGTAATGATTATGGTGATAATAATAAATTAAGAAATAGAAAAAATAGTAGCATCAGTGGTAGTAGTAGTAGTAGTTGTAGCAGCAGCATCAGAAGGATATTATTGTAAAAGAAAGAAATGAAACTTCTTTTAAATATGAATGCCCTTGTTTTGCACACACACACACACACACACACACACACACACACTCACACACACACATATTCCTTGCTCCCTCCTCTCCAAGTACTTTTCTCAGTTTCTCATTCTGTAACTTTATTTTAAAAAAACAAAACAATATTAACTCATAATATTATAACTTCTTCTTTGTCCAGTATCACTCCAGATGCACACATATGCTGAAGTATGTACACATACAGACAAAAATGCATATTCTGTTAAATGAAAAATTGAAACTACTAAATCCTTTGTTGAGACAAAAGATACAATAAAGAAATCACAGGTTTCACTGAATGCTTGTTTAGAACTTCGAAGACTGGACTGAAGTGTGATGTGAAATGTGAAATTTACAAGAATTAGGAGGGATAAAAGTGTATCTGATAAGCAGAGGAGTGGAGATGATAAGGCACACTGGAGGGAATTTTCAAGGGTTTAAGATCTTGACAAATCATGTTGGATACTGACAAGTTTTCTTTCATTATTTGCCGGTACATACTAGCATTGCGGGCACATTATGAAATATTGTCTAAAAGCAAGAGTCCAAAAGAAAACCTCTCCTTGTTTTGCAGATTGTTTTGAGTGTAATCCAAGGCAGCTGTGCTGGGGATGCTGTGAGCCTTAACAATGACAACATCAATTCTGTCATCAGTAAGCATGGATTTTTCTCTTTTTCAATGAAAATCTTATTTCTCTTTCTGTCTTTGGTTTTGTCTCTGTTCTCTACTTTGGATCAGAACACAGGGGGTGGGGGTGGATGGAGTAGAATGGTGGTGGTTGGAAGGTGGGGGTGAGGAATGGTGGTGGTGGGGGAAATGCATTCATTGTGAATTTTTTGTAAATTATGTATGACTGGTGTTAAATTATGTAGTGACTGTTCCTTTCGTTTTTACCTGATTGGTGAGGGTGGAACTTTTCTGTTTACTTTTAACCAGAAAGGACTTTGTTGTTGTTGGTGATGGTGTGTCACACAATGTTACACTGGTGCAGTGTATACCATCAACCTTCAGGACTCTGGCTTTAGTTTGTTGTCAGCTTGACATGAGAATGGAAGTGTGTGTGTGTGTGTGTGTGTGTGTTTGTGTGTGTGTGTGTGTGTGTGTGTGTGTGTGTGTGTGTGTGTGTGTGTGTGTGTGTAAGGATTGCTTGGGGCAATGATAAAAATAATATTTCTTTGATATATCATATATATTTTTTATCCAGGGCAGAGAAAGAGAGAATGAGAATTTGAATTCAAATTTATTTTGCTAAGGTAACGATATGAGCATAATAACATCAATGCTTTTTTTTTTTTTTTAACCCAGCACTGAGGTACAGCATTATGAAAGAAAAGCTTGAGAGAGAGAGAGAGAGAGAGAGAGAGAGAGAGAGAACACATGTGCTTGCTTGTAATTGTATGTATGTGTGGTTGTTCTCTCTGTCAAGACCATTTTATTGTTTACTATTTGTTTATTAAAAAAAATCACCTTTTTACTGGTATTGAAATGAATACAAATGCCCTATTTACACAAGCTGATTCATTTCTTGTTCTTCTTATTCTTCTGGAAAAAAAAGGAAAGAAAGAAAGATGATCCACAGAGCACATGACTCCTCCTTTCACATGACAGAACTTGATGCACAGCAGGGCATTGGAATCTTGATATTGTGTCATTTGATTTGACTTGTTAGAATGGATTTTCCTCTTCTGCTGACAATGATTTCTGCAAGGAATATAATTTTTATTTTATATATATATATATATATATATATATATATACAGAGAGAGAGAGAGAGAGAGAGAGAGAGATTGCATAAACACATGTATACACACATGCACATGTGCATACACACTCACATGCACATAAACATACATTCTCAAACATGTTATGCTTTAAGCATTCATTCAAACACATGATGATGAACATACATGCAACCACATTCCTATTCTGTCAAATTTCTGTCATTGTCTATGTCAATCTATGTTATTGGATCTTTGCCTCAGTAAGTTAGTGTCATCCTATTTCTGTTGTGAAGGGGTAATGTATGGCTGGTTGATGAAGAACAGTTGTTGATGGCCCAGTTCTAATGCACCCAACTAGGAAGCAAGTGTCTATGGGTTCAAATTCCACAGATGGACTAGGATTTTTTTTTCTGTCCCCTCTATGGAACCTTGAGTTGTGGTCTGGGTGCTATAGGCTCTTGGCTCTTGGATAAGACAATAAACTGAGGCCTTGTTTGGAACATGCATTTAGTGCTTATAAATGAAGCCATTGCAACAAAAAGGTTGTCCCTGGCAAATTTCAGTAGAAAGTCCACTTTGATAATAAAATAAATACAGTTGCAGACAGAAAATCCACTGTGGCAAAAGCAACACAGTACAGAACAGTGCAGTACTGTACTGTACAATAACCTGATCAGACTGTGTGGATGTGTACACCACAGCTTAGGTGGTCTCCACACACTCTGTAGAGCACAGGATTGTTATTATAGAATCTGCCATATGTTTCACTGTCGCTCTGGCCAAACAAAAGGTTGCGTATTGATTATTGCACTTGTATGAAGACAGATGCAGAAATCTATACATCATTTCATAATCACTTGGTATTGGATACAGTTTCGAATGGAGTTGGTCACCCGACCAATGGCTATAAGATACCAGGAGTTGCTTGTAAATAAGCAAAGTAAAACACAAAGAAAGAAAGAAAAAGAAAACAAGAAACTGACATAACAAAAACCTTAACTCAATTAAAGCCACACCTTTCAGCATCACACACTGAAACAGAATTATTATCTAAAGCATCTTTCTGTCATGCATCTGCCTCATGTGTGTGTGTGTGTGTGTGCACGCACACACAGAGACACACATAAATATATATATTTTTTCTTAAATTGCCCCCCGACCCCCGCCCCCCCCCCCCCCCCCCCCCCCATGCACACACACACACACGCACTCTGCAATTTTCCTCAGAACAGTACCGGACAAAAGAGAAAAAACATGTTTTCTGCAGACAGACAGACAGATGTTAGTTTTTCTTCAGAGACATTGTTTGAAGGGAACAGGCTGCCCCAGGAAAGACTTGGATGGCTGAGTTCCTGTACTGTTATGTCTTCTTTCCTCACCCTTTTCAGTGTCTTTTTCCGTCATTGAAGCAACGTCTGCAAACTTTGTGTATGTCATATCAACCTTCACTTCCTTGTTTTATGTGTCAGAACCATTATTGATATGATTTATTATATAAACCCCCCCCCCCCCCCAGAAAAACCCAAAACAATGACAACAGCAAAAAAACAACAACAAAAAAACAACCCCCACACCCCCAAAAAAATAGCAACAAAAAAACGACAACAAACAAACAAACAAAAAAAAACAACAACAACAAAAAACAAAGAAGAAAGAAAGAGCAAGTCCTTTGACATGAAAATGCGAGAACTCTGAGAAGTGTGGACAGTGGTAGAATATTTGATTGTCATTTCAACAGTTGTTTTTTCTCATTAAAAAATGTTGCACAGAAACACTTTTTTTGGTCTGTGATATAACTGTTACAATTTGGACAACATAGACCATTTTTTATGTTGCAGCTACAAATGATGTTGTCTTTGTGAACTTCTATGCTGACTGGTATGTATGCTTGTGACATGCACTACCTCTGTCTCATTCAGTTTTTTTTTTTTTATTCAGTGCCTATTGTTCTACTTCTGTGAGCTTTTGTGTGTGTGTGTGTGTGTGTGTGTGTGTGTTTGCACATGTGCGTACATGTGTTAAGGTGCATTTGAAATTGTACATGTTTATGTGCATGCATTTGTGTGTGCACTTAAATGTAAGTAGCTTTGAAACATAGATACATCATATTATATGTGAAAATATACACAGAATAAGTGAGCAGATCAGCTTTTTATATTGGAATGCAACAAATGCATGTAAGTGCATGCATGTGTGCTCATGCAAACACACACACACACACACACACACACACACGCACATGTTCGATCACTTTCACAGACACGCACACACACACACACACAGAGAACACTTAGGCCTACGGATCACAAGAGAAAGGAATGAAAAGTCACCCACAACCTGAGATTTGATTTGCAACCTGCTGGCCGTGTGCCTTTGAAAGTCAACATTTTTCTTTGCAGCCAGTTGTTATCAAAGTAAAGCTCCAGGGATGGTGAAGTCAAAGATGCTGGCCTCTTTATTCATTGTTTAAAGATCTGATGAAAGAGCTGTGTGTGCATCAGGCTTGCCTTGCTTTATACCTCCATGGCTTTGTGTCTGTAGTCTGGTGACTTGTGCAGTTAAAAGAACTATCATTGTAGACTGTAAAGCTGCCTTTTTATTAAAGAGAGAGAGAGAGAGAGAGAGAGAGAGACACACACACAAAATAACAAATACATTAAAACATGTTCATGTTTGAAAAAATGCAAACATACGGCCATATGCAAAAAAATATATACTGAACCATATACATACGCATACATTATATATACACATGAACACATACATACATGCATGGGTGCCCACAAACATAAAGAAGCCAGCAACCATACAGACATACAATGCTACCAAATTTTGTTCACAGCTTGTCTGAAGATGAATCTAAAATCAAAGTTGTAAAACATAATTGTATGATTTTCATTACCATATTGTTTAATGACATATTCATAATTGATCATTATTGTTAGTTAAGTTTTAAGAAATGAATAAACAATGCACAGATGTGTTTTTTTTGTGTTTTTTTTTTTGTGTGTGTTTATAATTTATTCAGATATTGCTTTGTTTCTTTGTTTTATTGTTGTTTTTTTAAAGTAAAAATTCCTGAACTTTGGACAAGCAAAGAATGAAGTGGGCTTGATAACTTTCATTTGTATGTCATGTTTTAGAATAGGCAACCTCTTCATCTCATTGAGAAAAGGACAAGTTATTATGTCATAGTGAGCACACACACACACACACACACACACACACACACACACACACACACACAGAGAAAAATCTCTATCTATGTATTTATATGCATATATAGATATATCTATCTATCTCTGTAGTTAGATAGGTAGACAGATAGATGTAGATATGTCTGTGTCTGTATAAAGCCATGCCCAGATGCAGCTGAAAAAGAGTATGTTGAATACTCATGTTTCCCCTTTTTCTAAGAAGCGATTTTGCACTGTCTGAGCGTAAGTAGGTGACATAGAAAACAACCAACCAATCAAGCATTGAAAAAAACAAGGTGGCACAACTTTAACCAGTAATGCATAGCATTACGAATCAGGTAGTACAGATGAAGAAAGGTGCAAGTGACCAAATTCTGATCCCACCTCCCCTCCCAGCCCTCATAAACCATCATACTTTCATGCTGTTGACATATTTAATTTAGGCTCGGTGCTCCTTGCTACAGAGATTGTATGGGACTTTACAATTGAAAATGGAATATGGCTGCATACATGATGGGGAGTATGGTTGCTTACATGATGGGTAAAATGATCATACATGTAAAAGCTTTCTTGTACATGTACATGAGTGAACATGGGAGGTGCATGTAAAAAATGAACACAGAAGTATGGGGTTGTGTTGGTAGTGGTTGTTTGGTATGATCATCTCTTCCCTTACTCCTTCCCTCCCTTAAGTCCCCACTTTCACCCTGCCCTGTATTTATTGATTTATTGCTGACTTAGATACTGTATAGTGAACAGCAGCTGTAGCATCAGTCATTAAGCAATAACAGTCACTTAACTTCTGGCTGTAGTCAAGTTGCTTGTTTCTGCAGGGATATGTTTTAGTGACTTGTTATCATCATCTACTGTGGTATTCTTTCAGTTTTCTCTCATTTATAAACAACTGGCTTGCCATGTCTCTTTATTTTGTAATTTGGAGTTCTCTTTTTTTTCTTTTTCATTTTTGTTGTTTAGTTTTGTCCAGTTTTTCCTCCCAGCTTTTCTTCATCATTCTTTAATTTTTTTTCTTAAAGTTCTGTCACATGAACACTCTTATTTTTGCAGGTGTCGATTCAGTCAGATCTTGGCACCAACCTTCGATGAAGCCTCCAGGAAAGTATCAGAGGAATTTACAGTGAGTTGTATAGTTGTACATTTATTCAGAATGTGTAGTACTCTCTCCTCTCTCTCTCTCTCTCTGAAGGTGCAGCACCTATGTCTGTCATCCATCCCATAGAGACAGTTGTCTGTCAGTTTAAGGGTTCCTCTACAGAACCTCCTTACCTCCTGCCAATACATACATACAAACATACATAAACACATATATACACAAAATCATGGATGAAATGGATAGAAAACAAGAGCGCATGAGCTTGCACATAGGTACAATAATTTCAGTTGTCTGAAATGACAGAATGATTTAGAACTTATCTTTTTTTCTGTAGCGCTTTGTCTTTGGAGCTTGTCAGTGTCATTGGTTTCACTCTCATGCTGCTAATTCTGAACCTTTTATACACATCCATATGCGCTGACTTTGTTGTGGTCCCTGCACCAGCAGTCCACAGGGAGATGTCACTCCATGTCAAGCAGCAGTGAAGCTCCACCAGAAAAGACTTCATGCTGAATCACTATGGTGGTGATCCAAACTGCCTGGTCAGCACAGGACCCTGATTGCTAAGCCCCCTGTTGACAGTGATTCTGGTTGCTTAGTAGTGGAGCCAGCCTAAGGGAGCACCCCCTTCTGGAGTGAAATGGCCACTCCCTCCCTCCAAGGACAGTCCTTATGGACCTTCCAACATTGAAAACTGTGAAAACTGACTATGGGTGGAGATGGAATAACAAAAGCTGAGATCATCAAGAGAACAGGGCTGCAGAATTTATTCTCTGGAATGTTTTTAATTTGGTAATAGTTGACGATGAGAATGGTGATGTTGCTGGTATAGAGATCTGCTTCAGTTAGAGA
>NC_134876.1:83816173-83851173 GCF_041734735.1 Babylonia areolata
TAAAGCTCTTGTGTAAAAGTGTCAGGCATTTATTAAATCCTTGTTCACCCTTCCAGTGACCATTGCCTCACAGTACCGCATCTCCAAGTACCCCACACTGAAGCTGTTCCGCAATGGGCAGATGATGAAAAAGGAGTACCGGGGTCAGAGGTCTGCAGAAGCTCTGGCCAACTTTGTGCGTGATGAGCTGAAGGATCCTGTAGTGGAGCACTCCACATTGGCCCAGCTGGATGAGCTCAATGTAGGGGCCTTGTAGAGCTGAGTTAACCTCTTCAGTGCCAGGCATTATTTTGGCTTATTGTACTTCTTATTTGACAGGCATTGTTGTGTTGCTTAGTGTAATAAGCAAAAAAAAATTCTAGCATGCAAAGTACTGCAAGAAAGTATATAGATATGTACAACCCATACTTTTCTGAAAGGAAAATGAACAGACTGTCAAAGGTTCATTAACACATTGATTATATTTATACGCAATCTTCAATTGCCATGCGTGCCTTGGCCACGCCCACTCACCAAATGCTCACTTTTAGACAATATCAAAGAAGTTAATAGTGATCCAGTTGGCCCACTGTGCAGGGGGAGGCGGTGAGCATTTTTCATAATTTTGATAATTCTTGGTTTAAGAGATATAATAGTGTGAAAAAAATGGAGAAGACAATTCTGCGAACAGTTCTGTAATTATGCAGGTCAATGATGCAATGATGTGATGATGTAATCTTTGACTTCTTGAAGCATAAAGCCTGACAGGGAAATGGAGTTTGTAGATCAGTGTTGGAGGAATAAAGTGTAGGCAAGGGTTTAGAGAAAAGCTTTCAATGATTTAAGCACAGTAGTAATGAAATCTCATGTGCAAAGTATGCTAAGTAATTCTCATGCATTAAGAATACATGTATTTGTAAAAAAAAAAGTAAATTATTTATTATCAATTAAAATCAGTGTTGAGTAAATATTTGGTATCTCTGATTGATTTTTTCAACCAGTTACGTATGATTTTACTTGTGTAGTACACATGCTTGTCTTTCCAGAAAAAGAAACGGAACATGATTGGATACTTTGAAAGCAAAGAATCAGAGAATTACAGAACGTTCACCCGAGTTGCCAGCTTACTGCGTGACGACTGCAGTTTCCATGCTGCTTTTGGGTCAGTTCTTTTGTGTGTGTGGTTTTGTTGTTGTTGTTATTGTTGGTGGTGGTGGTGGTGGTGGTGTGGTGTGTGTGTGTGTGTGTGTGTGTGTGTGTGTGTGTGTGTGTGTGTGGATGTGTGTGTTGGAGTTACATGTCACAGTGTTCTGCCAGATTTGGCACTTTCTTTGTCAGCTTTTCATTTGGTTGTATCAGGGATTTGACTTACATGGTTTTAAGGCATGTCATTTTGTTGTTGTGATTTTGCAGTTTATTGCATCAACTTGTGTTCTGATTGCAGAGCTGTGTCGGCTTCTGAAAGAACAGGGGGTGACAATATTGGCTTCCGACCACCCAATGTAAGACCTTGGTTCACTGTTTCCGTGTTTGTCTCTTGTCTTGTCTGATTTTTCCCCTTTGTTTTTAGATTATTTGTTGTCAGATTATCACCAGATCTGTCTTATCAGAGGGATATGATTCATACCCCTTTGTTTTTAGATTATTTGTTGTCAGATTATCACCAAATCTGTCTTATCAGAGGGATATGATTCTGAGAAAGATTGAATCTGTGTTTATTTAACAGATGTAGATATGACTAAGCACACCTTTAAAGAAAAGGGCATGATGCTGATGCTGATGTACTTTTTTTGTGTGTATCGATAACAGAATACATGGCAGCACACATGCAACTGTTCATTCTCCCATACATGCACACACATACACTTACGCATGTGCACGCCCACACACACATACACATGCACACACATACACACTTAGACATATGCACACATGCATAGACATGCATTATATGGTGCCATTTTTTCATTATCCAGTATGAAATGAAATGCTGTACCATATATAAAATGCTTCATAAAATCAGTAACATGTATTTTACATGCTGCTTTCTAAAACCAGATAACTCCGGTATGGAAGTATCCTGGTAATAAAAAGGTACAGATGAATTATATATAACAATATCATGTGCACTGCAGCAAACTTGTGACTGTTCTCTTTTAGCCTCATCAACAGCACTGCATCAGATGTTGCTTAAACAAAACAGGACAGGTTATGCACTTGTGCTGAGAAGAAAGACATTCCGCTCACAGGCATGTTTGATTTTTTAAATATGGGTACGTATATTGTACATATCCTCAGTCAGAGACCAAGGTCTAAGTGCTTTACAAACACAGAATCATTTACATAACAGGCTACCTGCTTTGGAAGAGCCATTTGAGAGTTGCCTTTTGGCGCTCATTTGTGTCATTCAGGCTTCAGTAGATATACCCATGTTTTGATTTGTCTGTGCACAAGATTCAGTGATGTATTAATGCTTTTTATCATTATTCTTATTATCATTATTTTTGTTATTATTATCATCATCATCATCATTATTATGACTATTCTGGGTACTGTTTGCAGACACAGAGGCAGGATGTTGTGTTCATGGGTATCTTGAACAACTTTGACCAGCTGTATGCCTGGGCCTACGATAAGTGTGTACCCCTCGTCAGAGAGATCACCTTTGAAAATGCTGAGGTGAGGAAGAGGTTTTCCTGATTGTTGTGTATGTTGTTTTTGCTTTGACTGTTTTGAGTTCAGTGTGTCAAAAGAGTAATGAGTGGAGTCCTGTGTGTGGGTGTGGGTGTGCTTGCAAGCATGCATTTGTGTGTGCTTGCAAGCATGCTTGTGTGTGTGCCCTTGTCCTTGGCACATACAGACCTCAGTCTGTGGTAAGCTTAAACATCAGCGTTTCCTTATTTCTGTAGGCACAGCAGATTGGTGATTTATACCCACACCTTGCAATGCTGGGGATGTTTATTTGCAGTTACCAAAAGTGTCTTTGCCTTTTTGGGAATACTTTGACAATGATTCTCTTCTCCTAACCTTATGATGTTTTCTCTTCATTAGTCTCCCATCTTCTGAAATCTTCCTGATTCTGCTATTAAAAAAAGAATGATAACCTCTGTTGTTGGTTTAAAAAAAAAATCTTTATTACTATTTCATCTCTAGACTTTAAAAAGTGTATAATGATAGTGAATGCTTTTTGTTTGCACACTTGCATTGAACCAGGAACTAGGTGGCTACCGTCTGGCTTTTTCTGCCTTTTTAAATATTTTTTCTTATGTGCCAATCCTTCATGTGCTGCTGCTGTTTTTTTTGTTTGTTTTGTATTTTTAATATATAATGCAATATATTGTATAGGCAGAATGACAGCTGTGATTTTAGTGCTAAAAGTTGTTATTTAAAAAAGGTCAGTGCTTATAGATGCACACCTGTTTATATATATTGATTTTTGATCATATCTGATCACATTATACACACAAAAGTTTTCCTCGTTATCTCAGGACTGTTAATGTTTGTCAGATAGTTTTTTTTTTTTTCAAGAAGACGTTTTTGTTTGTTCTCTACATTGGATGAAGGAAAAAAAGACAGCATACTGATGAATGTGTCCTTGTTGTTTTGTCCAGGAGCTGACAGAGGAGGGTCTACCTTTCCTGATCATGTTCCACCACCCTGATGACACAGCCACCGTGGAGACGTACACTACTGAAGTGGCAAAGCAACTGCTGCCTGAAAAAAGTGAGTGAAATTTGACACAAAGGCTATGATGGGTGCAGTTGCCAAGTGATTGAACATTGGATTTTTGGTCTGAAGGTCTTTTGTTTACAAAGTTTTATATATATATATATATATATATATATATATATATATATATATATATATATATATCTGTATATATATATACACACACACACACACACACACACACACACACACACACACACACACACACACACACACACACACAAAAGGTTTTGATAGACAAGCTATGTCAAATGAGAGGGTCACAAGTTCTGAGAACTGTTTTGAATATTTGTTCTGATTTTAAAAAAAAGTCTCACGATGAAATTTTCACATTCTCAAACTATGACTGCCCATTCAGACGCTGATTCTCTACATTTTGTACTTTGGTGTCATGCTGGCAGTGGGATCTAGATATGTCAAGGTTAGAGACCACAATGTAAGGTCATATGATGAGATGATAAAGTACCCTCGACTTGACATGGTTTGACTTCATCTTTCAAAAAAGACCACTTTAACCATGGCTACATTTTGGATTGTCTGCTCTGCCAACATGAACATTATTAATTTCTTGTGTTTGGACTGATTTTGATACAGTTTGTCAAAATGGGTATGGAATATTAAAATCTGTTGACAATAGTTGACTGTTTTGCCCTTGAGAGCATTTCAGGGGCATGGTTTGATTTAACCTTCACGGTACTTTGTTATTTACCCTCTTATTCCTGTGTCATGGGTCTTTCTGATCCATTTTAAACAATGCTCAAGAAGCAGTTCACCCAGTCTGTATGTCATGATTCTGTTAGTCCCATACTGGCTTTAAAGCCAGTTTATCAGTGCTTCCCTATTGAGATGGGCCTGTGGGACCCACATATTTTTTTGTGGGGTGCACACAAGCCCAAGCCTGCCTTCATAAAACATGGCATCAAAAATGACGGATGTGTTTGAGACATAGTTTAAAAAGATGGCATTAGTAAATACTGCACTTTTTTTTTTTGACATATGTTGTTCTTTAAAAAGTGTGAGTCACACAAATTCAGAATAGGCGTTATTGTTTGCAAGATGTGCTTTTTTTATGTACTGATTAACTGATACAGTGGAAAGAGTGCAAAGCAGCTCACATGTAGAATTTTTGGCACAGATAGAAAAAGTGTGAGAACAGTTCACATATAGAATAGTAGGTACACACACAATCTAGAGTTAATCGAATAAAGAATGGATTATAAAAAAAATAAAACATGGATTAAAATTTTTTTAAAGACAAAAATGGGTCTGCTAGACTCACAACATCTTGGTAGTCTGTCCTTGTCAAAGGCAGCTGTTGCTTTTGAGGTGAGAGACCTCCAGTATGATCTGTCTGCAGCAGAGGCTTCAAGCTTGTGTGGCTGGATGCTGCACCATCTGAGGTTGCTCTTCAGGGTGTCTTTGTACCTCAGTTCGGGCCTTCCCTGTCTTCGTTGGCCCTCCTTGAGCTCACTATACATTAGTTGTCTGGGGATGCGGCTGTTGTCCATTCTGATGACATCACCAGTCCAGTGTAGCTGAGCCTTCAGCAACAATGACTCAATGTTTGTCAAGCCAGTTTTGTCCAACACCTCTTGGTTTGTGACTTTGTCCTACCAACGAATGCCCAAGGAAGTTGTGGGGCTGGGTTGCACAGACATCTGTGTGTAAGTTTAACTAACCCCTCGGGTACCCAGAGAGTTCCTGGCATCAAAGTAACATCTTTCTGAGTGATCCTTTCTGTATAATCCTCAGTATCCTCACTCAAGTAGATAAACCTGCCTGTTGTGCAAATTGCATTTGAATCAGAAACACACACATACATATGCATGGTTTATACAGAATTGTGGAAGTCTGGAAAAGTGTTGGGAAAATGAAAGAACTATTCCAGGGCTGGAAATGTCTTAGGGGAAAATATGTTTTGCTTTTCAGGGTCTGGAAAGGTCTTGGATTTTTTTTATACCAGAACCATTCAAGAAAGAGCGTTATGCATGTAATAAGAAAAACAACAGCAAAAAACAAACAAACAAAAAAACCAAAACAGCCCCCAAACCCAACAACAACAAAATGATGAAAATTAACATAAATTCCAGCATTTCCACTGATTTTTTTTGTCAGTGGTGTGGCAGCCAATTTAAAAAAAAAGTTGGCTTCGTGTTTGGTATGGAAAATTTTCAGTCTGGTCTGGAAAGAGAAAGGATGGAGTTTTGAGTGGTCACAGTTCTGGAAATGTGTATGGGTTCACTCACATTTTTTTTCTCTTTTTTTTCTAAAACATAATTGGAGATGCAGTCTTTCAGGATGGAGGCTTTTGTGGGTTTTCAGACAATGTGAATTTTCTGGTGGCGGATGGGACCAAGTTCACACACCCGCTGCACCACCTTGGTAAGTCGGTCAGTGACCTGCCTGTGCTGGCCATTGACAGCTTCCGCCACATGTACATCTTCCCCCACAACATCAAGACGGATTTAGGGTAAGCTGGAGCATTGTCTGGCAATTTCACAGCTGTGCATATTGTTTGTGATTTTAACCTCTGACCTGGTGAAATGGGATTGGTGTGGCATAAGATTGAAAGGCAGTTGCTGCTTTTTGAGTACTGATCAGCGGTATCATTGATTTTACTGAACTAAAGTCATACAATTCCAGGAGAAAGTCCAGATACAGAGTGATGACGGACCTCCTGACCTGTAAGCTTCTGTCTTATTATTGATGAGCTTTCTTATCAGCAGCAGTCAAGGGGTTAATGTTGCAATTTAAAGTATCTGAAAGCACATTGAAGATAGATAGATACAAGAGGAGTTATTTTTCAGTGCCCCGTTTTGAGTACTTTGCATGAAAAATCTGGCACTGACATTGATACAGTGTAATCCATAGACATTTTTTTTTGTCAGCAAGAAATTTTTCCATGTTATGAATGTTGTTCTTTGATCTGAAATCAGTAGACTATTTTGTGTGTAGAAAATTGCTGTTGTTAGCATTGTTAACACACAGATGCCTGTACTCTCATGTTACTTCTGCTCTCATCCCTTTAACCCCTCCCCCGCCCTCCTTTTTTATATACTTTTTTAAAGTCTGATATCACAGATGGTGAATAAATTTAAAATCAGACCAGTGAAATAATACATGTTTTCAACATTTTATTCTTGATTTTAGTGTGTTTATGTGTGCTTCAGTGTGTGAGTTTGATTTTTAAAAGTGTGTGTGTGTGTGTGTGTGTGTGTGTGACAAATGATGATGAATTATATCTTTACATTCAGAGGAAGTCCTAAAAAGAAATATTTCCCACTGGTGTTTAAATGAAACATTTCATTTTCATAAGTGGAGTTGCTGTTATCCTGGGCCATTTGAAAATCAGAATGCTTCATTTCTTCTTCTGCTGCAACAAACTTCCATTTTTTCAATAAATGTTTCTTTTCTTCTTTTTAAAAAGAAATTAACATCAAAGTATTATCATTTCTTTAATCCAATAAATCATCTGTTTCAGAAATTCCTGGATCGCAGTTTAAGAATGCTTTGTTCTTGTTTAGAACAAACAGTAATATTGGTTCTGTTGGGGATGATTTCTCATCTTCTGTTGAAAAGATGCCCCCCTCTTTGAGAATGTCACTTATTCTTGGTAAGATTGTTCCTTTGATTTGCAGAGTACCGGGATTGCTGAAGCAGTTTGTGGAAGACCTGCACTCTGGCAAACTTCACAGGGAGTTCCACCACGGACCTGACCCCAAATCCCCCGACCCGACCCCGACCCCAACTCCTCCTGCTCCCTCCCCACCTTCTCCGGTAAGGGGGTATTTGGATCATGAACATCATGAGTTAAAATCAGTTGGATTTTAGAGGCACTTCTTTCTTAAGCCCATAAGTTGAAAAAGAATGGATCATTTTGATCATAGAGTTGAGTCACTTGTATTTTATAGTTTTTTTGGTTTGTGTTTTTCATAAGGGTAATTTTTTCTCAAGACCTGACTAAGCGCGTTGGGTTAGGCTGCTGGTCAGGCATCTGCTTGGCAGATGTGGTGTAGCGTATATGGATTTGTCCGAACGCAGTGACGCCTCCTTGAGCTACTGAAAACTGAAAAACTGATAAAGGTCATTTGATCATAAACATAGAGCTGAGTCAGTTGTATTTTAGAGTCTTTTCTTTTTGAAAAGGTTTTAGACATTGAAATAAAGTGGTTAAAGGTCCATTAGCATCCACTGTTCTCTTATTCCACCATTTTATGCTTCCTCAAATAGTCGATTTCCCATTCACTCCTGGGTGGAGTGAAGAAAATCAGAGCAAAGTGCCTTTCACAAGGGCACAGCACCATGCTGAAACAGTGCCTCAAACCCTGATCACTGGTGCACACTGGATCAAAAGTCCAACACCAAACCAGTTCTGTCACAGTGCCTCCTGTAGACTTAACGTTTAATTAAATGTCTGTCTGTCTTTTGAATATGATGATTACATTGTGCTTGAGGTCAGTGATCCTGAGCGAGAGACATGTTCACTGATATTCGCACATTTTATACTACTACTACTATTTATGATGATCTTGTGCAGGGAAAAATCAAAGTGCTTTCATGCGTTTATAATTTTGATTCAGATGTATGAAAGACAGAACTAAAAAATTCTTGTAAATACATGTAAATTGAAAGCTGTAGAAGCTTTAGAAACTGGTAGTAATTATACATGAAGTCTTTGGTGCCAGAGAAAAAAAATTGTTTTGATACCATATATTATTAAAATAAATGAAGATATAACTGCTGTTGCTTTTTGTTTTTGCTTTAATCATAACCTTTTGATTTTTTCCCCTGTTATTCAGAATGATTATCTTTCTGCATAACAATACAGGATGATGGTTTATCTGAATATATTCATGTATTTGACTTTACAAAGATACGCTTTTAGTGGGAACAAAGAACCCACAACATAATTACTTCATTGCAAACAGTGAAACACTCTGAATGAAAGATGTCTGTTTATGAGAAAAACAAATGGTTTGTTGACAACACATTGATTGGAAAGTTATGTTATTAATGAGAAAAACAAACAGTTTGTGGACAAAATACATTGATGTGGAAGTTATGTATTAACTCATTCTACTCTTGCTACAAATTAACTTGTACAATGATTACTTCCCCAGTGGACCTGGTACGAGTATTCTTGTACCAATACACTATTCTAATTTCTTTTATTCTTGCTTGGTGCAGTTGGCATTCTAAACTGAGCTAATTATGGATCTGAAAGCATGAAAAGAAAGCTTTGTTTGACCGATTAAATCAGCTATTCTCCTCCAGTTTTTGCCGTTCTAGTGAACAACCAAACTTTTTACTGCAGTGGTCCCATGTAGCGCTGGTCCGGGGGAGTTGTAGCAGGCATGTAGCTGTGGGGTAGAATGAGTTAATAAGAAAAACAAACAGTTTGTGGACAACATATTGATGTGAAAGTTATAATCAGAAAAAATAAACGGTTTGCTGGGCAGGATGACTCCAAGGCAGCCAAAGAGGAAGGTGAAGAGAGAGAAAAGAGAGAGGTCCACTTGCCCAAAGAGCCAGAAACGCCTGCACCAGAGGAACTGCAGAAGAAGCAGCAGGAACAGCAACAACAAGGGCAGAAACAAACACAGCCTCCCGAATCAATGTTCAAAAAGCTGGCCCCTTCACGCAACAGATACACCATTTTACGAGACGAACTCTAGTGCCAGCACTCTCTCATCCTTCATCCAATTGCTCCCCCCGCACCCCCCTCCACCACCTCCATACCCATTCTCAGCCTTTTAGTATGGATCAGTGTCCATCTGTTTGCCATCAGTTTGCATGATGAAAAATAATGCAATACCCACTGGAATATTGTCTCAGTTACTTTTCTTGGCAAAGACATCTCTGTCTTTCAGCTGGTCAGTGCAGGTTCTGGATTTTATTTATGAAAGGTAGTTGTAGCACAGCACAACCCCCAAATCTTACTATGTATTCTAGGAAAGTTATCTTCTGGCGTACTTACGGCACTAGTTCATTATTCAGTTGCCTGGCTTGTGATGTTGACCTATTTTCAGCATGAAAGAATTATTGCAAACTTGTGATGTTGACCTATTTTCAGCATGAAAAAATTATTGCAAAGCAGGAATGGATTTTTCCTCTTAAGAAAGAAAAAAAACCCAACTGTTTTTGAATAAAGTTAGGGTGAGAAGGTATGAGACTGTGATAGTTTGTTTACATGCAGTTATCAATGATAAGGACAGGATTTTTTGAAAGAAGACAAATTAATCAAAGGTTTTTCTCAGATATGACTTGGGTATTCATACAAGATGTTTTCATGTGTGGGATCAGTATGAATTCTCTGAAATTCTCTTATTTGTTACATCTGGTTTTTGTTTGGAAAATTTTTGTTACTAGCCACATGTTTTCTTTATGTCTGTGAGTTGGTTAGCAGAAATTGCACATTGGGCTGACCATTAGGGTTGCACCCTTCCTGGTTAAGTGTGTGTGTTTGTAATTGTGTCTATGTATGTGTTGTGATTTTAAGTTTCTTTGTTTGGCTCTTTGTTCTCATATTGTCTCTGTTTCTCAATCTACTGTCCTGTTCCTCTTTGTGCTTTATAACCTACGGATCGAAAGGATTTTATGCAATAACTTATAAAAAAAACACCCCCTCTCCCCATGTGTGTGTGTGTGTGTGTGTGTGTGTGAGAGAGAGAGACAGAGAGACAGAGAGAGACTGTGACTTGGAGAATGGTAAGATAGTGGATACAAGTGAATGATTTACAGTTTTAATGAATGAATGCATCTGCAGTAAACAGAATAAACATACTCTGATGCTTGCTTTCTCCATGTTACAAATTCCACAAACAAATCTTAGCATGTTCACAATTCCCATTACAGCTGCTCCAAAGCTGTTAAGAAAGTCTGGTAAAAAAAAAATCTGAGCTTCAAAAGAGTACTCAACTAGCAGCTTTAATCTGTTTTGTTTTCTAACCTCATGAGAAATGAAGTCCAGATTCACTGAGGAAATCATAGATATTGTTGTTCGGAGGTGACTGTACTGTGTGTTAAGCTGTAGTCTCACACCACTTAGACTAATGCGTTTGTTTGTACTCATAGGGTTTGAGTAGGTTGTACACAATTGATCCTCGCAAAAAGCATCCATAGTTCTAGTGCAGACTGATTCCAGGATAAAGTTGCTTTTGTTTTTTTTGTAGTCCCCTGTTTTACTTACATTGCACACATCTGAACACACACACAGAGGATGGAAAATTACATCAAAGTCACACCATGTGAATAGATGTCATATTGAAGAAGACGTGTAGAGGATGGAAAACAACATCTTCCTTTCAGCAAATAATGGAATGAAACAGCAGAAGGGGAAGAAGCCATTATGCACGTTCACAAGAATCAGTTAGTAGCAGACACACATCCACTTTTGTCCAGGACACATGCAGACCACTGGATCTATTCATGGAGTCAGAATGATTCTGACCAATAGATAGTCCAGACTGTAATGTTTTAACTAGGGATCACAACATAAATTTGTCAATGTTTTGAAAGGAACCATTTCACGGTTACAGGTAATTTATAACTGACATCAGACAACAGCATTGTAAGATTCTGTATATTCAGTTTTTCACATCTCCTGTTCCACTGACCAGATGAAGGTCCTGTACGGAAAAATAATTTTGTGTTGTTTTACAGTCAAATTGTCCTTTTCATTTGGTGGCCAGGATAGTTTAAAGCACAGAATGAATGATGATGATGCAGCAAGCAAAAGCAGACTGCATTGTGCTACATTAACTGAATTGCATGAGTTATTTTTACCCACTTTGTTTTCAGCAAAATAATGTGCTGTTACACACACACACACACACACACACACACACACACACTTGCATTTTACACACAAGCTACACATACACACACACACACGCGCGCGCGCACACACACACACATCTGACAATAAAGTGCCTTCATAGTGTTTGATAACACAATAATTGTTGACTAGGCAAACAGAAATCTTGTCCCTTTTCATACATTGTTTTGTATACAGGCCTGATATATGGCAGTGTCTTTGACACATCTTTCAAATTGCACTTTTTTTGGATCACAGATCACAAGTATGTGTCTGCAGCTTGTGTATCAAATGCAAGTGCGTGTGTGTGTGTGTGTGTGGCTTGTGTAGCTTGTGTGTCAAATGCAAGTATGTGTGTGTGTGTGTGTGTGTGTGTGTGTGTGTGTGTGTATGGTTGTCCATGTGTATATTATAAAGAGATAAGAACATAGGTGGTAATCAGGTGGCAGTGGACTTTTTGTTGATTAATTCTTTTTTTTTCTTCTGAAATTGATTAATTCTTTTTTTTCTTCTGAAATCTGTAGTGCTGTTGAAGAGCAGCAGGCTGCAATTCATGTGCATTTGTACACTTGCTCATGTACTTCAAAGATCTGAGACTGTTTCTCATTGCAAAAGATTGTCACAGTGACGTGTAACGTGTGTATTTAATATGTCACATTTGTATTCATTTGAGATTTGTTGAGGATGACAAGTTGAAAGCTACTGCAAACATACATCCTTGGAGTGTGACTTGACAAAATTCAAGATAGAATCATCAGAAAACCATGTTCACATCAACCTAGAGTAAACTGTGACATCAGTCAACACACACATTTAATCAGCAGAGTCTAAGAATTGTTTAAGTCAAGAGGTTCTTTCTGTGAAAATGAAAAACCAACAGCATTAGAGTATGTTGACAGTTGTACATATTCTCAGAAAATTGTGTTTGTGTGCATGCCATGTATTCTATACATGGGGGGCATCCACTTGTGGAACTTCTTGAAACAATGTCAGATACATAGATGTGATTTATACAACATTGATGTTTATAGCATGTGATCTGCAGATTTTTTGGTTTAGTTCTTTTTGTATGAGCGTCACTTTTGGTCCACCTTACACAGAATTGTCAAGCACATTATGCCCTCTGACCTTGATCAGATGGGTTTTTGGATCTTACAACATGCAGATGGTAGTCTTTTCTGAAGCTTGTACTTGTATGGTACAGTCTTGATATTGGTATCCTTTAACTGTATCCTTGAATGCACCAGTTCCCTGATGCATTTTGTTCTGTCTCATGCTGATAAACAAAAAAAAAAAACACATAAAAATACGTCTGAAGTGTCTATAGATTTTGAATAAAGTATTGAAGATGAGTCATGGACACAAAGTTTTTATCATGGAGCACAATCAGGTGGGTTGTGGATACTTTCCAAACAATTGTTCCCCAGCCCACCCTGAAGAAAACAACAGCTAAAACAAAGGAAATCAAACATCTATGTACCATTTTTACCCGATGATCAGAGGTATTCTACACACATATGATTTTTTTAAAAAAGAAGAAGAAAAAAGACCACCAAGAAGGAGCAGGAATTCAGTCTAGATCTCTCATTAACAGTTTACACAAGAACAATCAAATGAAAGCCCATTACCAGAGACAAGCAGACTGAAGTCACCACCTTGCATTGTTTCTGCTGCTATCAGAAGTGAATACTCCATCACTCCCATTCATCCCATTTGCCCAGCACTGATGCCTGGTTAACAGCAACAACAACGCCACCAGTCAGGAAATACCATGTCAGGTCAGTGTGGAATGAGATGGGAATGATGACGATTGGTGCTATGAAACTTGTATGTTTTCTTTTTGGTCCTGCCACTGTTGCTTAGTTAGGAAACAGTGATAGATAGTCCAGGTATTGTTGATGCAAGTAGTATACTCTTTTGTTGAAACACTTGAAACTGTTTCTTAAGATATATCTAATAAGTCCATTGTTGGAATTGTAACATCATACATCTGTGACAAAGATGAACCGCTTCTTAAGATAAAACTAATCTATCCATTCCCCAGAATACATCTGTGACAAAGATAAATAGACACAAATGCTTTTTTTTTGCTTAAAAAAAAAAAAAAATACTTCTCACCTTTTCGGGGTGTGTGCGGGAAACCTATTTTCAGTAAATTTTAAATTATCTGAAAATGTTTGCAGCATGATTTTCAGGTTGTATTGAACCATTTGGTAGTTTGTATTAAAATGAATGCCATGTTACATGCATTTGCGACTTTCAGGCAGTGTAATTTGCACAAAGTATGTAGTCCACTTGAAATCTAATACCTGTGGAAACTGCTGTGCAAAGTTGTAGTAGTAGGACTGTTTGTGTGAATGATATGCACTGAAGAGAATGGTTTGATTTATTTTTATTTATTTATTTTTTTATCACATATACATTACATAGATTACACCAATGTACATTATTCAGTGAACACCAATCTTGTTCAAATGTATGCACAGTTTTTACAGGTGTTAACTGCAGACGCAGTTGTAGTGAAAGGCTTTTTTTTTTTCTTTTTTTTTCTTTGGAATGTTCATTGTTCTTTTCAAAAACATAAAGTCGTGATTTTAATGGACTTCAAGAGACGAGCAATAGCTTGTTACAAGAAAAAAGAAGAAAAAAAAAAAAAAAAAAAAAAAAAAAAAAAGGAAAAAAAAAGACTGGCTGTTTGTGTTACTGTTAAATGGACTTGTTTATGTTTTGAATGTTTGAGTATTCTGAAGGGTAACTTCATTCCTGTGTCTTAACTTAAGTGCATAGTGGTATGACTTCAGAACTCATTTGTGAATGTGACAATGCACTGTGTGTATGATCAAGTAAGTGGGATATGAGAAGCTGAATGTCTTGCCTTTGCTTTAAAAAATCGAAACACAAAATACAGCCATACTGAAGACTCCCACTTATATTTTTCAGTTGAACAAGCACAATTTCTAATCTTGATGATTTCTTGCCCCTTTTTTTTTTTTTAGACAGTTTTAAGCAACAATATAATCATTGTTGGAATAAACCAACTGCATATACGATAAAATAAAAAAAAAGAAAAAAAAAGAAAGAAAAAAGACGGCTAACCATGTTACACATCTATGTATCTGTTGTCAATCATTTTGGGTGTGCCTTTAGGGATGTCCTTTGGGACTATTTTATGAATAGTAAAGTTGTTTTATGATGGCATTATTGTGGATAGAAATATAGTTGGAAAAGAAGTGATCTCTTTGAGAGAGGAAAAAAAAAAAAGACTTTACAAAGATGCTTTAAAGAGTGTGCAACAGATGGAGTTAAAGGAGGATTGTGGAGATGGGGGTGGGAAGGGATTTTTTAAAACCTTTCAAAGATGGTAACTGGTGGCCATTGAGAGTTGTCTGTTTAGGAAGGAACCATTTGTCCTGCCTGAATTATTTCCCTCCCTTTAGAATCATCAGATGTCTTGTCAGTGGCAGTGAACAATGCCCTGTAGTTTGGGGTCCAGGAACAAGACACCAAACAAAGCAGTGTTCTCCAATTGAGTAGCTGGATAGTGGAGGAAGAAAAGTGTTGGTAAACAACTCTTCCTTCACTTTTTATCCCATCATATTACTCAGAAAAGATGACAAGCTAAAAAAAAAATTACAAAACTTCTCTCTTTTTATTTATTTATTTTACCTTATTTGTTTATGGCTTTTGTCTTTATTTTGTTATAAAAACCAGAAAACAACTCTGAAAAGGATGGTTAAGCTCCTCTAAAGTTTGGAGATTAAAAGAAAATTTGTTTATCATATTTTATTTTATTGTATTTTCCCTCAAGGCCTGACTAACAGCATTGAGTTGCGCTGCTGGTCAGGCATCTGCTTAGCAGATGTGGTGAAGTGTATATGGATTTGTCCATATGCAGTGACGTCTCTTTGAGTGACTGAACTGAACTGAGCTAATGGCGATGGTGATTTTGGGGTGGTGTTAATTTAATCAAGGATTTTTAAAGTATGTTGTGCATGCTGACTGTTTTTGAGTTTGTAAATACTTGCAAAACAATATTGGTATTCATTTCTTTTGTCTGTGATTGCAGCATACCGTGTAAACCAAAACTGTATAACTTTGTGACTCTTATTTTATGTCCTTTTTTTCAAAAGTGAGAATGACTGAAAATGTTTTGGCTTGAGGTATTGTATGTAATTTGACTGTCAACATGTAAGTATCATGGAGATGGTTTTTGTATGCCTGTAATTAAACTGTATTGTTTAGTTGTGAATTAGGTCTTTTTGAAGGAAAAAACATTACCATTACTAAGCTTGGTGATCATAATGGTCAACACAGAAAGTTGAAGTGTTGACACAGAGTTTGTTGGAATATTTGGTTGGAAGCTGTTCAGTGGTGTTTCATTTGTTTTATGGTTCATCATTCTCTGTAAGAAGTGCCATTATTAAGTTTCTCTGTATGGTAGATGAAAAACTGGTCGAGAAAGAACAATTGCAAAAGGTCCTGTCTTATGATTTATAGTGAACCTGCAGCTCTCCCTGACGCATATAAATATTTGGAAAAGTTATGTGCATCTTTGGGATGTAATGTGTCTCAAGCCAGAATGTTTTGTTCTGATGTGTGAAGATTGTATATGTTAAAAAAGAAGTCATGATTCCACAGCAAAAAAAAAGTATTTGGGGGGAATATGTACATGTGTAATTCACTTGTGGGAGATTTTCTTTACATTTCTGAGAATCTCACTCACCTCAGGAAGTTATTACCAAATAAAGGACTATCATTAATTCGCTGGAATAGTTGGTGCTTAAAAACAGCCTTAATCCATTCTGTGGAAAATCAGGAACAAAGAATTTGACTTTTAGAAATGCATTTGGCACTTCTTACTGAGAATGATCCAATTTTTAAAACACTGCTATTTTGGTGTATGTTTTCCTTTGTTTTTTTCTTCTGCATTTCTCTGTTCATTTCTTGTTGCATTTATTTTAACCTACAGATTCTTAGAAATACCTGGGAAATGTTAAACAACAACCCACTTTAACCTTTCTGTTGTGATAATTTCAGGGTAGTTTTTAGAGGCAGTTTGGAATCATTTGGTCTGGTTTTATACATTTTTTTTACATGTACTTTGTTTATGAATGTTTAAAAGTTGTTTATAATCAAAGAGTAAATCTCTTTTTTTATAGGGGGTGTAAAGGTTTAGCTCCATGATAGCTAATGTATTAGTCTGATGGTTAGAACTTCAGTCAATTCCAGCTGCTTCTTTGTGGTTCTTCTACTATGTATTGAGCATGCTGTGGGTTTAGTGGGGAAAGTTTTGGACCAGTTAGCCAGGTTCTGTGCGCTTCCTAATTGCATGAACCTTTCAGTGAATCAGTTTATTTACTGAACAGCTCAGCTGCATTTCCCAGATGTGGTTTATGCATCAGGGCTGGGTTGTGTGAGCGATCTCAGCAGTGCAGTGTTTTGCTTTGTGTTAAGAATTTTCTAGTCTGCGCTAATTCCACAACTTATGAATGCTCTTTACACTAAGGAAACTTAGCCCTGCTAAGATTGCTGATGCAGCCTGGCCCAGAATTTTATGCTGTCTTGTAATCATGCTGTCATGCAATCTCAAACCGAAATGGACCTCCACAGCATCATCATTATCATATTTATTGATTGTGACCTTATGATGTGTGTTTCCAAATTGTGTGGCCTTTCACATGGTGCATTATTTATTAGCTCAGTCATAGTTTATGGACCATTTTATGTCTTGTTAGTTCTTATCAAGAGATTCGTTCTTATCACGTGCATGTCAGTGAAAAGATATAATGGTACTCCCCAACATAGGAGGGGTGGGGGAAGGGGGAGTGATCTTTATCAGGGCTACAAAAATAACATTTTCTTTTGTGAGCTTAGCCGTGATTTTAGTTAGTTGTGGTCATAGTAGGTATTTTAGTGTGATGAAGAGGCAGACCAGGTGTTGCCAATAACCGCTTCGAGCTGTATTACCAAAGTAATGTTTTGTGAGTGACCTTGCTGCTAGCACTAGGTTGGTTAGTCGATCCATTTTTACCCTCATCACAAGACTGTTTAGAGATATTTGCATTTATGTCACCCCTTACCTTACATAATATTTCCATCAATTTGAGTGCTGTTGCATGCCTTGCTTTGCTCAGTCTAAGTTATTGGAAGGAATCATCCTTGGATCAAGGAAGAGAAAAATCGCAGCAGATTTGGTGATGGTACATTCTGGAATGAATCAAAATACAATTTTTTTTAAGGGAATGAAGAATGTTTCCAGACACAGAGCAGAAAACAAGAGTATTTATACTTGCAGATGATGAGCACTGTATGATACAGTCATCTTTATGACAACTGCATGTTGACTACCCAGCTATACTTTCAGAAGAAAATCAAAGAGTTTTGGAGATTTTGCATAGGGATCCATGATTGAATATTGGTGTTGGATAAGAATAGCCTTCTATGCAATCACAATGTTTGTGTTAAAAAAATTTTTTTTTGGATTTAATGTATAGCATAAAGCCTGTGTAATATATAGCAGCCAATATAGTGTTCAGCTAGTTCTCATAGTTGATTAGAATGTTAGTGATTAGCAATCCACCGCAGCAAGGTGACTTGTTTTCTCAACGTATAAGTTGTGGTGGTGTTTAGGATCCAGTTCCTATACAACAACATGATTCTTTCATTTTAGTGCAAAGCAGTGTGTGGAGAGCATTTGTTTTGTGATGGAAGGTCACATTTAATATTTATCATTACACTGTGTGGCTTATACTCATCACAACATTGGTCCTTCGAACATCTCTTTCCATCTCTGAAAATGCTTGAGAGGACATGAAACACAGTCAACCGATCCTAACAAGATAGACCAAGTGCAAACAATTAAATTTCCAAAATGTCACTTCCAGAATAATGTTTTAGAATAAATCTTAATTTGTATTCTGAATGTATGTGTTTATATGTGTCTAAAATGATCACTTTTTGTTATTTCTGTTGAAAACTGAACACAAAGTTGAAACTTGAAAGTGTACATAAAGTTGAAATTGTGCTCAGCTGTGACTCATTCCATTCAGATGATATTATGTAGTATGTGTGATAATCACATTTACAACTGAATTCAAGATCTATGCATTCATGTCATGGAACAACTTGTATGTCAGATTGCATACTTTTTTTGTGCTTATGATTTAGCAATAAGTTATTACTGTTTTGTGAAGTTTAACAATTAGCACTATTCCAAACTCATGTTTTTGATTTATTTAAAATTCAAAATTAGCAAAAGGAAAGGAAATGGTGGAGGGAAGGAGAAAGAAAGAGGTGTGGGTAAATTCTGTTTTGCTTTTTATATTGTTATGTGTCATAGCATTGTTTTTGTTTCTGGTGCTTGGGTGAATCTGTATGGCAGTTTGTTGGTTTATTTAATCTGTGCAGTGTGAGATGTATAGGATCAGATTTCTGCAATCGCAGATATGGTTTCTGGTTTTGTTCCCGTGTTACATCTGGATTTTGAGAGTTGCTATCAGATGATTATTGGCTGTGTTCTGTTATCTTGTTTATTGATTAAATTCAGGTAAGAGTTGATGCCTTTGTGTTGGTATTCATGCTTGAATGTGTGGGGTATGAGATGAGAGAATACTTTAGGCTTTTTATTCTATTTTATTTTATTTGTGTAACTGCCTCATTGTCTGTGCTGTTTCACTGAATCCTTTTTACACAACCGTAGATCGTCTTTTGCAGTTCCAGTGCGTTGTGCTAGCAGTTCACAGCTCGTTATTAGGTCGCCATGATGCCACACAAGAAGAGATTGAGTCAACATGCAACACACATAGGACACAACCTACAAAGCGCCATGTTGACTACTGTAATTGGCTGAGTCAGACTGAGTGAGCATATCCTTGGAATAGACCACCACCAGATCCCACGAATGACATCACTCAAAAAGCAACCCAAAACCTAGGACCTGTGCAGGTACTCGACATAGATACTAAAGTGGAGGTGAAATTGAAACTGAGGTCACCATGATGGCATATCCAGGGTGCATGATTTAAATTTAATATATGTTTTTATATATTGAGGATGAATGAGGATGATGATGATGCTTTGTTGGAGGCCTGTTAAGGTTTGGGTCTAACGACAAGACTGCTCCATGCTTCCTTTGCTTTCATTATACATCCCTGTGTCAACCAGGACCGAAGGAATTTGACGCAAGCAGTATGCGATCCTTGTCTTTTAAATGAGCCCATAGCGCACAAAACTGTGACAGAAGCCGGCCACGGGCCATAAGATACACAGAGACACACACAGACACACGAACATGCATACACAAACATACACACACGCACGTACGCACGCACGCACACAACAACAACAACTGAATAATATTTGCATCTTCGAGATTCAGGTGCATGTCTTCCTTGTCATCAGTTCGCAACGTTAAGCCCTGGCGTGGTTTGGAATGTTTGTTTTGTGGACTTCAGAATCTCCAGTAAATATATTGAATTTTCACATACACACACACACACACACACTCAAACACAAACACACTCATGCATACAGGCACACAAAGACATTACTATTCTGCACACACATGAACATTTGTACATATGTGCTTGTGTGTGCGTACGCGCGCGTGAGTGCTTGTGTGTGTGTGTGTGTGTGTGTGTGAAGGCAAATGGCCAGGGGAGGAGGGATAGGATCAGTTCACTGATGTTGCAAACATAATCATTCAATTGAACACAGACTATTGTTTGCAACAAAGTAAGATTTAAACAGTCGATTCAACAAAACAACAGGAAAGATAATGTCAGTCTATATGAGCACCCAAAAAGTGACTAAAGATGGCAGTGAAGAAAACAACCACATTGAAACCAAGTACAACAAAATGATGCTATTGAATGTTTTCTTTGATATCTGGACAGCTAAGACCGACTTCAGATCACAAACTTAGTTGGTTACTGACAGTGACTCGTGAACTGCAAAGACATACACGATATTCTTGGGTCTTGAGTATTTTTTTTTTCTTTCCCCACAATGGCATTTGTGTACTCTGCGATCGAAGCAACAAACGTCAACTCCCATGATGCCTGTTAGTTCAATGTTGACTTTTTTTCTCTTTTTTTTTCAGTTAAGATTTCCTGGGTTGAATGGAATCAGGGCAGCTGTCACAAGTGACTCCAAGAGCATCTTCACAAAACAGCGATCGAGAGAGTGTTGTGTAGGCTACATACATGTGAGTTTTGCGCGCGCTGAGCACCTGTACGTGCGTATTAATGTGTGCGTGAGAGTGTATGTGTGCCCGCTCGCACGCGCGTTTGTATGTGTGTATGTGTGTGTGTGTGTGTGTGTGTGTGTTTGTGCGCGCGCGCGCGCGAGCGTGCTTACGTGTGTGTGTGTGTGTGTGTGTGTGTGTGTGTGTGTGTGTGAGAGAGAGAGAGAGAGAGAGAGAGAAAATACAGAGACAGAGAGAGAGAACGACAGACATAGAGACAGATAAATTGTACGTGTGTGTGTGCGCGCGCGCGCGCGCGCGTGAGAGAGAGAGAGAGACAGACAGACAGACAGACACACTGAGACAGAGACAGAGAGTGCGTGTGTGTATCATACCATGTTTCGTTTACAGCACAACATCACAGTAATTTGACACACGTTTTGATATGACTTCTTTTTCTTTCTTTTTCATGACTTTTTCTTTCTCTGCCCCCCACCCCCCCTTCCCCCACCCCCCGGGCCCCTTTCCTGCAGACTATATAGCTCGCGGCTTTCATACACGACAGATGCCTTACACACCAGCAAGGTTAACAATATCCGACACAAATGTATTGCAAGGATAAAAAGGATCAGAGGTCTCGAATCAGATCTGTTACTGGAGGTCTCGATAACATCTTGGGCAATGTGCAGCAAGTCAGGTGACAGCCGCTACAGGAGGGCGTTGCCTTGGGAACGCTCAGTGTCTCGTCGGAAATGATACTTCGAGACTGTTAGCATTTTCATTATTCTTCACCCCCCCCCCCCTCCCTTTCTTACTTTCTCTCTATCTTTTTTTCTCCTGTTGAAACCTCTGTGTGTCTTTTTTTTCCTCTCTCGATCTGATGCAAGTGTAACGTTACGTGCAATTTCCATGCTACTGACTTTTTTGTGTGTTTTATTTTGTTTCCTCTCTTTTTCTTTTCTTGGTTCAGAGACAAACCATTAACACATTATCGCAGCTCAGCAAAACCTTTTTGAAGCAGGGTTTTGAAACAAGCATGGATTAAAAGAAAACAAGACGGTCGAACCGTGCATACATGTCACTGTCTTCCCCATGCTGACACAAGACTGGTTTGTCGAGACCCACTCTTGGAAAGACGATTACAAGGAAACTCTTCCTTTGAACTTGGGCCTGGGCATCCATATATTATAATATATTCTGAGAACTCAAGTTGCACCCGTTGAACAGGTACCTGATTTCGATTGGGGAATGTTGATATGATTATACTGTGGAAAGAGTGAGTTGGGCCCCGCCTTCCTATGCGGCCGAGCCCAAGACACTGTGGATACAAATGCACTGCCCCGATGGCCGTAAAAGTTATGGGACATTCAACCGCAACAAAAAAGTCACATGACCTTAAAAAAAAATCGATCACATGGCTTAGTCACGTGCCCGCCTGCCTCCTCGAACTGAAGATTTGGCGCCAACGTGTTGCCTGGACCTGCTGGTGATGGGAGTGGTAAAAAACAACAACAAAAACCCCCAACTTATTCTGATCATTAAAAGTGTCACAACCCATAAGGGGTTGCCCATGAACCCCCACCATTCCCAGACAAACTAATGACCGGACAAAACAAACTGACAGAGACACAGAAAAGTTCAGCTCGGCTCTTTACTGCAGTCAAAATGCTGATTTGTTTAGATGAGATTTCAGAGCCAGTGAATGTATCAGTCAGGCATACACAGATGAAGAAGAAATGGTGACTGCTGGACCTTTTAAAACGAAGTTAAAAATTATAAACAAAATTGTTTAAAATCAGAGGTACCTTAAGATGAAGATAAAAGCGACGTTTCGAGTCATAAACTTACCTTAAGATGAAGATAAAAGCGACGTTTCGAGTCAAACTCAGAGTTTATAACTCGAAACGTCGCTTTCATCTTCATCTTAAGGTACCTCTGATTTTAAACCATCTTTTATCATTTTAAACAGAATTTATGACTCGAAAAACGTCGCTTTTATCTTCATCTTAAGGTACCTCTGATTTTAAACCATCTTTTATCATTTTTAACTTCAGGCATACGCAGCTGTAAGCTAAAATCTGCATACATATCAAAGGTATCGTTGAGGAGTGACGCTTTTGCTCTTTTTGGTGACAATGGTTATTGTCACCCCCCCAAAAAATAGATAAACTAATAAGTCTGCTGCGCGGGGCAAGTTGGTCCCTTTGCAATGGGGCTCTGAAGGGGTGGACCAACATGCTCCATTAATTCTATAGCTTACATGTATCCCCTTGTTAGTGCACTGATCTTTTCAGAATGATGATGAGACTCGTTTTATTTTATGTGTAACTACTGAATACACTTTTAACTATAAATGGAAACACTAATCAAAACTTAAAACCATTTCTGAATACAAAACCTAGGTAACCCAGTACAGGCTGGAGGTAAGTAAAAACCTTTAAAAAAAAGGTTGGTATTTTGCTATTATATTTAAATCGAAAAATTTGTGTGGGATCCACCCCCCTCCCCCACTGCTCATGTCACTCTTTTTTTCTCTCTCTTAAAAAAAAAAAATCATTTAAAAAGTATTATTGTTCTTTCCTCTTTGATCGGATCTCAACTCTTAACTGTTAACATTACATTAGCTGATGTGAGCTGATGTTCTAAGCAACTAACATTTGACATGAACAGACTCCAAACAAAACGACCCTCCCTGACACCCCCTTGCCCCGCCCCCTTTAATAAAAGCAAAGAAAAAAAAGAAAGAAAAAGCAAAACAAAAAAAGCATTAAGCCTTTCTAGAACTCACAGACAATACAATCACACCGGAGGGAGGAGGAGGAGGAGAAAAATCACGATTTCTCACACGCGCAGTGACAGCATATACTGGATTGGTAGGATAATGTCGTCAATATCACCATAGACTTACCAGAACTGTATGCACGCAGTTACAACTGCTGGAACGCCGTGGGCAAATATCGAGGATGCTGACAAGCTCAAAGGCATTATCACATCTGCCAGAACTGTGAAACTGAACGCATGTTGCTCAGCAACTTGCAGAAGCTATTTGCATGAATAGTGGGAACGTGTGTGCGTGTGTGTTACTCTTACTCAGTTACTGACTTTGAAACATGTTTTAGTATGGGATCGATGATGATGGTGTGTGAATATTCCTGGCTGCAGAATGATGATTTGCGATCTGAGAATGATCAGACAATTTTCCTGGATTTTTATTTGTCCTGTGCAAGGTTTGTTGTTAATTTTCCTCCCCCCCCCCTTTTTTTCCCCTCTCTCTCTATCATGCACATCCCTTCATGCAAACGCATTAATAACAACAATAAAAACGGGAACAAAAACGCAACAAGTTAGTTATTTTGTTGTATCTCTCCTCTCCCATCTCTAATTTTTCAGTGTAATCTGAAGGAAGAACACAGGGAAGGAAAAACGAGTGAAAAGATGAGGACATTTAAAAAAAGAATACTATCTTTTTAAAAAGAATTAGTGCTTCTTCGCGCAGATCCCCCCCCCCTCCTTCCCGCCCCCACTAGTGACAGTAAAATCAACAATTGATCAATTGTGGTCAGCGTAAGGAAGGAAGGAAGGAAGGGAGAGGATTTTCGTGCAAAATCATAATTTTGGACAGACATTAAACAATAGAACGAACACACACACACACACACGCACGCGCGCGCGCGCGCGATAGTTGCAGAAAGCCTACATTGTTGCATAGTTGACTGACAAATAGTTAATTGTTTGTTTCGTTGTTGCTATTGTGGCTGCGGAGGTTTTCAGTGTCTTGCTGTCGTTGGTATTAGTGGTTCTTGGATATTGACGATACAGAAAATGGCCAACTCTTTCAGTTCAAACGTTTTAATCATTTTTCTTTTCAACCATATATATTCTCATCTAATTCTTGGTATCATCATTCGCTGGCAGTTTGGATTATATAACCATTAAAACTGTGGGTTTCCCCGTTAATTGCAGATGAAAGAAAACACGATGCAAGTTGGCAGAAGACACAATAATTTTTTCATACTGTTGCCAAATCTCCGGTTGGTTCTTACGGTCTGATCATGCAGCGCGTTGGGTTTATGCAAAGGTCTAGCATTGCTTATTTTTCTTTCTTTTCTTTTCATTAAGCATATGTTTTAATAGTTTGAATTTTAATGTACAATTGTTTTATTTCATTTTATATGATAATGTTTTACACTAACCTAGGCAGGCTCTTACGTCCTGACCGGTGCGTTAGGTTTATGCGAAGGTCAAGCTTGTTCTTTTTTTTATTCCATTCTAAAATCCCAAGAGTGCGATAGAACGTATGACGTACGTGCAAAGTGACGTCACTGATGACGTCATCGGGAAGGGAAATAATTCAGGAAGCTGAAAATTTACAGTTTATCAAGATTGGTCTAATTATCTCCAGATCACTGTCTCAGTTTTAGGCTTGTTGTTTTTTTGGATATTGTTTTTATGACTTTAAACACCACTTTCTACTGTTTTCCCCCAGGCGCTGAAGGGGTTTTTAACAACTGATATGATGCAGCGTATACTGATCAGTCCGCTCGCTTTAACACCACATTGAACTGTTTCTCCATTAATTCAGTCAGTGTATATCAGCTTTCTTTCCAGCTAATTACACCATCTAGTGTTCCTGATCTATTCTCCGTATATGTATAACACCAAATCACACGTGGCATCCATGTGACGCATGGGTATGCTATGCCATTATTTTTTGTGTGAAGGCCAGACAGCGTTGTTTGTAATCACTGGCTTCTAATGATTTCCAGCGCACAAAGTTTGTGGGGCACATGACGTCATTGGCCTTCAACCACGTAGTACGAGACAGTCTTTGAGAGAGAGAGAGAGAGAACACAAGACAAGACAGATATTTTTTATTTTCGAGGATAATAGATAAGCACTGGCGCGCTTTTTAAATTTTTTTTCCATCCAGTCCCCGCCCTGAAACAGGGTCTACACTACACAATACTACATTATATATGTCATTGCATGCACTACATAATGCTACTTAAAATCACAGTATGCGAATACAATACTACATGAAGGCATAAGCATGGTGATGATAAGACACACACACACACACACACACACATGCGTACACACACACACACACACAGACACACACACACACACACACATGCGTACACACACACACACACACACACACACACACACACAGAGACACAGACACACACACACACACACACACACACACACACACACACACACACACACACACACACACACACACGCACACACACACAGTCACAAGCATGGAATAATAAACGACATAGGAAAGAAAAAAACAACAACAATAACAACAACAACAAAAAACACACAGAACACACACAACACACACACACACACACACACACACACACTCTCTCTCTCTCTCTCTCACGCACATGCACACGCACGCACACATTAGCATACGTTGTGTAAGAGAGAGAGAGAGAGAGAGAGAGAGAGAGAGAGAGAGAGAGAGAGAGCATTACGGAATAAACGGTGGGCTTTTCAAGCATGAACAACTATCATTCATGGTGACCACTCCAACATTACGAAGTGTAGGACTTCTGGGTAAAAAAAAAACAACTATCGAAGCATACATACATTTTGTGTATTGATTAAACAGTGTGAAAGGGGAAGGGGAAAATAAAAGTATAAGGCGGAAAGGTGATGGGAAGGCAGGCGCGGGGAAGGGTGGTGGAGGAGGGGTGGTGTGGTGGTGGCGGTGGGGAAAGGGGAAGGCGGTAGGCAGGGGGTGGGGTGGGAAAAGAGGTTAGGTGATAGCAGAACTCAGACGTTTTCAAAGGTCAAAACACACGTCAGAGGTAATTAATTAGCCCTCGTGCTGCAATCTAAGCGTTAAGAAATGAAATTGTGAGTGTGTGAGTGTGTGTGTGTGTGTGTGTGTGTGTGTGTCTGTGTCTGTGTCTGTGTGCGTGCGTGCCCGTGTGTGTTTCCGTTTGTATGAGTACACTGACTGCCAGAGAGAGAGAGAGAGAGAGAGAGAGAGAGAGAGAGAGAGAGAGAGAGTAACATGTATATTTTGTAAGTAAAGACAAAAGATATCCCCCCCCTCCCCCCACTTTCATGATTGCGGTGAGTTTTCGCCAAAGTCTTCCATGTGATTGAGAGGTACTTTTTTTTGTTTTTTTTGTTTCGTTTCTGTTTTTTGAATAATGCGAACTAGAGGATCACTGTCGCTAACATACATTGATACAAGTTTCACAATGATTCACCTCGGTCATTAATTCGCAGCTTCAACCACTCAGCCAGTAAGAGGCGGGATATGGCATAAACAGCTTTTAGGCTTGAAAAAAAATCTACTCCCCTCCCCCGCCCCCACCTCCCCTCAGAACAATAACTGGAGGGAACATATAACGACAATCTACAACCTTAGTGAGACGCTCACCCAGTCTGACCACCTGACCAAGCGATTTATTATAACTTATATTGACCTCAGTTGGAGGCTTAGTAGGTGGTGTCCCGCGAATGTCGAATCAGTATCGACATTACTGAACACCACGGGAATGACTCAGCAGCAACAGCAGTGCAGGGTCTCCTCTGGTGTGTGGCTTCCTGACGACATAACAGTTACGGCTGTCTGTAGATTACCGGGACTGGGACTGCAGCAGACAAACCTGAGTGTGGCTGTTTATTTGGATCTGCTGAACGGCGTGGTGGCAATGCCAATAAACTGGCGCAAATGATGAAGCAGCGAAAAAAGGAAGTGGTATTGGAACTGATATTGTTCTGTTTTGCGACAAGCGCAAAATGGATCAAAAGGCAAAAAGCTGGCTGATCGATGGATAAACAGCTAGGAAGGTAGAGAGACCCAGAGAGAGAGAGAGAGAGAGAGAGAGAGAGAGAGCTTAAGGCGGCCACCAGCCAACGGAAAGGATCTCTGGCAAAAAGAGTATACATCTTAGGTATGCATATCATGTCAATTGAGTAGTAACTTGAATGATTAAACCAAACTATTTTTAATTCAGGTCAAATTACACACCTGCAAACTGTTGTGTTGTCTGTGACGAAGAGCATAGAAAAGATACATACTCAACTTTTTAAATTTTTCAATAGATCCATGTTTCAATATTTCAGTGTAATCTTGGTTAGTACCTGGTAAGTACTTGTTTCTGATACTGGAAAATGAGGGACACACATAAATAAAATGGTGTTCGGATTCATCAACTTTGCAGGCTGTACATAAATAACTGGAATTTAAGTTGAGGGACCTACGCCACCTGGATCCTTTTATTGGTAACACACCAATTCGTAGTTTCACAAAACAGTCCCGTAAACATCTTATATTCAAGAATTCAAAATATTTTTCACATTCAAAATCACTTTTGAACAATCTGTAAGTATCATATGTTGTCCTTATTCATTATTGAACTGTTCCAGTCTTGGATGAAACTGTCTGTCAGTCTTTGTTTTAACAAGGAAATAAAGGCGGCTTCATGTCCAACACCTTGGTTGTATCAAGCATATCCCAAGCCCAAATGATATAATGTATTTCTAACCAAGGTTGCACAGCATGTTTTACCTCTATCATCCAGATTTCTTAACATCAAGTACGCTTGTCTAGGTGATCTTTCCATTTCCATTTTGAAAATCTTTAACCAGTATTTCATGCACCTCACAGTGCCGTTGATGTATAGCGGATCTCGCCCAAGCTCACCATATACAAATTTGTTTGGCACTATCAAAGGGACCTTCAGAAAACGTTTACAAACAAAAGTATGTACCTTTTCAATGGTATCTAAACTCTTCATACCCCATATTTCGGATGAATACAGGAGCACAGGTAAAACCTGAGTGTCAAAGATTTTGAAAAAGCATGGTTTTGATATATCATTTAGCTTGATGACATTCTTAATACAGTTAGCGCTTCCCCTCTTCCCCTTTATCGCCAAAGCTTCACACCCCTTGCCCAGCTCATCTTAGTCGTGAAAAAAACACCCCAGATACTTATACTCGTTGACTACTTCTATCTCACTTCCATCTGGCGACCACTTTTCATCCCCCCCCACCCCCACACCCCCCAAATCCACCTTTTCTGAATACCATAATTTTCGTTTTATCACCATTAATCTTTAAATGCAAATCCTTACAGGCTTGGTTGAGCAGATCAGTTTGGTTTTGGAGACCCCTGGCAGTGTCCGACAGAAGAACAATGTCATCTGCGAAGAGGAGAATGAAAAGCTGAACAATACCTGAATACCATGCATCCCATTTTCGTCTACATAAACTGTAATTTCGTTGATGAATGTTGAAAAAAAGTATTGGCGAAAGCATACAACCTTGCCTTACTCATTCAGGGCATTCAAAGAAGTCTGTTAGACGGCTTTCGACTTTCATGCATGAAAAAACAGATTGTCTCGTACATAGCTGAAATGGCAATTATAAAATTTCACTAACTCCTGTTTTACGTAGTATATCAATTAGCGGCTCCCGCTGAACGGAATCGAAGGCGGATTTCAGGACAACAAAGCAGGTATATAGTTTTCCACATTTCTTAGAAAAACTTGTTTCTATTATAGCATTTTAAGTGAATATATGATCAAAAGTCGAGTAATCTTCCCCGAAACCCGCCTGCGATGACAAGAGAGAGAGAGAGAGAGAGAGAGAGAGAGAGAGAGAGAGAGAGAGAGAGAGAGAGAGAGAGAGAGAGAGAGAGAGAGAGTCAAGTTAACTGCCATTTGATTAATTCGTGTTCGTTTCTGTTGTTGATTTATTACTTATACTTTCAAAAAGTAAACAAATACACGTAGACTGTACCTTCTAGTATGGACAGATGAAAAAAAAAAAAAAAAAATCCTGATCTCTTGATCATGTGCCCGAATCACCAAAAGCCTACAGATCGCCCGCTTCACTTTTGTAAATACAGAGTGATTTCAGGTCTGATCAGGATTGACACCTGTTGATCAACAGACGAACACATCTGTGGAAACTGAACCATCAATAGCCGATGTCGTTAGTGAAGTATAGTGTGTGTGTGTGTGTGTGTGTGTGTGTGTGTGTGTGTGTGTGTGTGTGTGTGTGTGTGTGTGTGTGCGTGCGCGCATGTGTGTATGTGTGTGTGTGGTTCTCCCAGAGAGAGAGAGAGAGAGAGAGAGAGAGGAAGAAGAAGAACCGATGTCGTAACTGAGGTAGTGTGTGTGTGTGTGTGTGTGTGTGTGTGTGTGTGTGTGTGTGTGCGTACGTGCGTATGAATGTGTGCGTCTGGACGCGCGTGCATGCGTGCGTGCGTGTGTATGTGCAAGTAGGCTATGTGATTAATTAAGCAACAGGGTGTGTTCCATGGCAGACTAGAAGAATTCGACGAGTAGAAATAATCTGTGCAGAGCTCTGCCATCTCATGAGACCATCACGCCCACTGGAGCAACATTAATGAACAGCCAGACAGCTGTCTGCCATGTCGCAAGGCAAGCGGCTTCACTGAGCTGATCAATGGTGGATATTGACAAAGCCATCCGCAGATTGCCCATATTATCTGTTTTCGCTCCATTGTCACGCGGCCTGCTTTCACCCTGTCTGCCTGGCCAACACGCCAGCCAGAGAAAAAGATAGCAAGGGCAATATGAACTGTGCTGAGAGTGGAGTCTGTTCGACTAGGATCCGTGCAGTAGGAATACTTACTATGCTGCTCAGGAATAGAACCGTTTAATTATATGAAAAGGTGTGCTTCGCCAGAATCTTCCAGCAATGTTTTATTAATTAACAAGATGATTCCCCAAACCTGTTCTGCGTCGTAAACTTGGGTGAAAGGAAGAAAATGAAGGTATGTACTCTGCGGAAATTTCATTTAACGATCAGAATAAGTGGAGCCAATGTATATGTCACTTTCTGCCGCTCAGATCCGTAAAGTATATGTCACTTTCTGCGGCTCAGATCCGTAAAGCATATGTCTGCTTTCTACAATGATTACGAAGACTCATCATAATCATTTTTATCGTCATCAAAACCATCACAACAGCAGTAATAGCAACAATACTATTAATAAGAACAAAACAAATAAACAGGAACCACCCCACCCACCCACACACGAAGCTAGACAATAAATCACTGAATTGTAAATCACGGGAATTCACTTGCTGAACTGACATGGTCATTATCGACGTTTTTGTTCTCTTTCTTTTCTTCTCCTTTTTGTCGTTGTCTTTGATTTTTAAAACATGAACCATTTCGTTGTTCAGATTATGAAATCTGGGCACATTTAAGTGAATGTTCATGGTTCAAATCTTTGTGCGCTGAGCCAAGTGAAAAAGCACAACAGCTTTTTAAAGTAACAACCCAGTAGAACAACGACTGCAACACAGTTGATACTGCTGCTGCTGCTGTTGCTGCCTCTGCGAATGCTGCTGCTGCTACTATCATTAGTTATTTCAATACTATTTCACAGTTTCAGTTGGTACCTGTAATTTATTTCTGAAATGCAACTATTTATTTATTTCTGTGTTCGTTGGCTGTTCGTTAACTTCACGTTCACTTGTATCCACGAGTGAGCTTTTGCGTGTACAACCGTTTTTATCTTGTCATTTTACAGTCACACCCCGTTTTCAGGAATGAAATGCATATACCTATATATCAGTTGAACTGAATGTGTTGTCAATCTACATCGGGATATTAAAGAAAGGACCCTGTAGCCATTAGAAGACGGCTTGGAAACATGATATATTTGGTAGCATTAACTTTTGTTTCACATGCGTAAATGTATTTGGTTGACATAGAATTTTGCCTGAATTTACAATGCATGCAATTTACTTTCTGTTTCGCTTCGACCTACGCTTGGCCTATAGAATTATGCAGTTAAGAGACCATTTCTCCTGAATATACAACATACGCATAGCAATGCAGTTAAGCGATCGTCTCAACTAAATATACAATATACATGCTAATTCTATGCATTCAAGCAATTATTTTGCGTAAATATACAATACACGTGCTAATCACATGCAGTTAAGCGATCATTTCAACTACAAATGCAATAAACGTGTTGACTGCACGCAGTTAAGCGATCATTTCAACTAATGATATACAATACACGTGTTAATTCTATGCAGTTTAGCGATAATTTCGACAAATCATACAATATACGTGTTCATTCTTTGCAGTTTGGCAATAATTTCGATTAAATATGCCACATATGTATTAATTCTACGTAGTTAAGCGATCATTTCGACTATCTATATAACATACGTGTTAATTCAATGCACTCTCTCTTTTTCGTAATTCCCCATCGCTTCTTCCTCACCCCCCTCCTTTTTTTTTTATATAATCTTTTGCATTAGAATATTATCCAACAACAACAACAACTACGATTGCTACTACTGCTGCTGCTGCTACTACTACTTCTACTTTTGATAATGAGTTTATCCGAGAGCTTTACATTAGAATACTTCCAATAAGTATACATTACAATGCGTTACACCAACCATCAAAACATACACGTCTCACCGAATGAGAAACATTAAAAACTATGGCCAGACAATGTACCAAAAGTACATACTGAGTACAATATGCATAACAAACATCTATGCATTTATATAAACATACGCGCATGCATACTTACATATCAGTACAACTGACCTATCGTTTCATCTGAACACACAGTAGTCTATATGTAGCTAACCATTTCAGCTAGATTGACGAAGCTCGATATTAACTTGTTGCTTAATAAGCCTTCGTAATAAATGCTGACCTTTTTCGTTTTTTCAGGTCGACATCACCTGAGTGATATTCGAGGACTTTAGCGGGAAGTCTTTCTGACTGACAGCATGGTGATCTTTCCACTCTTCCTGAATGCTGCTGTTTCACGTGCTGTCTTTGTCAGCAGACATCACTGGCAGCCAGCGGACCCATCGCGACCTTTGTTTCTGCCAGACTTCACGCAGCGCATCACCGTCCATGTGAACATGAAACCTGTAATCACGGCTTCATCATCCGCATCTGTGACAGCTGTCAGGCCGCTGCTGATGGCGACGTGATTTGTGTTCAGAAAACATCATTTCTCTTTCTGCCCCCCCTCACCCCCACCCCTCACCCCCCACCTCTCTCTCTCTCTGACAGAAATTTGAACGGCTACAGACACGAGTTTGCATTAAGATGAAATCGCTTGAAGAGGATTTGCTGTGATTTTGCTGTGAGTGTGTTCTAACTGTCTCGGTTCAATACCAGGTATTCCAGAGTCTGACCACACAGTATTTCAAAAGACATTTTATGAAGATAAAACAGAGAAACAAACCATCTTAGTGGTGTCGGTTCAGAACTGAAACACGACCGCGCTTCGCTGGAAACATGAAACCGGTCATGTGGAGAGAAAATGCTGTGTACAAGAACTGCAGCAGTTGGGGTGCCCGTGTTTGCGTCACTGTCACCTGAGTGATGTCCAACGAGACCCGAGACGCAGTGCTGACCCCTCTGCAGCCCGTGGAAGCTGTGACCCTGACCTTGACCGCCGCCGTGCTGTCCGTGGTGGCCATTGTCGGCAACGGCGTCCTGATCTTCGTGGTGGTCCGCACCACGGCCCTGCACACCTGCACCAACTTTTTCATCGCTTCCTTCTCCGCTGGGGGCCTGCTGATGGGTGTGTTCGTCATTCCCTACGCTGGTAGATCGGCCATGATGGGGTCGTGGACTTTCTCCGTGAGTGTGTGTCGGCTGGTGGGCTTCATGGGGGTGCTGGGTCCCTGTGTGTCGGCGCTCAGTTTGCTGGTGGTGTCGGCGGACCGCTGCATGGCCATCTGCAAGCCGCTCCGCTACGCCAGCGTGGTGACCAGGAAGTCCACAGTGGTGATCATCGGCGTGGTGTGGGCCTTCAGCTTGCTGATGGGACTGCTGCCTCTGCTCAGCTGGGGTCGGTATGAGTACTCGGGCAGGTTCCACATGTGTCTGATGCGGAGTTCTGACGGCGTCCTGGGTAGGGTCCCTGAGGTGCTGGTGAAGGAGATCTTCTGTGTGTTCATCCCTGTGACTCTGATCGTCCTAGTCGTCCTCAAGACAGCGCAGCACGTCCGCGGGCACCGTCGCGTCTTTGTGTTCGTGCCCGTGCCCGTGTCGGCCACCTCCCTGCCCGCGGGCAGCAACGACGTGAACGCCAACAAGTCCAGGGCCAAAGCCACGCGGACCCTGATGGTGGTGTCCTACTGCCTTCATCGCCTTCTGCCTGCCTCTGGCCGTCGCTGACGTCTTGTGCCAACGACCTGCCTCCTGTCAGATCAGAACGCCCGTTCTGAGGACCTTGCTGTGGCTGTCCTTCCACAGCAGTGTCATCAACCCCATCATCATCATGACCTTGAACCGCAAGTTTCGCTCCACGCTCAAGTCCGTGTTCTGCCGTGGCAGAAAGTGCGGCCCCATCCAGATCGGGCCTATGGACGGGGAGGTGTTCACCATCACCTCAGGCCTGCAGGCTGTCCTGGAGACCACCCTGCTGGTCAACATCATCCACGGCAACAAGCGGCTGGACGCCACGATCAGGCGTCACGTGATCTTGGCTCTTCAGTCACGCGCGGCAGAGGACCCCCAGCCATCCCGCAGCGGACGGCTGAGCGTGGTGGTTCTGAGAAAGACCCGCTCCTCACCTGACTGCCGGGCGCTGCAAGGGGGGAAATCGTGCATACAGCTGACATAGGAACATAAACATTTCTGGGCTTCAGGCGACAGAAGCTTGCATACAACTCCCTTTGTAATTTATTTTCTTTTTTCCACGCTTATAGTGGGAAGAGTGTGAATGTAGCTAACATAGCCTACATAGTCACATATCCCCAGAGTTGGGCGACGAAGAGTTTGTTTTCAGCTGGCACAATCGCGAATTAAAGACTCAAAGCTGACACAGTAGCACGTTTCCTGAATCGAAACAGGAACAATATTTTTACGACCGACAAAATCACATTCGTTTTTCCCCAGACGTGAAGAGAGGATAGCGTGTACGCAACTGACAGTGTCACGTTTTTCTTGTTTTGTTTTTGTTTGTTGTTGTTGTTTTTTTCCCCCAGGATTGAAGTGGACAGAACTTATAAACTGAAATAGTCATCCTCCCCCCACCCTCCTCCCCCCCCATTCTCCCCCCCCCCCCTCCCCCCCCCCCCCCTAGTCCCCCGTCCCCTCCCGACTTGAAGCTGGAGGACCCGTGTACAGCTGACACAGCCAGCAGATTTCAAACTTGAAGGATCGAAACAGCGTGTTCATGTATATGATAATGACACAGCCACATGTCTCAGACTTGAAACGTTGCAGAGACTGTTCACAGCTGACAGTTACATTCCCAGCGTGACTTGACCGTTTAAT
>NC_134876.1:83853673-83856173 GCF_041734735.1 Babylonia areolata
GTATTGTATTGTATTGTATTGTATTGTATTGTTTGGGATATGATTTGTTTGGATTGGACGAAAGCGCTGATGAAGTAAACCTGCCACAGTATAAGCTTTAAGCTTGTTGATGCTCTTTTGTCATTCATTGCATTGTAATCATGTGTATTGTTGAATATTTAAAGATTATTTGAACCAAGTAAATCTGCCTGATCAGTTGTGCTAACAGTCTTTGATTATTGTATTGTATTGTTTGGGATATGATTCGGTTGGATTGGACGAAAGTGCTGGTAAAGTAAATCTCCCTAACTGTACAGTCTTTGAGTGTTGTATTGTAATGCATTGTTTGGGATTGGATTCAGTTGGATTGGACTGGATTCGATAACTTTTTTCTCAACAGATTTGTCTGGGGGAGTGTATCGCCACAGGGTAATGCCCCCCCTGCCTATACTGCACGGCTGCTCATTACTCTCTCTATTTCTATCTCCCTACCCCCCACACCCCCTCTCTCTCAAACAAACACATACAACAACATCAACAAAACAAAACACACAAACAAACAACAACAGTAAACAAACAAACAAACAAACAAACAAACACCCCCCTCCCCCCCGCCCCCCAAAAAATAAAAAACATACACAAAAAACCAACAACTGACATACACACTGTTTGTGCCCAGATACGACTATTAGCTTCTATGAAGACTTGAGATTATCTGCGGGTGTTGAGATAGGGCTAAATATGAACACTTTCACGACACGGTGACTTCCGAGCAAATATGATACAATTCAGATAAGGAATTAGATTTTTGTTTACTGTAACAGCCAGACTCACCGCGCGCGCGCGCGCACACACACACACACACACAGAGCAACTGAGCTGTACAAAAGCGAACAGTGAACGGGGGCGAGAGAGGAGATCTAAGAGAGAGAGAGGGGCGGGGGGAGGGGGGGAGGGAGAGAGGAGTGGGTCGTCAGTGGGACATGTGGGGAACTTGAAGAAAGAAAAGACGCTAGGTGACTCAATTTAGAAGGACTGCCGGCATGTCTGTATACCTTGATTATCAACTACCATCAACCATCAGTGCCGGAAAGAAAAGTCCAAGAAAACCGACACTTGACTGAACAGAGCCCTTCAGACTCAGTTTAATTAATTCTGTTAAGGGGACGTCAAATCATGCAGACTTACCCATATAAGCTGCACCACATTTGCCGTTTAAAAAAAACAAAAACATCTATCTATCTATCTATCTATCTATATATATATATATATATATATATATATACACACACACAAGCCGGAAAGGAGGGAAGATGACTGACTGACCTACACACAGTCCCAGCGCGGGCACTGGTCAAGGGCTTGACAGCGGCCTAACAACGGTCAGTTGTAGGAATGAAAGAGATGAGAAGGAAGTTGCTTTGGTAATGTTTTTTTCTCTCACGTTGCAGCTGTTTTCTTGATCAATAGTTATGCAAGTCTTGTACGAGTCTGCTACATTCCTGTCAACGGCTTTAGTCACCGCAGACATATATATAATTATATACTCTAACTGTCACATTCCTTCGAACCGCCTTTGGAATCTACGTAATCTATGATACTATATCTCTGTACCGAATTTTCGCCATTTCTCCACATGTGAGCCCTTTGTTCCTGCTGTGAGGTCTTGCGCATTGTGTGTTTTGAAAAAAGGTTTCATGAAGTGTAAGCTGTGCATACACAAGACAAAAAAGAGGTTTCAGTGAAGGAGCATAAAACACACACACACACACACACACACACTGACAAAAGCAATGCACACATAAAGTCATTTCGTCCACGAAGTAGCCAAGCATTCAAGTTCAAGTTGTTTATTCCCATCAACTCTTTTGAGTCATAGAGAAACAAGGAAACATGACAATAACAGAATGACGGACACAGAAGAAGAGCGAAGATAAATGAAAAAGAAAAAAGAAAAAAAACAAAACAAAAACAAAAACAAAACCCACAAAAAAACAACAACAAAAAAACAAAACCCCCCCCCCCCCAAAAAAAAAAGGGGGGGTGGGTGGGTGGGTGGGGGGTTTAATACAAATGGGGGGAAAATAAAATGAAATAAAAGGCCGAATGTAATCATCAGTCTGGTACAATGCAATAGGAATAGACAAATGCACACATCACAACTTAGATTTACAATATGGCTCTGTATCTGACCAGTTGAGCCTGAACTGGGAACTGGAGGGTTAGTTGGAGCATAGCAATAACAATGACATGGTGTAACAAAATAAAATACATAATAATTTGCATGCTATTTTAGCACCCATTTGCCAGTAATACTGGGGTTGGTCTGATATATACAGGAGAGAAAAAGACATATTAAAAAAAAAATCATGCAGTTACAAATGGGTATGTACGGAATGCAGTGTCAAGATTAACACCAGTTATTGTTCTAATTCCTATTCAACAAGTACAATTAAGGCATAAGTGGCAAAGAATCCAGACTGAAACTGGCTCCTAACGAAACACATTAAAACCTTCTTTA
>NC_134876.1:83861173-83911173 GCF_041734735.1 Babylonia areolata
GATTCCCCCATCTCCTCGACAAAGACGGCAGTATGTCGTAGGTCCTCCAGTCCTCCGTAGAGCTTCCAGGCTGCTGGGATTGGGTTGGGCCAGGTTTTCTCTCGGAGCGGGCAGGATTGCAGCAGATTTTCTGTTGTCTGGCTGCCTGTGATATATATATATATATATATATGATATTTTTTTAGGGGGTGGGGTAGGGGTGAGGGCCTTTTGTATTGTTACGTGAATGCCAGGATGATGTGTTATAAGTTGTTTTGTTTAGAAGTTTCTTTTTTTTTTGTGTGTGTGTGTGTGTGTGTGTGTGTGTGTGTGTGTGTGTGTGTGTGTGTGTGTGCAGGGTTCGAATTCAGTGGGTGCCTGGGTGCAAATGCTACGAAAAGTTAACTCTGGCACACAAATTTTCTGTTGAGAGTGCCCAGTTGGCACTCAAAGATCGATAGAGGTGAAAGAATAAGTGTCGTCTGCTGGAGCTCAATTCGTGGAGCTGCATCTTTGCGTGTACGCGATTGGATGTTGACATTCATGGCGTGTTAGCGATGAACAGTGTTTCCCATCTTCAATATTAAAAGAAAGGCTCCAGAAACAGAGACAAAAGCTCAGGATGACAAAAAGAACAAACAGCAGGAGTACAAATCAAAGCGCCGGCATGTGTACAATGAAGCCTGGCAGGAAGACTTTCCTTGGCACACCGTTGAAACGAAGGAAGATTTTATTTCATTTTATTATGCTGGCACCCAAAACCACAATTAGGCACTCAAATGTTTTGTGCAGAGTGCCGGACTGGCACTCAAAAAAAAAAGTTAAGTGTGCGCGCGCGTGTGTGTGTGTGTGTGTGTGTGTGTGTGTGTGTGTCTGTGTGTGTGTCTGTGTCTGTGTCTGTGCGTGTGCATGTGTGTGCATGTGTGTGTGTGTGTGTGTCTATGTGTGTGTGTGTGTGTCTGTATGTCTGTGTGTCTGTATATGCATGTGCATGTGTGTGTGTGTCTGTGTGTGTGCCTGTGTCTGTGTGTGTGTGTGTGTCTGTGTGTGTGTGTGTCTGTGTGTCTGTATATGCATGTGCATGTGTGTGTGTGAATGTATGTGTGTAATGGTCATTGGCTGTATGCTGACAGGGAACAGGTAATTGTAACACTGTATATCTGATTGAAGTCTTGGCCACCTGCTTCTAGTGCTCAGTACACAGGACTGGCATCAGTTTTGTTGACATGTGTGAGTAAAACAACAACAACAACAACAAACAAACCAAAAAGAAAAAAAGAAACACCTGGGTTTTATGAACTCTTCTTTTCTTTGTTTTTTGTTTGTTTCTTTCTTTTATTCTTTCTTCTATTGTTTTCTAGTTTATTGTTTCATTTTTTTTTCTTTTCTGTCTCTTTCTTCCTTTCTTTCAGTTATTTACATGAACATTTTTTTTCCTTCAGGTCATTCTGGATGTTGGATGTGGAACTGGAATTCTGAGTCTGATGTGTGCAAAATACGGGCAGCCGAAACAGGTACTGCATGTTTGGTTTTGCCTGCTTCTCTGTGTGTGTGTGTGTGTGTGTGTGCATGTGTGTGCGTGTGTGTGTGTGTGTGTGTGCTCCTAAGACCCCAACAGTGCTATGCCCCTTTGAAACACATAAACTTTGTTGTGCTGTTTCAATAAAAAAAAAGATGATTTACAGTGTTTTTGTAGGTCACATACAATATTGATTATTTATTTCATGTGTCTGTTGTGATTGAGCTGCTGCTGGTTATGCATTTACGTTGAGACAGTGAAATAGAATTACAGCATGTGTAATAATTTCATCAGTTTGGTGTGAGATTTAATCATTTTTAAGTTTGTATGTGATTGTTACATGAGATGGCACAGTGTAATCAGTGATCACTGTCATTTACAAGTTCTTGTCAAAATTCTTATCTGAAAAAGCTCTTTTAGCCAGTACAAAGAACAGTGACCAGAAGTGGACATTGTGAGTTAACTGACCTAAGGAGGAAGGTGGCAGAATGGTTAACAGGCTCATTTGCCAATACAGAGTGTCTGTTAGGGTGTGGGCTCGAATCCCACTCCCACCCTTTCTCTCATGTTTGACTGGAAAATCAAACTGAGCGTCTGTTTGGATGAGGCGATAAACCGAGGTCCCATGTGCAACACGCACTTGGCGGACTGAAAAAGAATCCAGGGCGATGAGACTGTTGTCTCTATGGCAAAATTCTATAGAAGCAATCCTCTCTGATAGGTACACATCTATATTATATGCATGCACTCAAGGCCTGACTACGCATGTTAGGTTACGCTGCTGGTCAGGCATCTGCCTAGCAGATGTTGTGCAGCATACACAGAATGATCCGAACGATGTGACGCCTCCTGGAGGGAATTGAAACTGAAATTGAACCTGAAACGGCAGGTGTATGCGGTGGAAGCCAGCGACATGGCAGACTACACGCAGGGCGTGGTGGACAGCAACGGACTGTCGGATGTGATCAGCGTCAGGCACAGCTACGTGGAGGATCTCTCTCTGGAGACCCCCGTGGATCTCATCATCTCAGAGTGGATGGGCACGCTGCTGCTGGTGAGTAGGTGTGGCACTGGTCTGTCACTTAGCTGCTTGAGTGATGATCTGAAAAAAGAAGAAGAAGAAAAGTTTAAGAAGAGGAGCGTGGTTAAGGTATAAATAGTTATGGGTGAGTGTACGTGTGTGTGTGTGTGTGTGTGTGTGTTTGTGTACATGTGTGTGTGTGTGTGTGTGCACATATATGTGGCAGAGGTCTTTCAGTTTGATTCTTGAGTGGAAAAGAAAAAAAAAGGGGGAAAAAAAAGAAGAGGAGCGTGGTTAAGGTATGAATAGTTACGTGTGTGTGTGTGTGTGTGTGTGTGTGTGTGTGTGTGTTTCTCTTTCTCTCCCTGTGTGTGTTTATGTGTGTGTGTGTGTGTGTGTGTGTGTGTGTGTGTGTTTCTCTTTCTCTCCCTCTGTGTGTGTGTGTGTGTGTGTGTGTGTGTGTGTGTGCACATTTATGTGGCACTGGTCTCTCACTTCGCTTCTTGGCTGATAATTTGAAAAAAGTAGAAAAAGAAGAGGAGCACAATTAAAGTGTGAATAGTTATGTTTGTGTGTGTGTGTGTGTGTGTGTGTGTGTGTGTGTGTGTGTGTGTGTGTGTGTGTGTGTGCATGTTTATGTGGCAGTGCCAGCCGAATCTCCCTTCTCCCTCTGCATCCACTACCCCTCCACATTCCCCCTTCATTGCACCAGTTCCCTTCCCAATAACGACAAAATATGAAAATTCAGTCCTGATACAGGTGGCTGCCATGGCAAGCCTGAAGCTTGATATATATGTGTGTGTGTGTGTGTGTGTGTGTGCGTGTGTGTGTGTGTGTGTGTGTGTGTGTGCGTGTGCACAGTTTGAGATGATGGTGGAGTCAGTCCTGATTGCCCGTGACAAGTTCCTGGCACCAGGGGGCACTGTGTGGCCATCGTCGGCCAGCCTCTTCCTGGTCCCAGTGACGGCTGACGAGCAGTACAGAGATTACATTGACTGCTGGTGCCACCAGTACGGATTTGATTTGTCTTATTTAAAGTGAGTGCAGCTGTGGGTTTTTGTGTGTGTGTGTTTTTTTTTTTTCAAAGTTAAAAAAAAATTCTTTACAATGGATGTGGTGTAGCCAATATTGATAAAGTCTGCTTGCTTTGATACCATCTTGAAAATGAAACTGTGTTGTTGGAATTAAGTTGTTGCTTGTGCTGGTTGGTGGTGTCTTTGTGTTGGCATCTGTCCATTTGGTTGTTGGTACCGGATTTACAGGACCTTAGCCATGACTGAACATTATTACTGAATGGTAGTTGCAGGTGGTTGTTCCTGATAATGCAGACTCAATTGTTGTGGTAGATGATTTACACCGCATGATTGTGTGTGTGTGTGTGTGTGTGTGTGTGTGTGCATGTGTGTGTGTGTGTGTGTGCATGTGTGTGTGCATGTGCGTGTGTGTGTGTGTGTGTGTGTGCGTGTGTGTGTGTGTGTGTGTGGATATGTGTGTGTGTGCATGTGTGTGTTTGTGAATCTTGTTTGAAAAATACTTGGTATGAAGGTACCCAGCAAGGCAAAGATGAAGAGAAAGTTGTTCCGGTAGCACGTCATTATTTCCTCGCAGGTTGCTGACAGTCCTTGATATTCTCCTCAAGTTGTTCCACAGAATGTGTTTGTTCATGTGTGTGTGTGTTTGTGTTTCTTGTTTGAATACACTTTGAATGAAGGTACATAGCTCCTTGTAGTGAATACACTTTGAATGAAGGTACATAGCTCCTTGTAGCACGTCACTGTTTCCTGGCAGGTCACTGGCTGTCCATGAATTTCTCTTCAAAGCTCTTCCATAGAATTTGTGTGTTCATGTGTGCTTGAGTGTGCTTGTGTGTCTTGTTTGAAAACACTTCGTATGAATTGATTGATTGATATGGATACTTATATAGTGCCTGTCCTCGGTCGGAGACCAAGCTCTAAGCTCTTTACAAACACTGGGTCATTTGCACAACAGGCTGCTAACCTGGGTAGAGCCGACTGTTGGCTGCCATTGGGTGCTCATCATTCATTTCCTGTGTCATTCAGTCAGACACACTACATTTTTTATGTGTATTTTCATTTATTTGTTTTATCTACCCTGCCATGTAGGCAGCAATACTCCGTTTCTGGGGGTTGGGTATCATAACTTGTTTCCATAACCCACCGAACGCTGACATGGATTACAGGATCTTTAATATGTGTATTTGATCTTCTGTGTGAGAGTACACATGAAGGGGGCTCAGGCACAAGCAGGTCTGTACAAGTGTTGACCTGGGAGATTGGAAAAATCTCCACCCTTTACCTGCCAGGCGCCATTACTGAGATTGAAAGTCCCAGTGCTTTAATCACTTGGTTGCTGCTTCTTGTAGCACATCACCTCCGTTTACTGGCAGGTCGCCGGCAGTGAGTGAGTTTCTCCACAAGCTGTTCCACAAAGTGTGTGTGTTCATGTGGCATGTGTATGTGTTGTTTGAAAAACACTTTGAATGAAGGTAGATAGCTATGGTACTTGTAGAACGTCACCTCCGGTTACTGGCAGGTCTCTGGCGTTGAGTGAGTTCCTGCACAAGCCGTTCCACAGAATGTTTGTGTTCGTGTGTGCATGTGTGTGTTTGTGTGTCTTGTTTGAAAAATACTTAGGTGGAAGGTACATAGCAAGGAAGTTGTTGCTGTAGCACATTTCTTTCGTTTACTCACAGGTCTCTGGAGGTGAATGAGTTTCTGCACAAGCCGTTTCACAGAATGTGTGTGTTCATGTGGTGCATGTGTGTGTTTGTGTGTCTTGTTTGAAGGACACTTTGTATGAAGGTAGATAGCTTCTTGTTGCACGTCGCCATGTCCCGGCAGGTTGCTGGCAGTGAGTGAATTTCTGCACAAGCCGTTCCACAGAATGTGTGTGTTTGTGTGAGATGTGTCTTGTTCATGTGTGCATGTATTTGTTTGTATTTGTATTTCTGTTTGTATTTCTTTTTATCACAGCAGATTTCCCTGTGTGAAATTTGGGCTGCTCTCCCGCATCGCTACACTACTGCGCCACCCATTTTTTTGTATTTTTTCCTGCGTGCAGTTTTTTTTTTAATATTTGTTTTTCCTGTCGAAGTGGATTTTTGTACAGAATTTTGCCAGGAACAATCCTTTTGTTGCCATGGGTTCTTTTACATGCGCTAAGTGCATGCTGCACACAGGACCTCGGTTTATCGTCTCATCCGAATGACTAGCGTCCAGACCACCACTCAAGGTCTAGTGGAGGGGGAGAAAATATCGGCGGCTGAGCATTGATTCGAACCAGCGCACTCAGATTCTCTCACTTCCTAGGTGGACGTGTTACCTCTAGGCCATCACCCCACTCCACATGTGCATGTCTTGTTTGAAGGACACTTCGTATGAAGGTAGATAGCTTCTTGTAGCACGTCACCTCTGTGTCCTGGCAGGTCGCTGGCGGTGAGTGAGTTCCTCCCCAAGCCGTTCCACAGCTACGAGCTGCAGCGTGACACCTGTCTGGCCCCGGAGGCCACACTGCTGCAGCTGGACCTGGCCTCCCTGCAGGTGTCCCAGCTGGAGGACATCATCTGCCCTTTCCAGTTCCAGGTGCACACGTCCGGCACCATGCACGGCTTCTGCACCTGGTTCCAGGTGGACTTCTGCGGGCTGGGCGAGGGGGAGGGGGAGGGGGGTGTTGTGGCTACCACCAGTCTGAACACGGGCCCTGACCATGAGTGAGTGTCTTTGTGTGTTTTGATAATGATGGTGATGATGATGTTATGATGATAGTAATGAGAAGAAGGATAAGAATAATGACAATGATAGTAATGATGATGATGATGATAATGATAATAGTAATAATACATTTACATAGCGCTTTCAAACCTCTCACAGTGCTTTGCAGTAACATATCGTTCAGACTCAAAACACACAAGAACACAAACAACTACGTACAGCTTTGTTGAATAATTTGCAGATTTTGAGAAGGGGAGTAGAACATTGTAGCTCCATATATATGAAAAAAAATGAAGAAGATTTAATTATAAAAAAAAAGGCAGGCCACAGTTATGCTGTTTATTCCACCACATTTTTCTTTCTTAAAAAAACCCCCAACAACTTATGTGTTTGTTTATGTCATTTTATATGATATTTCGTAAAACATTCTATTTGTTAATCATTTTATCTCCTTGCCTCATTGTTTCTTAATTCTATAGCTTAGTTTTATTTTTAGATGTCTCCAGGAACCTCTCCCTCCATTTCCTGAGCAACAACAAAAACAAAAACAAACAAACAACGCCCCCCCAACCCACCCCCAAACACACACACACAAAAAACAACAACCAACAAAAATAACACAGATTTCTGAAACAAAGTATTTCCCCTGGTGTCTTGCTGCTCCCACAAAGCCACAAAATGAAAAGCACAAAAAACAAAACAGCCAGTGACAGACAGTAAGACATATTTCTGAAACGAACCATTTCCACACATGTCCCTTGTCTATCCTAATACCCCCCCATCTCGAACCCGTGCTGTGGTCAGACTGACACACTGGAAGCAGAACCTGTTTCTGCTGGACGAGGGGGTGAGGGTGACGGCGGGCGACCTCCTTCAGGGTCGGGCCCAGATCTACCGCCACAAAGACTGGAGGAGACACCTGCGCATGCTGCTCACCTTCACCCACAGAGGTCAAGCGGCAGGACAGGTAGGCTGGCTGCGGGCGCTGGACAGTAGATTTTAATGCAAACTGGTGCACAGATTGGTAGGACATTGTGTGTCTTCTGTTTTCTGCAGTGCATGTAGGTTGGTGCCAGGTGCTAAATAGCAGATTAAAGTGAACTGCAAACAGTCACTTAGGTAGGATATTGTGCCTTCTTCTTCTGCAGGACAGGTAGGTTGGTGCCAGGTGCTAAATAGCAGATTAAAGTGAACTGCAAACAGTCACTTAGGTAGGATATTGTGCCTTCTTCTTCTGCAGGACAGGTAGGTTGGTGCCAGGTGCTAAAGTGAACTGCAAACAGTCACTTAGATAGGTAGGATATTGTGTCTTCTTCTTCTGCAGGATAGGTAGGTTGTTGCCAGGTGCTAAATAGCAGATTAAAGTGAACTGCAAACAGTCACTTAGATAGGTAGGATATTGTGTCTTCTTCTTCTGCAGGACAGGTAGGTTGGTGCCAGGTGCTAAAGTGAACTGCAAACAGTCACTTAGCTAGGTAGGATATTGTGTCTTCTTCTTCTGCAGGACAGGTAGGTTGGTGCCAGGTGCTAAATAGCAGATTAAAGTGAACTGCAAACAGTCACTTAGCTAGGTAGGATATTGTGTCTTCTTCTTCTGCAGGACAGGTAGGTTGGTGCCAGGTGCTAAATAGATTAAAGTGAACTGCAAACAGTCACTTAGATGGGTAGCCTTGGATTTTTTTCAGTAAATATTTCGGTGCTCTGAAGTATACTTCTTGTGCATATATAAGTTTTGACTGAACAGTGATGTGCAAAGGTGTAGTAGAGTGAATATGTCCTGGCTCCATGGTTGTTTGCATATTATTTTCAAGAAGTTTAATGTTTTCCTAGCCTTTGTTAAAATGTAATCAATATGATGATTCCAAGTTAATTTTGATGTTAGGTGCGCTCCAAGGAATTTAACTACTTTTTTATATTCGAGGTGTTATCGTAAATTTTAAAGGAAGGCAATGTTGCTGGACTTGATCCATTATTAAAAGGCATCAAGTGTGTTTTTTCGGTTGATATTTGCAGACCATTCTCGCTCATATGATTTGCTACTGTGTTTAACTCATTTTGATACAGCTTTTTTGTGTTATTCATATATTGGGCAGGTGTATTCTTTTTGATTGTAACTTTGATCCCATGGTTTCCCTGTCCATCCTGCAATATTGTCAGTCCATTGTGTATCAGTGTGATGCAGTTCTACCTGCATACACACATATATTGATAAGCTAGCAAACCGTTAAACTTGTGTATCAATGTGATGCAGTTCTACCTGCATACACACATATATTCATAAGCTAGCAAACCGTTAAACTTGTGTATCAATGTGATGCAGTTCTACCTGCATACACACATATATTCATATGCTAGCAAACCGTTAAACTTGTGTATCAATGTGATGCAGTTCTACCTGCATACACACATATATTCATATGCTAGCAAACCGTTAAACTGTCATATTTAAGAATGCATGTGAAAATGTAATAATATTGATAACAATCATAATCATAATGATGATAATGAAGTGCTCCTCTAATGGGCTGTTTGCTCACAGAGAGACTCAAGGCCCTTCACAAACTGAATATAACAATAAAGAAACAACAATAATCAGAAAATTCAGATAACAATCACTCATGGTGCTCCACAAATTACAAGTTTCAAAAGAGAAGCAACAGTCATCAAGAAACAGAATCAACCATGAAGAAACAATTACCTTTTTTGCATAATGAACAGCACACACACACACACACACACAACATAATCAGATGTACATAATCACATATTCACTTACACAAACACACACACATGTACAAAAATGAATGAAATAGATGTTGTTTTGTTGAAGATAAAAGTTGAGCAGTTGAATTTTTTGCACATCAAACTGATAGCACAATTCCATGTTGATGAAATTAATTTTTTCCCTTTCTTTTATGCATTGTATGTCCATTTGGTATGGGGATGCTTTTTGAGAGAACTACCATTGCTGATGAATTAAAATACTATACCTGAAAAGACACATGCTTCTTATGATTATAGAGATGTATATATATACATAGAAAGTGAGACAGTGATGTCAAAATGGAATATGTTTTATGTGGTTTTATATACTGTTTATTCATGCATACTATTCCATCTTTAGTATACTTTTACGTTGTTTAAAAAAAAAAAAAATATTGTACATATCTTTTTAAGAATGATGTATGGGGTTAAAGTAGGGTTAAAGTGTTTTTACATAAAATTTATTGATAGCCATATTTTTGGCTGAAACTCATTGGCAAAAACAGTACATGAATTAATATATGTTTGTCTCCCTTGTTTCAAACAATCAGACCACCTACCATCTCTGTTACCTCTTTGAAACCCTCTTCCCCATTCCCTCTCCAGCCCCCCCCCCCCCCCCCCCCCCCCCCCGCCCCTCCACACCCCTTATTCTACAGCCCCAGTCACCAGTGTGAAATGAAGAAGGCAGTAAAAATACAAAACTAAATCCAGTGCAAATCGCTGCAGTCTGAGGAGCATGTGTACAGATGATGATCATATATTGATATTCTGAGAGTACCTGCAGTTTAGAGAATGTGCCTGGGGAAGAAGACTGACAAACAGATGACATAATGCCATGGAAAAGGGAGAAAGAATGTGTTGCAGATTTGTGTGCATGCATGAAAGCTTGTTTGTGCATATTTATAATTCAGTACATATTGTGTTGTGTGTATGTGTGTGTGTGTGAGTGTGTGTGTGTGTGTGTGTGTGTGTGTGTGTGTGTGTGAGTGATTGCAAGCATTCCTGTATTTCTGCTTGTTATGATTCATCCGTGTGAATTTGCATAATTTACGTTTCAGTGTGCAGAGTACGAGAAACTGTTCTACATTTGGCGGTAGCACAAGGAAAGAAGCAGAGGACACTGCCATTGGAGAGTTGGGGGATCCAGGGGAGTTTACTGCCACACACTTTTATGTCTTCCAGAACTGATTGGTTTTTTTTGTTCTGTAACTCAGAGGATGTAGAACTTGGTCATTTTGGTGTGATTTTACTGTGGTGTTATTTAGACATTGCTGAGGTGTTAAGTGCTGTATTAATATTATTTGCCCCTTCATGTTTGAGAGGATTAAGTAGGAGTATTAACAACACTCATGCATGCAACACACACACACACACACACACACACACACACACACACACACATGATTGTGCGAACACAACAGAATGCAGGTACAAGCCAAGTATCACATGTAAAAAGATGTTAAAAAATTTACTACTACTACTACTATGTGACATGTGGACACACAAAACATATAGATTATTATTGAAGACAAAAGTTGGAGGGAGAGAAAGAGAAGAGAAGAGAGAGAGAGAATGAATGAATGAATGAATGAATGAATGAATCTTTATTTTCCAACGGTGAAGATATTAGCACTTTGGCCGACTTACACATCTGCCGATGTTCTAAGAGACACACAAACATGTACGCATATAAATGTAGTTATACTTAATACTTGATACATGTATAATGTACGAGTATAACACAGCGTCAAACTGAGAGACACAACATCGCTCACATCTGTACGGAACGGAAGCGAGTAACACACACACGCACACACACACACTAACACACACACACACACACACACACCAAGGGAAAAACAACAACAAAACCCTAGCATGAATGCTACACATGAATGATTCAAGTGAAATTAACACAGAAAAGTAATCTTCTCTTCTCTTCTCTTTCTCTCCCTCCAACTTTTGTCTTCAATAATAATCTATATGTTTAAGAGAGAGAGAGAGAGAGAGAGAGAGAGAGAGAGAGAGAGAGAGCCCTTATGTATTGCTATCAATCTAACATTTGATGTTTTATTTAGTTGTTTGATCCATCTTGATTTTTGTAAGCAGTCAGAATATGTTTTAACACCTGCTTCACCTCATCAGGAAAAGAGTTAAGTTGTTGTGAGATAAATTTGCAGAATAGCAATTGTCATGCAGTTGAGACTAATTTTGAACTTGTTCTAAACAGTTCTACTTCACTTCTTCATGGAAGTCCATTGTGAACGATGAAGATGTCAGTGACTGCGGAGATGAGAATTAGCCCCAAATGCACAAATGCAGCGGCACTGTGGGCATGCAGTAGCAGATGATAGGTCTCACTCCTCTCTTTACAGGATTGACGCTTCTGGTTGTATGATGCACTGAATAATTAATCATGTAGAAAGTGGAAGATACATTATTGTGAATTGTGAAGACATATGATCACTCAGTACTTCATTTCTAACTGTCATCCTCCGTCCCTGTGTGTTCAGCGTTGTGAAGAGAATAACAAACAGCTGCAGATGTGGTTCAAAGAGAATTTTAAAAAGTGATTTATACATATGTCCTGACTGATGTAGCCCAATGAAGGCAAATGCTGATGTCTGATTTGAGACATGGGAGAAATGTACCACTACATGTCTGATTTAAATCTTTGACATGAAAAATGACACAAGTCAGTACATTTTTACACCATTCCAGTCAGGTATCCGCAGTTAAACTTTTCAGCTTGGTTTCTTATATGATGATTATGTTGATTTGCTTAAAACCTCTAGGCAGCTCAAATTGCAAGATTATTTCTCAGCACAATTTAAAAAAAGCATCACATTAAGAAATTGTAAACTGAGTTCATTACATACAATTTCTTATTTCAGCACTTTAAGGCAGCTTGAATTTCATGCCATGTACATATGATGCTTCTTGCAAAAGTCTCACAGGAGTATACTTGGATTGAATATGACACATTTCGTTACAGACCACTGGGAATGATATCCATAAATGTTTAAACAGAAATTAAGAGCAGTTAATTGACAATACATGATCACCCCAGTTCCCAGCCCCCCTCTCCCCAGTCTCCACCCTCCCTTTCTCCCATCCGCCATACACATAGCAGCACACACACTCGAGTCATCAACAACAGTAACAAATTTACATTGTTTATTCCATTGAAATGAATACACACAGACATAAGCATATCAACTGAATTATAGATTTTCTTGCTTGCCGACGAGTTAGATCTTGCTGGTGTATTTGACTTTGATAGTACAAGAACTTTATGCAGTAACGTTTTACATGTATTGCTATTGGGGATATGTAAACATCTGTCAAGGATTTGTAATCTTTGTTTATGTCTTATTTTGTTGTTTTATACAACTGTAGTTTTATAGTCTAAATTTTGTGTTCTTTTTGTCTCATGATGTTTTGATCTTTCCCGATTTCATTGTGTGAGAGTTTTCTCCCTGTAGTTGATCACACGCATGTTTATGCCCCACCACCCTCTCGCCCTACACGTTCTGTGTATTGGAACTTATGGAATGAGAACTAGCTGCACATTCTACAGTATTGTTTACAACATGGCCACTCAAAAAAAGTCTGTCTTTCATGTACACCAGATGTATTTTTTATAGATGTTTTGAAACCTTTTTTTCTGCAGGGGATTATTTCCCATCAAACCTAAATATTATTTTCATTATGCCCCCCCCCAACCCCAGCCCCCCTCTTCCCAGGTTATCAGTTGAATTTTGAAACTGCTGAAACTGTATGTGATTTGATTTTGACAGTGCTGGGCACAATGAAAGGAAAAACATGTTTTGGTTTTGATTAGAACAGTTTACATGCATGTTGTATTAAAAACAACAGCAAAATTATCAAAATAAGGGAGTTATTTCACGATATCTGTTAGTTTGAAATAATGGAACCTGAGTTATTTTAGTATTTGTGCTTGTAAACACACCCCTTGACTACATCTCTTTAGGACATTGATTTTTTTTAGTCAGTTAAAAATGTTTTGATTCTGGCAAGGTTATGTCGTGTTGATTCATAACCATTGTACTTCATCTGATCCATTGACATATCTGACTGGTCAATCATTAATGTATGTCCAGATATAATGTACTTGATTGTCTTTAGTGTTCATCAAGTTGTCAGGCTGGACAGATGGGTGCAATAGCCAAGTGGTTAAAGCGTTGGACTTTCAATCTGAGGGTCCCGGGTTCGAATCACGGTGACGGCGCCTGGTGGGTATAGGGTGGAGATTTTTACGATCTCCCAGGTCAACATATGTGCAGACCTGCTAGTGCCTGAACCCCCTTCATGTGTAAATGCATGCAGAAGATCAAATACGCACGTTAAAGATCCTGTAATCCATGTCAGCGTTCGGTGGGTTATGGAAACAAGAACATACCCAGCATGCACACCCCCCAAAACGGAGCATGGCTGCCTACATGGTGGGGTAAAAACGGTCATGCACGTAAAAACCCACTCGTGTACATGCCAGTGTACGTGAGAGTTGCAGCCCACGGAAGAAGAAGAGTCAGGCTGGACTTGTGTGTAAGCAAGGCAAACCATTGTGCCAATCCAGATTCGTTGGTGGTGTGCTTTTAGTTAGCCACATTTGTGTTTGACATCAATACCACCCACCTCAGTTGATACAGGCGAAGATGGGGATAACAGTCTCTGGACAGTGGGGGGAGAGGACCTGTCTAACACTGCACTGACATCCCCAGAATGATGTTGTGTCAAGACGGGCAGTGAAAATGCCAGCTTTTATGTAGGCTGTTTGTGATTTAAACTTATAATGTTTTGACTGCAAGCTTGGTTTTCAGTCAGTTGAGGCATCCAGGTACCTCGTGTGCTTAAATTTTGTTCATTCATTAGACACACACTGGCGTTTCCTTGGGAACATCAAGCATCGTTGGCACCAGACTTGGCGTGAGCGTACACAGTGATCAGCAGCTTTTAGCTATTGACTGTTTGTATGACGTTTTTCATACGAATACCAAAGCCATGTTTTTTTTTTTCCTTGTTGGGCTGCTGAAGGTGAATTTTCTGTTGTAAATAATTGCTCCATTTGGGGGGATGTGGGGGAGGGGTTGAATATGCTATAACTCTACCCCTCGCCCCCCACCCCCCCAACTCCCACACACCTTCCTTTTCTGTCATGTTTCTGTGTTGTCAGTGTTTTTGCTAAGTCAGCCATTAACTGCATTTGTGTGTGTGCCAAATTCTACTTTTGGAATCCTAGGCTGCACTGTTCTGATACTTTGATAGTGAGATTGTAAGCACTGTGATGGGCATTAGATGTCCATTTTGCAATATCACCCTTTTTTATGTAACTTTTCAGCACTGTATATTTTATATTTTTTCCTTCTGATTTTCATCTGGAGGTGATTGATTGATTGGAATGTCTCCAAGTTGTCTTATTTAACTTGAACAGTGTAATGGTATAGCTAAATGTCTTGTTTGATTGAACTATTGCACGTTTGATATTTGAGATTGGAATTTGATTTTGTTCTTGAGGTTCCAGAGCTTGTGGATGGTTTTATTTGTCTATTTTTATGCACTTCTTAGCCTTGCCAGGTTGACAGGGTTTAACAACACATGGATTCAGTGGTACTGATCATGTTCTTCACCTTGATAGGGATGGAGATGCAGGCTTTGATATCTGAGATGCATGTGTCATTGTTTTTTCATCTTGAGACTTTAGTTTGTGGATCATTTTATTTTTCATCTGATTCCAATTTGGGTATGGTCTGAGTTTTATGGCTGAATTTTAACAACTTGAATTCAGTTGAATTGATCAGTGGTTCACAATGACAGTGTTCAAAATGTCTGTGTTATGATAAAATGATTAAATGATATCAGAGATCAGTCTGTGTTTGTGATTGTTTTTGAATTTTATGGATAGTTTTATTTCAAGTGTATTTCATTCCTGAAATGGCCTGCATGTTGGCTGAATTTTAAAAGCATAAATTCAGTTGAATTGATTTATAATGGTAGTGTCAAAGACATTGTACAAAATTAATCCTTATATGTCTGTGATGGTTTTGAGTTTCATTTTGGTGTTCGTTCGAGTTTATGGATGGTTAAAGAAAAAAATTAAGAGAAACAAATATGAACAAAAATATAAAATAAAAAAAAATCAAATAAAATCAATAAAGGCATTTTCTTTTAGATGATGATTTAATTTTCTAGGTATTCTACCGAGGTAAGGCCTGCGTGGTTAGCAAGGTTTTATCATTACTTCAGTTGAACTGGTCTTTGCAAAAAGCAGTCAAACCTTTTCTTGTACAGTAGTTATGAATCACTATGGGAAATCTCAACAGTGAAGAGTTTTGTCTGAGCCTTTTGTTTTCACGTGACAGATGTAAATGGCCTCCAGCGTATATCGTGATGGGCACAAATAAAAGTAATTCTTAGTATGTATGTTAGTGCATATACTTTTTAAATGACTTTAGAGCAGGGTGATCCTTTTTGAGGACAAACATGATTGCATTGGTTGAAGCAGGTTTAGCTGCTGCAGCTTAGGTGTTGGTGTTGATTTGGAAAGATAACACACAGGTGATGAACGGAAGTCTGATCACACTTCAGTCATGAGGGATTTGCCATTTGTTCTGTTTCAAAATTTGTTTTTCTGTCAGATCAGTACATGTGCCTGCATGCGTTCACAGAGAGGACATGGAGAGAAAAACTGTTTATTGTAATTTATACTTTACTAGTTTTTACTCTTATTTTTATTTGTTTATTTGAATTTGTAGTAGCACTAATGGGGACCCTTAGGAGAGGTGGTCTATAGATGACCATTATAATCATATTGTTCCAAATACACTCCTTTGGTATAAGAGAGCATGAGAGAGAGAGAGAGAGACAGACAGAGAGAGATGATGATGATGATGATGATAGGAATGTGTTTTCTGTGAGTTAACCAGAGAGCTGAGTTTTAAAATCAGTTAATTCTGGGTTTTGTCATGCACTATGCAGATAAGCATTTATGTCTGGTTATAATATTTTGCTTTCTTAAAGAGCACAGAAAAAGAAAGAAAATGTCCATAACATGTTTTTCAAATGGAAAGTAAGGTGGTGATATTTTGAGGAGAAAGCCACAGATTTAGCTGTTTTTGTTATGCTTCTTTTTTCCACTCTGTGTTTCTGTGTTCTGTATTTGATGTTGTTTTACTCAGTGGCTAGTCTTAAGATGTGTGAAGAGGCATCTATCAGGAAGAAAATGAACAGTTTGTCGTTATACACCATGATATTCTTTTGTGTGTGTTCTGATGTTCAGGTCAGTCAGTAAGTGCAGTCAAAAATTGTGTTATCAATCATATATAGCGGTTAGACAGTGAAGTGAGTTAATGGATTGTACTTAGTTCTAATGAAATACTTACTTACTGTAATGATGAAGAGATCAGAACTTTCTGTCTTGGTTTTGTCTGTTTCGAGGAGATCAGTTCTGGACATGTGTACTGAACATGGTTGTGTTTCTGTTTGGTTCCACTCTTCGGTTCCACTGTCAAAGCATTCTTTGTTTGTTGATTTTTTTTTTCTCAGTTTTTGTGTATTTCAGATGCATTTGTAGCATGTTGCTAAACTGTTTTTTTTTTTTTGGCATAAACTTGATGTGGATGAAAAATATTTCTGTGGGACAGTGAATTTTTTTTTTATATGATAATTTCTTTTTTAAACTGTAAAGAAGGAATTATGCATTTGTAGCATGTTGCTAAACTGTTTTTTTTTTTTTTTTTTTTTTTTTTAATACACATGACGTGGATGGAAAATATTTCTGTGGGACAATGAATTTTTTTTTTTTTATGATAATTTCTTTTTTAAACTGTAAATAAGGAATTACTTCTCAACAGTGTTCACTTGACATTTAGGTTTTTTCCCCCCAAATCTATCATGTGAACATGGGTGTAGACTTTGATTCCCTTTGTGTGTGTGTGTACATGCGTGCAGAAGATTAACTCACTCAGTACGGCCAGTCCTCTCTTCTCTACACAGACCCCTCGGATGTCCAGTGGGTGTCTGAATGACCCAACCTTTAGCTTCCGTCGTTAGAATTGTGGTATTCTTTGTCAACATTCATGTCTTCAGTATAAGAGCCTTCCGCTTGCAATATTTTGATGATGGTAATTGGGGTGAAACGCTGTTAACGTTGTCTCTTTCGCTGTTCGTATGGAAAGAGTTAAAGACCCCATGGCCTTTGCCAGTGTTCACTGGGTTACAGGAACTTAAGCATACCCAACATGCAACAACTCTGAAAACTGAGTATGGCCGAGTCCAAATGGCCATATACCACATAGGAGCTGTTGCCCACAAATGAATGAAGAACAAAGAAGTTGTCCCTCTTCCATGTCAAATTCATGATTCTTTGTCCCTGGAATGGAAGCATTGCTGTCCAGAGCACCCACCATTTTATGACCTTGATCATGTTCTGTTACTGAAAATGTAAGACATATGTCATTCAGTGACCAGTTCATATTTCAACCAATCACATTCAGTGCCAGGATTTAGGACTGTTTTCATCCATCAATATATTATACCCTTTGACCCCATGCACACACATGCTTCACCCCATTTGGTCTTGATCAGTGTACCTTCAATGTTTGTACTGTCAGATCCTCAGAAAACGGAATATGGCTGCCTACATATCTGGATGAAAACAGTCATACACGTAAAAGCCCACTTGTACATTATACGAGTGAACCAGGGAGTTGAACGCAGCAGCAGAAGAAGGAGAATACTGTCAGATCTGTTAGATGAAGCAATATTATCAAACAACCCAAGGACTTCAGTTTCTGTATGTTCCCCCTGAATATGAGAGACTGTTCAGTTGGTGGATGGGTGGGGCAGGGGATGGTTTGTGAGGTGGTGAATAGGAAGCTTCCTGATAAGGTAATGATGTGGACCTTTGGATGGATGTTACTTTTATGTGTTTCCGTTCCACAGGGAATGTTTCCCCAGGTATTTCCCATGACTTGGAAATCCTCGTTGGTGATCCGTACGTATCTGACTGGGTCTTTTTCTTCTGCTCATGTCCCTGTGAAACATAATCATTTTGATATTCCACTTGACTGTTTTGATTTTCTAGGCAAGGATTACCCTTGTATTTATTACAATTGGTGTTTTTTTTGTTTGTTTGTTGATTTCACACAGGCGATTTACGCATTGTCTCAGAATGATTTGGTCACGGTTTCAAGTTCAAAACTATTATCACAATTATGTTGAAATCCATGTAAATGCAGTACTGCTATTTATCAGATCATCCTGAATCATTGTGATATATGAGGTACAGTTTGATCTGTCTCTGCCAAAGGCAGGCACAAGTTTAGAACTGGACACACACACACACACACACACACACACACACACACACACACACACACACATGTGCTCACAGACTGACAGACAGACACACACACACACACACACAAATGTGAACAAACTCGTGCTCATAGACAGACAGACAGACACACACACACACACACACAGCAGAGAAAAACTGAAAGAAGCATACAAGTAAATAAACAAGTTAAAAAACAACAACAACAGTGACACAGGGATACAAAAACGTTGAAGATACAGGCCTTATGTGTACAAGTGGAGCAGATTATCAGTCATGTTTTGACACAGTTTGTTTCAGTACAGTGGAGTACAGAGGTAAGGCACTGCATGTTGTCTCAATTGTGTATGTGTGTGCACACATGTGTGTCTGGTTATGTGTGTGTGTATTTGCACATGTATTTGCTCGTGTGTGTGTGTGTGTGTGTGTGTGTGTGAGGGAAGAGGGATACCAAGTGGATGCAGCGGTGGTAATACAACAGTAACAGCACCAAAAAACATGGAAGAGCATATGTAGTTTTCAATCTCTTCTTAGTTTCGGCATGTTTGGTTGGTGGTTTACAACTATAAGAAAGTTTCAGTAACATTTTTTTTGGGGGGTGGGGGTTAACTTGTTGGTGTTTTTGTGAGAAGCCCTTTTCATGAAACAATATTGAGGAGCAACATGAATAATCACATCCTTTTTGGTTTCACAGAGAGTGCTGTACAGGTTTCATTTGCTACTTTGATGAATGTTTTTTATTTATTTATTATTTTTATATTAAAGATTTCTTTTTTATTCAGATTTTGTGGGGGATTTTAATTGGTCTTTTTTCCTTGGATGTGGGTGTATGTTTTGTACAACCTTATGTTTTTGAAATGCTCAACTGGTGCTAGGTTTTGAAGAGACTGCGGAGTGAATGAAAATACAATAGGATAACTGCAAATTTTTGTGTGGAATAGTATTCTATGTGTGTGTGTACGTGTGTGTGTGTGTACGTGTGTGTGCGCCCGTGCGTGTGTGCGTGCGTGCGTGCGTGTGTGTGTGTGTGTGTGTGTGTGTGTGTGTGACAGATACAGAGAGATACAGAGACAGAGAGAGAGAGGGGGGGGGGGGGGGGGTCCAGTGGTTAAATCATCCACCAAGCTAGGAGGGCACAGCTTCAAACATCAAACAGACAAGAATTTTCTGTCCCCTCCTCGAAATCTAATGTGACAGTCAATGTGTTTGTCATTCAGAACAACTGCTCACTAACTGAAGCATAGAGGCTCAGGCGCATGCATTCAACAAATGAGAAACACAATCACCGATAATTGAAAAAAGAAAGGGGGGTAAGGGGGTGGGGCGGTGGGTTGAACTCATACAAATTCAACTCTGGTTAATAATGGACGTACTCAGTCCATGTTGGAGGTGCCACAGCCTTTAAGGGACCATGGGGGCAGTGAATTCATTTCCACTGTGTTTGCCTTTCCTCACTGAAACGCCCAGCCTGAACGAGACCTCGAACTGATGGACAAGGGATCGGAAGTCCCACTCTGCCACAGCACCTTCCTGATTTTGAGCAAAAAAAAAAAAAAAAAAAAAAAAAAAAAAAAAATCCAAAAGCGAAAAAGCAACTCATTCCGGCCTGGGACAAGGACGGGAAAGTGAAATGCAAGTAAAAAAAAAAAAAAAAAAAAAAAGGGGGGGGGGGAGAAAAAAGTTTGAAAGCAAGATCAGAAAGGGACTCAACATCAACTTCAGTGTATCAGTATCAGTGACCATACATTGAGAATATTATATTGCCATACATGGTGCTTCTGTTGTTTTTTTGTTTATATATATATGTATATATATATATATATTATAGTTCAGATAAGTACACTGCAAAATTAGTGATGTGTTCACACCACTGATGAAACTAGATGGTGAAATTATCAAGATTTTTTTTTCCGATTAATGACGGTACGATCTGTGTATCGTCCTGTCGGGATGTGACCTGTCTTAACCTTTGACTTCAGGTCATGCAGAAATGCCACCCCTGTAATTAATGATAATAATAATGATAATGCTGGTATTTATAATGCGCCCTACATCCTCAGCACAAGGGCCCCCAGAGCGCTGACAATGAACATCAATCTGAGGGGAAAATGTTACAAGGATTAACAACACATGACACTGAAATCAGGGCTAAAATGTCAGCTGTATTTTGTGAAACCCATTTGAATTCTGTTGACGGAGAGGGAGGCCAGAACTGAGTGACAGTTCAAGAAACGCCACTTGTGCCCTGATCTGATTGGTTGGTTGGTTAATATGATTACAGTCTGTTCATACACACACGCACGTGCATGCGTACTGACCCTGCCCTCTTTTCCCTTTCTTCTTCCTCTCACCCTCGTCCCTTGCACACACATGCACGCGTATGCACACGAGCACTCTCTCACACACACACAGACATGCATGCGTATGCACACGAGCACTCTCACATATTCACACACACACACATGCACGCGCATGCAAACAAGACCCCTCACATGATGTTCAAGAACGCACGCACGCATGCACGCACGCACGCACACACACACACACACACACACACACACACAGATCCTTCCCCCTTCTCTCTCTCTCTCCACACACACACACACACACACACACACACACACGCTCCCCACCAAACAGCGCGCCGTAGAGAAGCGCTGACTGGCATCGCCATCGCCACGGAGTGCAACAGCTGCCGAAAAGTCGCCGCTGTCTGCCGGTCTCCGCTACACAGCCACCACACCACACCACACCACACCACTCACGCCACTGCTGCTGTGTGATTCACCCTCCTTCCTTCCTGCCTGTCTGACCGTCACTGTCCGAGCTCTTACCTCACAGCCTGTGAAGCCGAAGTGTTTGTTTGCTTGAACAACATTTAAACCGTCTCCTCCAAACACCATCATGTCCAACCAGTGGCAGCACGGATTCTGTGGATGCTTCGACAACTGCGGCCTGTGCATCATCTCTTACTTCGCGCCTTGCTACCAGTTCGGGAGGAACGCGGAGGCTGTGGGGGAGAGCTGCTTACTGTGCGGCCTGGCCTTCCTGGTGCCCGGAGTCAACCTCGTCCTAGGCGCCCTCAACCGCGGCAAGATCCGGGAGAGCAAGGGCATCGAGGGCGGGTTCGTGGGCGACTGCCTGATGTGGTTGTTCTGCCCCCTGTGCGCCCTGGTGCAGGAGGCTCAGGAGGTACAGGACGTCAAGCCTCAGAGCATGGCCAGGGAGTGAAGACACTGTGTGTGCTGTGTGTTTGGAGGGTGGTGGGTGGGGAGGGGACTGTCGGTATTTGTCCCAGGGGGACGTCTTGTGGAAGGAACCCGTTCACCTTGAGAGGGAGTGCTGTTCAGGGATGACGCCTTCCTCCCAGAGGGCGACGACATCACCATACAGGCAACTGCAAGACGGGTGTCTGTCTCTACGGAGGACTGCTTGTAGAAAGGACTCGTTCACCTTCAGAGGGACAGTTCTTCAGGGTTTACGACCTCTTCCAAAAGCGACGTTCTCTCCACAGCAGTAGCTCCAGAGGGGTGGTCCATCTCCAAGGATGAGGACTTCTTCCACGGGCTGGACTTTCCTGGGTGGTGGTGTCGTCAGTCTTACCTCACTGGTTTCTTGGCTGGATGTTTTTTCTGTTTACCTCAGCTTCTTTGCTTCTGGATGAAAAAACAGGAATTGGATCCGGAACTGTCGCTTTTTTTTGCATGTTCTGGAATTCTGGATAACTTTGCCTAGCCTTATATTCATTCTCATGTTGAACAGACTCGTCATTATGTTGATGTCTGTTGTCGGTTTGCTGTCTGAAAATGTGTATCTATTGTGTGAAGTGTTTTTCTGCACTGCTTCATCAGGAGAAGCCAGTGTTCAACCTGCTCAGGTGTTAGGGAAAAAACACAACCGAAAGAAGAAGAAGAAGTAGAAGAAAGAAAGAAATAGAGTGAATATTTCTCAGTTAGAGCATGTGGACCACAATCTATCATCATTGACGATTATGACAACATTCAGCACATGACTCATGGCACAAGACGACCAACAGGCCAAAGAGACCTCAAAGATAACATTGTCCCATCTTGTTTCCTCGCATCAAATCCATCATGATCACCTGCAGCTTGAGGTGTGTCAACATTTGTATTTCCATCGCAAGGAGCTGAGGTTTGTTCTAGTATGCTGTACTTAACTCTTGTGCATTCAGATTAAGTGACAGAATCGTTTTCTAAAAGAATAACGAGACATTGGATATATGAACAGAGTGCCAGAATTGCTGTCATATAATTCAGTAACGTGTGAATGTAAGATCGCCCGCATTGTACAAGGAAATATAGATAAATATTCATTAAGATTATTCTTTTCCACACTGTAATAAGCCGTGTGTGAATGTGGTCTGATTTCCAACAGTTTTCCTATCGATGAGTGTCATAGATATACAGGTTTAGGCGGTTAAACGGACTAGTATCGTGTTGAAAAAGAAAAGAAAAAAAAAGCAAAAAAAAAAAAAAAAAAAAAAGAAAAAAAAAAGCTCTTGTCCCAAACTTTCGCTGCACCAGTTTAAAACACTTGGGTATGGCACTGAACAAGCTATTTTATAACAATGGTCGACCGAGGATTGCAGGCTGATATGTAGCTTGATTTTTGTTGTTGTCACGTAGTCAGTATGGAATTGTCAGGTCAAAAGTGCTGTTGTTATGATGGTCGTTGTGAAGTGCGTGTACTTTTTTCTCTAGCTGTTTTTGCATACTGCTGAATGGTTGGTTAAAACTTGCTGAAAATACGATCGCACATCCTTTGATCAGTAATGGTGTTAAATTGTGTAAGAGAATCATGCTAAGTGCAAATATATATATATATGCCTTCTTATTTTGAGTACTATACTTTTTGAGACACGTTTATCTTGCTATGTTTCTGAAGCATCTAAAAAAAGAAAAAGAAAGAAAAAAAAAATCATACGACGTCATTTTTCTCTGAGCTTATTATTATTATTTTTTTAATCCAAGTTGACAAAATTGCAATCTGTATAGAGGGTCGACACGTTGTCTTACTTTGATGTGTATCATGTGTAGCAGTAACTGTTCAATGTTTTGTTTTGAAACCTTTTTTTCCTTATGTAACAGACTTGCGTAAGCATCGTTAAAGGCGTATACTGCTCAGTATGACACTGACAAATGTGTCAGTCAGTCTGGTATTTCTCTTCTTCCCCTCTTGTCATGATGCTTGAATTATTTGCTTGCAAAGTCTGAAGGACTGTAACACTGCAAAGTCTGAAGGACTGTAACACTGCAAAGTCTGAAGGGCTGTAACATTGCAAAGTCTGAAGGACTGTAACACTGCAAAGTCTGAAGGGCTGTAACACTGCAAAGTCTGAAGGGCTGTAACACTGCAAAGTCTGAAGGGCTGTAACACTGTTTGTAACTGTAAATTCATAATCATGATGATTAAAAATTTTTTTTTAGATACAGGCTTCTTTTGTTTTAATTCTTTTAAAGCTAATCTGACAGACTGTATTCAAACCAATATTTACAAATGGAGAAGCATTACAGATATGATCCCATTGAACACGTACATTTTCTCACTGTCGTTGACATTGCCAGTGTAAGTTTGATAAACATAAGGTACGTGAATTATATGAAGAACAAAAGATTCGTTGAACACGGACGCCAATACTCAAAGTAGCACATGATATATTAGGTCTGTTTTATAAATCATACACTTTTTGTTTTGTTTTTGTTTTTACCCATGAATCCCTCTTTAGTCCTGCGACAATAAACGTGATAAAAGATTTCACGAGCTTAATGTTGGAAAAAATCACATTCGCCTTCCCTTAGTCTCTATGATTCCATTCCTCCCCCCCTCCCTCCCTCCTTCCCTCCCCTCCCCTCTCCGCCCCTCTCTCTCTTCGTTTGTGTCGATGACCGTGCACTTTTTGGTCTTTCTTTTGATCTTCCCATCCTTGGCTGCATATCTCCATTGTAAGCTGTTGAATTGACGCTGATGAGACGCGGATTATTCTCGTTTTGTTGAGGCATTGGAAACACATGTAGACATTCCATTGCGTTACCTTTCACAAAAAACAACAACAAAACAACAACATCAAAACAAACAAAACAAAAACAAATTCTATCAAATTTTTACCACTCATACAGTGTTGTGTTTATCATTAGTTGTTACTTTGATTCAATTTAAAAACAAATTCTTTTCTTTGTTGCTATATTGAGTCTGTTCATAACATAGGATTGTAGGCCTACATTTTTTATATTTTATTTTGTTTTACCATGTAAGGTACAAAGACACAGACAGACGAACACACAAACACAAACATACACACACACACACACACACACACACACACACACACACACGCATGCATGCACTGGTGGGTATTTCCATACCTGCACACATTCAGTCACACATGCACACTAAAAGACACGCACAAGCACAGATAGAAAGATAAACGCTCAGACATTATGCCTGCCTGTATTTTTACACAGACCCTGGCTCACTGATACAAGATTGAAGATTTAAATAACCTTTGATCCCTATTGGGACATGATGGATAAAAAACAACAACAAAAACCAACCAACCAAACAACAACACACAATCAAGAACACAACCAGGATTATCATAACATCTGCATCAAGTAAAGTGAAATGAGGGTTAACATTCCTTCTTCTGCATGGAAGTATCCTATGCAACACACACACACACGAACGCGCGCGCACACACACACACACATGCACGCACGTACATGAGCGCACGCATACGTGCAGCGCGAACCCAGTCGGTTTATCTCTCCCTATAGACTTGTTCGTCAGGAGAATTAGATGCTCTCAGATCGATAGCGGGGAACAGAGACAGATATAGGAAGAGAGATAGGGAGATGAGAGGGGGGTGGGGGCGTGGGGTGTGGGGGGCGTCGGTGGAAGAGTAACACATCAGCTGTCTATGATTTAAGCACACACACAGACACATACACCCCTACAAACTCACACACTTACTTTCTGTCTGTCTCTCACCAGAAAACAAGGAAAACCAAAACAAAACAAACACACGTACATACACAGTTTACGCACACGTTAGACACAAACACTAATTGGAGCACACACACACACACACACACACACACACACACACACACACACACACACACACACACACAAACACAATGTACACACCAACACACTCACATCCATAACTGCTAGTTATGGTCACATTCCCATCTGATCCCGTCAGTGGTTTTCATAACCCCACTCACACACACATACACACACACACGCGCGCGCGCGCACGCACACACACACACACACACACGCGCGCACACACCATCACCAACACTACCACAACCACACCACCACTTCACTCTACAGGGAGAGTGCGCATCCTAAAATCGAGAAAAATGAAAGAACGAGAGAGAGAGAGACAGAGAGAGAGAGGGAGAGAGAGAGATGGAGATGGAGAGAGAGAGAGAGAGAGAGAGACAGGGAGGGAGAGAGAGAGAGAGAGAGAGAGAGAGAGAGCCCCACGGGATCAACACGGATATTTAGCTGACCATTGATCAAACAGAAAGCACTCAGTTGATTGCCGTTGGAGTTTTTCTGTTGTAAAAACAAACAAAATTAAAAACAAAACATATACAAAAACAAAAGAAACAACCACCCCCCAGCCCCCACCCCCCTCTCTCCCAAAAAACAGCAACAACAACAAGAAAAACTCACCAACCCACCAACCAACCCACCAACCCACAACCCACCCACCAACCCACCAGATCCAACCAACCCACACCCCACCCAACAACCCACCAACCCAGCAAACAAACACACACACTCCTCTTTCTCTGCACACACACACACACACACACACACACACACACACACACACACACACACGTTCATATACATGTATAGTCAGTCTTACACAAGAAATGACGGTGATTATAGCACGAAGAATTTTCGAAATTTATGATATACCAAATGTAGACACGCACTTCAACTGACACAGAAAACTGATCGATAAAAGTGTAAGTTGCGAGAATTATTTTGTACGGGATTCTAGCACACACACACACACACACTCACACAGCACACACAACACACAAGCACACACACACACACCCGTTAACAGACACTGTACACTATGATACACACAGACACACGCACACACACACACACTCACATACATACACACGCACGCACGCACGCACACACACACACACACACACACACACACCCACACACACTCTCTCTCTCTCTCCCGTTATCAGACACTGTAGAATGTTCTGTCTGTTTGCACAGTGACACAATGCACAGCCCACCGCAGTAGCACAGAACTCAAGATGATCAATAACTATGACTGTCTCTCACCAAATCTGAATGGACAGAACTGTCAGTTTCTCTGTCCTCCGATCGCGCTTTTCTCTTACTCCAACCAACGACCCCGAAAAGGGCATTTCCGTTCCCCAACGGATCGGGCGGAAGTCGTCATGAAAGTATCGTCAGAATCGCGTTGTGTCGCGTTATGTTGGACTGTTGGGGAGGGGGGAAGAAGAAAAGAAGAAGAAGAAAAACAAAAACCTCAAAGATATTAAGAAAAAAACCCTCAAAGAGTTATTATTATTATTATTATTATTATTATTATATATAAAATACTGTCCAGTAATGTACTGTAATATACTGCACTGTGCTGCACTCTACGTTTTTCAGTTTATTGCCTTTTAATGAATTTGCTGATTTCTTGTGTGTGTGTGTGTGTGTGTGTGTGTGTGTGTGTGTGTGTGTGTGTGTGTGTGTGTGTGTGTAATTTCATTTTATGTCAATGTTGAACACAAGCAAAGTTAAAGCTCTCGAGGTCTGACAATCGCGTTTGGCTTTGTGCGAAAGTCTGGCATCAACCCATTTAGTTTTTTTTTTCTCCAAAGCAGATGTGGTGTAGCGTATATGGATCAGTTCCCACGCTTTGACACGGCCTTGAAACTGAAGCTAATACTGAAAACTGTACTGAACTGTACTGCATTGTGTTGTTTTTTTTCTTTGTCATCGACATTGTCCACCTCTGTTGACCAGCTCTCTAAGTTTTTATTATCACCTTTCATGTTTTTGTTTGACAGGTTGCAGTATAACAATGTGGCGTAAGGGTCTATCAGGCTTTAGAAAACGAAATGAACAAGCTGTGTAAGCCTTGAATTTATTGAACGCATATTGTATTTCGTCGTGTTTATTGTGGTGTACATTTTTTCCCTCTCCATATATGGATTATGATTTGTTGACCTGCTGAAGGGTATTCCGTTACTGTTTCTCTGTCTCTGTCTCTCTCCTCCCCCCACCCCCAATCTCTCTCCCTGACCTGGTTTTTAATCGTTACTTTGTGTTGTACAAATTTGCATACATTTTCAATATAATTGATTTCCGAACAATGCGCAGTAGAATGAAAATTTACTAGAGTAGCCTATGTGATTGCAGTCATTCCTATTTCATGTAGAATATTCTCATGAGCTGAAGAAATTAATTCCGCTCACTAGTTAAGACAAACTCTTGAAGCGGAACGCAAAAGAGAAGTTAGGAGGAGAGAGAGAGAGAGACAGAGAGACAGAGAGAGCTGTAGAGAGGGTGGGGGAGGAAGACAAGGGTGATGGTGTGGAGGATGAGGGGGGAAGGGAGGGGAGGGAGCTGGAGGCTGGTGGGTGGTGACAGAGAGGGGGGGGGAGGGTAGAACGTTCGGGGCTGGGGGTTGGGAGGGGTGGGGGGGGGGGAGATAAAATGTCAGCAAGATTGTTGTCAGCAGCAAGCAATTACAGGGCGGTTTGTTGTTGTTGTTATTTTTTTTGCAGACAGACGCTGTGTTATTTAATGCGGGGCGACAGAGAAGAGGGAAGGGGAGGTGTGTGGGGGGTGGGTGGGGTGGGGGGGGTGGGGGGTTTGGGGGGGCAGGGAGAGGGGTAGTTACAGTGGTAGACAGCCTATGGGTTAGGAGGGGGGGAGGTGAGAGTGAACGACTGAGTGACCTTTTCATTTTGGCAGTCTCCAGCGGCCCACAACTCCCGACTGTTATGTGCAAACGTGACGTCATCTGTGCTGTTGACCAGATTGCGTGGGCGGGGAGAGAGAGAGAGAGAGAGAGGGAGAGAGAAAGGTTGGAAAGGGACGTGAGAGAGAGAGGGGGTAGGTGGTTTTTGGGGGAGGTGGTGTGGGAAATTGGGGGCTGTCCCGTGACTGGAATCACAGATGCTTTCGCAGGAACCGACTTTATCGGGAAGTAGCTTTTATTGTTGGACACACAGCGTCATTATCGTTTCACACACAACCGATCCAACCGTGGGTTGTAGCTACAAATGAGGTGGAGGTTTTTTAAATATTAATTTTTTTTTAAGATACTGCCAGAAGGTATTCCTTTTACCCGAAAAAAAGTTTCTTTCTTGAGATGATTCTCCGTTTCTGAAGGTACTGAAGATTCTGTACCCGTTTGTCTATTGAACAAGACGCTCATCTACTTCTGAATGCGCTGAAGTGATTGAAAATGCTTCTAAATCTCTTACGAATCGTCTTTGTTTCTGAAGAGACCAAAGGTAGGCATATTACTTTGTTCGTCTTGAGACATCTACTTCTAAAGGTTCATTCGTTTCTTTCAGTAAATAACCGTATTTAACGATATCATGGATCGTGCTGTTGTCCCCACACCCCCACCCCCTCTCCCCCCGAGCTCAGGTCTCTTCTTCTGATAACATGTTTTCACAGTGCACACATCAATGCAAAATCATATGCTTGAAATGCGAAATATACAAAGACATTCTCGTGAATAATTCAATACATTTTAAGCTGAAGCAAAAACGATACCGAAGATTTCCCTTTTCTATTTTCCATTTCTGAAGCTACTCAAGATATTCTTTGTTTGTTTTTTTCCTTCTCGAAGCTTCTTTACTACTCTCAACCGGTACTGAAGATAGCCTTTGTTTCTCAAGATGATATTCTGTTTCTAAAGGCACTAAATATATCCCTTTGTTTCTGAAAGGTAGCTGTGTGTTTCTGAAAATACTGAAGGTTCTCTCTGTTTTAAAGGTGCTGAAGTTAATGTCTTTTTTTTCCTGGAGGTATTTTCAAGCTGCTGAACACTACATGATGAAAGCATGCATTTTTTTTTTCTAAAAAGATATATTTCCCCTTTCGTTTGGTATCTATGGAAATCATATATGAAAAAAAGGAAAAAAAAAAACAAAACAAAAACAAGAGGCAGAAATAAGAGCGTGTTAAAAAAAAGAAAACGACAAATCGACCCGTTTTGAATTTCAGACTCTGACAATAACCGGTATTGCTATGGCAACCAGACGTAGAAGGCAAATAAAGGAGGCCTCAAACCAGCCACCATGCACTTCCTCCCGGGCCCTGTACCTCCCTTCGGCGTAACTGTTTATGTATGTTTTCTTTATTGCTTTCTTGTCGCGCGTGCGCGCGCGCGCGCACACACACACACACACACATCGAGAGAGAGAGAGAGAGAGAGAGAGAGAGAGAGAGAGAGAGAGGAAATTGGTTTATTGGAAATCGGGGGTGGGCGACGATCCAGTTTTGGCAGAAGGCGGAAGAGAAAGAAGCAGGGCAAGAGCGGAGGTGGGAAGGGACGGGGGGGGTGGGGGGTGGGGGTTGAGGGCGTGGGGGAAGGAGTGAGGCGGGTGAGAGGTAGGGTGGGGGGTGTGAACAAAGGTTCACAAAAAGAGAATAAATCAATACTCACTGAGAGAGAGAGAGAGAGAGAGAGAGAGAGAGAGAGAGAGAGAAGAATCACGAATAGGATAAAGATGATTGTTCTCTTCTTCTTTTTCCTACTCTTTCTCCTCTTTCGCCTACTCTTTTTATGCTAACAACCCCATAGATTTTGACAGCAGCAAGCCGAAAAATGGTCATAGTTAAAGTAACACTGATAAAAAAAAAAAAAAAATAAAAAAAGCAATGTGCTTTCTATCAAGTTGATACATCACCCCTAACACAGCAAGTAAATAGCATTGTCAGTGAGAAGAATGAAATTTTCCAACTTCCACAAAATCTCTCTTAAACTAGAAGCGTCCTTTACAAGAAAAAAAAAAATCCCGAATATAGATAAGATAAGATAAGATAAGAATAACTTTATTATCTCCAACTGGAGAAATTTGGCCAGGTGCATTATCACAACATAAACAAGTAAACAACATGGGGGCCATAACTGTAAAAGCCAACAACAGCCCCTACAAATATTACGAAGATACAAATGTAAAATAATATCACATACATCGTTTCATACATACATCCACACACTGCAGGTAATAACTAGTATTCTTAATGTAAAAACAGAAAGAATTAAGAAACATTATTTGAATATAATTATAAATAGCCTACTATACTGCACATTGATTATAATAGACAGATAAGATAAGAATAAAGATGAATTGCGGAAAACCACAATCAGATAATCAGCACACACCCGCACCGCACCCCCCCCGCCCCCACCACCACCCACCCCACACGCGCGGATAACTTGACGATTAGTAGCCTCTGCAAAGACAAAAAATCGATTTCAGTCCGTCTCATCCACATCACCCTTCCCTCTCTTCATCAGCCCTCCACCCTCAACCCCTCCCCAACAACAAACAAAAACAAAACAACAACAACAAAATACCAACAAACAAAAAAAGAAATAAAAAGAAAACACACACACACACACACACACACACACACACACACACACACACACACACACAACAACAACAACAAAAAACACAAAAAAACCCACACACACCTCCCTTGTAAAATTCAGCGCCCTCCTTTCTCCTATCCCTCGTCTTTGATTCCCAAAGTGTTCCATAGAACTAGGCGAACGATTATAAAACGTGTGTGCGTGGGGAGAAGGGTGTGTGTGTGTGTGTGTGTGTGTGTGAAGTGGAAGGTTGGGAGGGGTGTGGAGATGAGAACGGAAGGTGGAATGGAGGTGGAGGGGTTGGGAAGGGGGGGATGAGGGGGCTGGGGGGGGGGAGGTGGCGTCTAAGTGAGGATGGAGTATTGATCCGGGGGAAGCTGGTTCGTGACCCTGTTAGTCAGTGAGGGAGGGATGGAGGGAGGGATGCTACTGGATGTTCTGCTGCGAAGAGAACAACTCAGTGTGGTAGAAACTGAGAGTAAACGACAATGAGATAGATAGATAGATAGATAGAGAGAGAGAGAGAGAGAGAGAGAGAGAGAGAGAGAGCGCAAGAACCCAAGAAGTTTAATGCAAAGGCCATGAGAGAGAGAGAGAGAGAGAGAGAGAGAGAGAGAGAGAGAGAGAGAGAGAGAGATAGTTTTGTCTATTTTGCACTCATCACAGCATCAGAGAGAAGAAGGGAAGAGAAACAATGAGGATTATATATGCATTATTTCAACCATAAAAGAATGGTTAAGAAGCTGATCTGCCATTACAGTGTACGTGAGGGTGTGGGTTCCATTCCAGCTCTCGCCCTTTCTCACAGGTTTGACTGGAAAATCAAACTGAGCATCTTGCCATTCAGATGAGATGATACACCGAGGTCTTGTGTGCAGCACGCACTTAGCGCACTTAAAAAGAACCCATGACAACAAAAGTGTTGTTCTCTGGCAGCATTCTGTAGGAGAATTCCTCTCTGATAGGTACACAAAAAAAATATATGCATGCACCAGAGGCATGACAAAGCGGGTTGGGTTATGCTGCCTAGCAGATGTGGTGTAGCGTATATGGATTTGTCCGAACGCGGTGACACCTCCTTGAGAAAATGAAACGGATGTAAAATGTTGATTTAGGGTTGTGGGGGTGGGGGTTGGGGTGGGGGGTGGGGGTGGGGGGCTTTGATCATAAACACGAACGCACATAACAACGTTTTAATCAATGTACCAGTATGAAAGAAAACAAAATATCAAGCAGCGTGAACGCTTTCAGTTTCAAGGTGTCCACGCGTGCAAACTGATCAATACACGCCACACCACATTAGTTTAAAAAAAAAAAGATAAAAAGCAAAGAAAGGCAACAAGGAACAGACAATAAACAGAAAATATCACGAAACACCCACGACAATATTGCTAAAACTAACGCTGATGATGTGACATATGAGCACAGTCAGCTTTGCAAGACGAGGTGAAAAGGTCACGGCGATGGGTCTTCAGCCAACAGGAAGTTTTATTCCAAGGTTGATGCCTCAAGCTCGAACCCTAGCGATTCCAAGGTTGTGCGTCCTTTGATTGACAGATTCCCCCCCCCCTGCACCCCCCCCACTCCGCCTGGCCACCTCCTTTCCTCCTATTCTCAAATCCCCACCCCTTCCTCCACAACACCCCTTCCTCCACACCACCCCATTCCTACGGTAGCTGCTGTCAGATTTTGTCAAAGAAGAATGTGTTCTATGTCTGAAACAAACAAGCAAAAATAGTGCAGGATGTACTATAGCTCATAGATTTTTTCTTTTTCTTTCTTTTTTTAAATTAATTTTTTTTTTTTTAACAAAGACGATTTAGCGCTATAGAAATTACCTTATTTATTCTTATGTTCATAGTAGGATGGTGATCGATTGCCGTGTGGGAAGGATACTGAGGTTTATGCTGAGATGTAGAATGTGGTCTGTGTATGTATCAGATACAGGGTACCGACCAGACTTGTCTGTGATAATCTCAGTTTACACATACACACCCAAGACAGACTACGTAAGGACTGCCGATTTACAACTAGGGTGGTCTATAGGAGAAGTTTATTGCAGCCTTAATTAGCAGACACTTTGTGTAAGGAGTTAAGGCCGAAACGCTTGACTGAGGGGGGCGGGGGGGGGGGGGGGGGGGGGCTTCTTCTCCGAAGACCATGTACTGTCCAGCTCTCCCTAGAGTTCCTTATTTCATTCAATGAAGTCCTCTGGCAGGGAGGAACAAGTCTGACAACTGACTGTGGAGCATATGATGGTGGTGGTATTGGTAGGGGGAGCAGCGGAGGTAGTGGGGAGGGGGATGGCAGGGGAGTAAAAATGGAAGGGTGGGGGTGGGGTTGGGGGTAGGCCGAGAAGGGGGCGGGGGAGGGGGTTGTGTTGAGAACCAGAATTATGTCGTGGCTTCAGGGTGGTGTACAACTGTCGGGTTCAATACTTTCAACCGCTAAAGTGTGTCGTATTTAGGTTAATCATATCATTTATGTACTGACACACTTGAACCCCCCCCCTCCCTCCCTCCGGCCCTCCAACATGTAACACTGTTCACAAAACAATGTGAAACTTTAATTTTGCTATCGCTTTCTTTCTTTCTTTTCTTTTCTTTTGTTTGTTTCTTTCTTCATTGTTTGACTGTCAGTTCTCGGGCGTATTTGCCAAAATGAAGAAAACTGCACAACTGATGAGTACTACTGTTGATCGTATTTTTCTTTATTATCTAGTTAAAAAAAAGATTCTGTTGCTGCGCACACTTTCATTTTAAACACGTATTAAACCGATGAACAATATGTATATGCATATTTGCCTGCCTTCTCAACTTTGTGTGAAAATGTGCTCTTTGGGATTTTCTTTTATGTGTATTTTATCATTATGTCGCTTTTCTGTCTTTTAGACAAATTGTGTATTTTCTTATTTACGCTTACCTGCTCAAAGAAAAGTCCTTTGCTATTATGAGGACTTGCCTTCATTTTGACTGCAGCTGTAAGATTTGAAACAAGTGTTTGTTTTACTTTATGATTACATGTTCCACTCTTCTCAAAACACTTTCCGCTTAAAAAAAAAGATGATCTTAATAGCCTACTTTTTGTAGCTGAACCTATTGACCCATACTGAAACAGTTCTGTCAGTATTGTCTGTCAGAATTAAGACTAATATGCTTTAATTACAGAAGTCATTTTTCTTTCTTGCTTTTCATTTTCTCTTTTTTTTTTACTGCCACATTTGTGCAAATCAGAATGGTGTTGTGATATGTAATCGTACTCTTACTTGCTTTCTGGGAGATGTGGAATAGTGGAATGGATTTCAATGCATTGCGACCTATTTTGGAACTGTTCAGGAGTGGATTTCAGTGCATTGCGACCTATTCTGGAATTGTTCAGGAGTGGATTTCAATGCATTGCGACCTGTTTCGGAACTGTTCAGTCAATATTTTCTGTCCGAACTTAGCTACAGAAGGGTTTTGATTTTCGCTGCCATAAATGTTTAACAGGATGTGGTAATATGTAATCTGACGCTAGTCTACTTCTTGCTCTTTTTCCTTTAGAGGATTGGGATAAAGTGGATCGCAAGCGCTTTGCCCTCTCAGCGATTGCTTCATCCTCTGAAATTAAACACATTGGTTCTTTATCTGGATAAACACTGGTTCAATATCTTGATATACATTCAATATCTTGGTATACATTGGTTTATTATCTTCATATAGATCGGCGGTCTCCAAACAGAAAGGTCACATGGACGTGACAAAAAAGCGAGCAAAAAAAAAAAAAAAAACAAAAAACAAACAAAAAACCTACCCCCCAAAAAACAAAACAAAACAAAAACAAAAAAATAACCAAAAAAAACCAAACTTGTAGCACGATACCGCCCTTCAATCTGCTTTTTGTTCTGTCTCATTTTTAAACTGAAAAAAAAAATCATTATTTACTACCGTGATTTCAGTCTTAATCTTCATGAGAAATTATGTCATTTCATTATTCATTCTATATACAATGAGGTTAAGAAGCCATAGGTTGTGTGTTCAATTCTACCTCCTAGTATACAGGATCGTATCCTTCCCGTGCAGATATGATATGATAGTACCCGTGCAGATATGATATGATAGTAACCAAAAAAGTAACTCCAATAATGTTTCATACACATTGGGATAGAGGCTTTCATACGGCTTTATTGTCCGTCTAATATTTTACAATATATATTAAAAGATATATATTTTTTGAATGGAGATAAGACCAAGATGTCATTTTTCAAAAGGGGCGTACTGTGCATACTATTTTTGTGCTTTATTTTGCTTTGATATTTCGATAAAAGAATTATAAAATGCTTAAATCATAGCATATAAAACCATGCATTCTTTAACAGCGTCAGTAGTTTATTGCACTATATCGTTGTTGTTGCGTTGTGCTTATCTCCCTAGCTTGAAACGTAAAAGTGTTGTTTTTTAAGTCCTGTTTTTCTATACGTATTATTTCAAGTCCTGTATAAACTGTGTGGAAGCGAAGTGGCTTTTCATTTCTTGTTCGTGACTGTAATAAAGACCATAAATCTTATTGTGTGAAATGGGTGATCTTTATTTTTAATTTATTTTTTATTCATGTTTAGTTTTGGGTGTGCTTTGCTGTGTTTCTAATACATGGTGCGATAATGTTATAGAATTAGATGACTGTGTTAATTCGATTAGTCAGTAACAAGCCCTCGTGTGCTAAAACAACGTGTTCACGCGCATACGCACGCACACTCATTCGCGCATGCATACACAGGCGAGTATGCGGAGGGACATTCATTCTCACACACAAACATATACACGGACGTCATTCATTTTCTTTGTCTCAGTCAAAAACGCACGCACACAATCATCGGTCACACACACACACACACACACACACACACACACACAACTGACATGCACATAACACAGTCATAGAATCGACGCAGATACCCATATAGCTTACACAATATGATACAGCCAAAACCTCACATCGCTTCACAACCATAAAGTCTGTGACTCAGACCTGGCAATGTTCCCACAAACATAACCATTGTTGAAAATATGATCCACATATTTTATCATTCCCCTCTAATCTCTCTCTCCCCCCCCCCCCCCACACTTTTCCCCAGCGAACATCAAGACAGATCTATATGTAGATATAATGCACATTCACTGATATATATTCATATAAATGTTGATACATACATATAACACACACATACACACGCACGCGCGCGCGCACACACACACGCACGCACACGCGCACACACACACACAGACGTAGTATGCATGAATACATACAAGTACACACATACAATGACGGCGTCCTTTCTGCTTCTGCCTCTATCTTTCGCTGTGTGTGCGTGTGTGTGTGTATGTGTGTGTGAGTGAGAGAGAGAGAGAGAGAGAGAGAGAGAGAGAGAGAGAGAGAGAGAGAGAGAGAGAGATAGAGAGGTAGACAGACAGACAGAGACAGAGAGAGAGAGAGAGCGACAGAGAGACAGACAGAGAGAGAGAGAGACAGAGGGAGATACGGTAACTATCATCCCTCCTCACCCCCTCCTCCTCGTCAGTTTCACAGGAAGCGATCAATAACTTCTCCACCACTTCCATTCTCGTGTGTGTGTGTGTGTGTGTGTGTGTGTGTGTGTGTGTGCGTGCGTGCGTGCGTGCGTGCGTGTGTGTGCATGCGTGCGTGCGTGCGTGTGTGTGTATGTGTGTGCATGCGCGCGCGCGCGTGATACATCAAATAGTTAATAATACGTAATGCATGCACACGATAACGCTGTGTAATGCTGTGAAGAGCACAGCTGTTCCCTACCATGTCGCACACACACACACACACACACACACACAACACACACACACACACACACAAACGTGCACGCAGGCATACAATGATGTCAGTCACACCAAATCCATCATATCAAACAGATTCTCTGGGAATACTGATAAAAAAACAAGCAGACGGTTTTTGTTGAAGCGAACTCCCCATCACGCACATTATGTTGGTGAGGGAACGGCACCCACCACTCCCTCCCCCACAACCCCCCCCCCCCTCCGCGTTTCTCCATCTCTCCCAGATCTAGTATGTGATCAACTTCACTAATGCTAAAACTAACCTTTAAGGCAAGAACAGCGTTCCTAAGCTCAAGAACAACTGTAGCACAAAAATCACCACACCAGTATGTAGCTGTGAACAGAAAATAAAAGTTAAAAGATTAAAGTTCCCGTAGTCTTTTGTGGACATCGGGACAGTGAATTCATTTTCATCGTTTCTAGGGCTCGGCATAACAAACCGGGGCCAAATGCACTCATTCCGTCGTTTTAACCTTCCCTCAAATCAAATCAAATTATGGTACTTAGAGCCTCGATCGCCGACCACTAAGGCCATCTCAAGGCTATCACCACGTCAATACCTACAAGTCAAGGGTAAAAAACAACAACAAAAAACAATAAAAACAAGTCACCGCTTTAAGCTTTTCCACTCAAAGTTAAAAAAAAAAGCCTTCCATAGTTTAAAACCTTCAAATCTGATTAAAAATGTTCACTTCTTTCAAGAAGTCCATCAGCGTCCACGGAGGGACATCACGAAACAAGTCTTCAGAGAAACCGCCGTGTAATGTCTGTGTCCAACGTCATGCAGATCCCAACAGTGGAGGAATTTTTGTTTAATGTCCCGTCACACATATCGGTGATTGAAAACATTTTGTTAAAGTATTTATGAATACATTTGAATACATTATCGGTTAGAAGGGGTGGGAGATGTGAATGAATAGAGGGTTGGGGGAAACTGGGCAAATGAGGGTGAAATGAGGGTGAAATTTGAAAAAAATCCCAACAGTCCAGGAGCACGTGTTTCACGCTGACCGAAGTCAGATACCCCCATTCACATTTGGGTGGAGTGAGGAAAAATCGGAGTAAAGTTTCTTCCCCAAGGACACAACAACACAATTCCGAAATGGGGGTTCGAACCCTGATCGACGGGCGCAACAGCCGAGTGGTTAAAGGAGTTGGACTTTCAATCTGAGGGTCCAGGGTTTGAATCTCGGTTACGCCGCCTGGTGTGTAAAGAGTGGAATTTTTTCCAATCTCCCAGGTCAACATATGTATATAGACCTGCTAGTGCCTGAACCCCCTTCTTGTGTACACGCAAGCAGAAGATCAAATACGCACGTTAAAGATCCTGTAATCCATGTCAGCGTTCGGTGGGTTACGGAAACAAGAACATACCCAGCATGCAACCCCCCCTCCCCGAAAACGGAGTATGGCAGCCTACATGGCGGGGTCAGTAAAAACGGTCAAACACGTAAAAGCCTACTCGTGTACATACAAGTGAACGTGGGAGTTGCAGCCCACGAACGCAGAACAAGAACCCTGTTCATTGGTGAAAACTGGATCAGATACACGTAACCGGTGCCCCCCCCCCACCCACCCCCCGCCCCTCCCCCCATGCCCCCTCTCCTCCCCAAAGGATCTGCAGGAGACAATGAGTTCCAAGCTCCACAGAGTTTTCAAGAGAATAAAATAGTTTTTCTCCGGCCACGTTGTCACCCACAGAGACACATGACCTCCTCGCCGTCTCAGTAAGAGATAAGACACAAAATAAGATTGGATTGGCAAAAGTAAGAATGACCGCCAATTAACTTTCACGATATATCACATATATATATATATAGCTCTCTCGCACTGGTGGGCCATTCTGTTCACGAATGTATGTATAAGTCAGCCGTGTCCGACTATGACCATCAGAACAGCAGAGGAGGTAACTGCTGTCCCGACTATCTGGGCTAGAATTTGATTTTAGTGGAAAGTGTCTTGCCCACGTTACATCCCCACTCTCTCGGTCAAGATGGTTTTTGGACAGTTGGCGATGGGGTGGTTCCCAAAAGCCAACCAGCCCCAAGGCTGCAGCACTAAGAGCCAGTGCAGTCTTGCCTTCTTGTCATAGTCCTTCACAATGACTTCCTACTGCAACGGAGAAACCATTGATCATACAGCTCTCACTTTGCTGTGGGCCCAACTGTAAGCTGATGTCAATCTGTGATACAAACTGAGCTCACAATCCATAACGTTAGAAACGTCAGTGAGTTTCTATTAACTGAGAGATACTGCTTCTTCCAGAGACTCATTGGTTGACTTCACTGGTATTCAGTTCCTCAAGTGCTCAGTGAGCACTTTTGTTCCTCCAAAGGGGAGGTCTACATGTGTGGCAAGACAGGTGTCAGATGTTTCACTCACTGAAGAGCTCATCGGGCTTGCTACACGCTTCTGAATGCCAGCTGAACAGAAACAGTTATGTTTGTGCAAAGAGCGATTACCCAATAATGCGGAGGCATTTCTTCCACGTCTGGAATGTAGCTCTCAAAGATAACTCAGACTGGTGCTATGGGCTGTGCTCCATTCCACAGGAAAGTCATTCCATTGAATCTGCGTAATTGCCTTTTCTTTGGAATGACAGCAGGGGGAATTTATTGATTCGGACAAAAAGCACCTGGACCGCACCACGAACGTACTGATCCCGCTAATGTCATCTGACTTGTTCAAGGCTCTCATTAAAAGTGCAACTAATGTTTCACAGCGGTTGCGTTGGAACAAATCTCTCAAAATCTTAACGAGGCTAAAAGCGTCAGACAACTCCGGTCTGCCATCAGCTTGCGTACAGGTAAACAACAGATGCAAAGAGTTAAATTTGTATCCCTTTGTCAAGTTTTATGGGGTTAAATCTCCTTTCAATTAAAAAAAAACAAACAAACAAAAAAAAACCAACACACTCACAGGAGGTTCCTGCACTTAAAATTCGTGCCACAATGAGTACATTTCACCAACGTGAATCATTCCAGGGGTTAAAATGGGTGTGTGTGCGCTTGCGCGTGCGTGCGTGTGTACATGTATATGTGTGTGTGTGTGTGTGTGCGTGCGCGCGCACACACGGTGTTTTTGTATATGTTTTTAAGTAAGCCTATGCTCTTAATATTTGGTTGAGAACTATCATCAGACAAGTGGCTACACTTTCAGACACACATTCGCAGTGGATTAAAAAAACCAAAAAAAACAACAACAACCATGGTGGATTCTTTCGGCGTAACAATATTGCATCAGCTCTCTCTCTCTCTCTCTCTCTCTCTCTCTCTGCGCGTTCACGTGTACGCTCGTGCGTGCAAGTGTGCGTGGGTTACTGACCAAAATATGTCATCCATGATAACATCTTATGACCAGCTGACATTTTCATGCTACCTCACACATATACGCACACGAAAGCATACACAGACAGACAGACAGAGAGACAGAGAGACAGACAGACAGACAGACGGACGTGATGGCCTAGAGGTAACGCGTCCGCCTAGGAAACGAGAATCTGAGCGCGCAGGTTCGAATCACGGCTCAGCCGCCGATATTTTCTCCCCCTCCACTAGACCTTGAGTGGTGGTCTGGACGCTAGTCATTCGGATGAGACGATAAACCGAGGTCCCGTGTGCAGCATGCTTTTAGCGCACGTAAAAGAACCCACGGCAACAAAAGGATTGTTCCTGGCAAAATTCTGTAGAAAAATCCACTTCGATAGGAAAAGCAAATAAAACCGCACGCATGAAAAGATACAAAAAAAAAAAGAAAAGAAAAAAAAAGGGTGGCGCTGTAGTGTAGCGACGTGCTCTCCTTGGGGAGAGCAGCCTGAATTTCACACAGAGAAATCTGTTGTGATAAAAATACAAATACAGACAGAGAGACAGACAGACAGACAGACACACACACACACACACACACACACCCACCCTTCCCCATGCACTCTCATCTCTTCCCACCAAACATGATGTAACTGTATCGTTACGCTGAAACAAACCACTGTGGCCTTTTACCCCCGACTCATTGTCAGTCCACTGACGCTGACTGAACCTAATGGTAGCTCACCATGTGCAGAAGGCGAGAGCAGAGGCCATACTGCACAGGGCACAAACTGTATGCCACCGTCCTTTGTCACTTTGCTGTTGGCCCATCTGTGAGCTCATGTCAGTCTGTGATACAAACTGAGCTCACAATTCATGACGTTAGCTCACTCAGTACGGCCAGTCCTCTCTTCTCCTCTACACAGACCCCTCGGATGTCCAGTGGGTGTCTGAATGACCCAACCTTTAGCTTCCGTCGTCAGAATTGTGGTATTCTTTGTCAACATTCACCTCTTCAGTATAAGAGCCTTCCTCTTGCAATATTTTGATGATGGTAATTGGGGTGAAACGCTGTTAACGTCGTCTCTTTCGCCATTCGTATGGAGAGAGTTAAAAACGTCAATGAGTTTCTGTCAACTGAGAGATATTGCTTCTTCCAGAGACTCGTTGGTTGACTTCACTGGTATTCAGTTCCTCAAGTGCTCAGTGAGCACTTTTGTTCCTCCAAAGGGGAGGTCTGCATGCGTCACTACCAGTCCTCACCGGAGAATGCTGATGGAGTCTCCCGTCGGACCGACGGATGAGTAGGCAGTCAGGCTTATCTGTCGGTGTGTGTCCTCATATGGGAGAAGAGGCCGATTCTGGATGCGCAGCACTTCCCACAGGTGTTGCAAGGGAAAACGTCTCCAGAAGTTGAGCCCTGCTTCCTTCGTTCACGCTTCTCCTTAATGGCCAGCATTCTCTTGTTTTCAAACGTCTTTATGCCACTAGAGCACAGCATCCTCCAGCGAGAGCGGTCAAGGGCATCAGTTTCCCAGGAAGCGATGTCTATGTCACAGGCTTTGAGGTTTTCTTCAAGGTGTCCTTGAAGCGCTTGCAGGGTCTTCCAAGTTCGCGGTGGCCTCCCTTTAGCTGGCCATACAAAAGCATCTTCGGGATCCTGCTGTCTGTCATGCGGACAACGTGTCCTGTCCAGGCCGTTCCTCTCTAGGACCTGGAGAATGCTGAGAAGTTAATCAACCAACTTCTGAACTGCTGTGATTTCAGTGACACTCACTGCAGTCTGAAGGCTCACGCCAAGGTCAGGCATCTGCCCCACTCCCCATTCGTGGTGTAGCGTGTATGGATCAGTCCGCACGCTTTGGCATCTCCTTGAAACCGAAACTGCTGATTCGGCCAGCCACCACATGCTTTATTTCCAACGTTCACGTTTAGGGACGTTACAGACGTGGCAGTCTATACACGCTAGGCAATCAATACGGTGGCTGTTACAAAACAAATAACTGGAAAACGCAGGAGCCTTTAAACGAGGTCATTGGCCGATGACAGTGCTGGTAACGGCTGTTTTTGTTTTGTTTTGTTTTTGTTTTTTGTTTTGCAATCAACGGATTCGAGCAGCCTCATGGTCGCCTGGTCTCAGCATGGGTTATATTCTCCTGCAACTGATACACAAAACAAAGACAAAGACAAAGACACACACACACACACACACACACACACACACACACACACACACACACAGATAAACACAGACACAGACAGACAGACACACACACGGACACAGACATGCAGACACACAGACAGATAGACACACACAGACACGTAGACACAGAGATGCAGACAGACAGAGAGACACAGACACAGACAGACACACACACACACGCACAACAACATAATGTGTGTGCTCAAACGCACATGTGTGTACGTTTCACTATATCTGTAAGCTTTGCAGGTGTTGATTGTGAACTTGATATGAATTACTAAACCTTCTCACCATGATACCTGTGTGTTACCTGGCGAGATCAATACACGGTCACATCTGGCGACAGCAATAAAAAACAACAACCCCCCCCCCCCCAAAAAAAACAACAACAAAAAACAACAACTTATACTTATTGAAATGAGGAAACACCCAGCTCGACCCAATTTCCACGAAAGACATATAATTGTTTCATCATGTATGAGTGTGTAAATGTGTGTGTGTGTGTGTGTGTGTGTGTGTGTGTGTGTGTGTGTGTGTGTGCAGGAGTGAGTGAGAGCGTAAGTAAAGCCGTGTCATCTTCGTGGTTCAGAGTGCAATGCACATGTGCAAGATACAGACGACAGTGCAGGCTCTGCTCTGGAATGTGGCCTAGTGGCGACCTGAGATTGATAGTCTTGTATTGGCCCAAAGCGCCGAGGTTTCGACAGAACGAACCCGGGTGTAGCTATGTGATGTGAACTCGGGATGACGGGTTCATGTGCGATTCCACTGAAACAGCGAACAAAAGACAGGACAGCTACACCACCACCACCACCAAAAAAACCGGCAAAAACCAAAAACGTAAAAAAAAAAGTACGGACACGCGCTCTCACACACGCCTGCACACACACACACACACACACACACACACACACACACAACGAAACAATTATCTGTCTTTCGTGGAATTTGTTTGGCAAAAAAGGTAATGTGTGAATCATCAGGGACTTTAAAAAGAAAAAAAAAAAAAAAGAAAAAAGAAAAAAAAGGCCATTATGAAAAATGCCGCAACGAGTGATGATGATTCAGAGGTTTGCACGGTAAGTTTCGCGGAACAGTCACCGGCCAAAGATTAATGATCCTCGACGAAACAGATAGTGACTCGTTTTTCCTTCTGCTTTCTGCTTCTGTAATTAATATCGCGACAGTTTAGATTCTTTAATTGAGTAATCCGCGTCTGTGGATTATGACATGAATGCGTTTTTAGTACGTGCGTTTATTATTTTGAGAGCATCATATACATGATTATGCGTCAAAGGAAAAAATATCACCTTTTTGATTAAAAAAAAAGAAAAAGAAAAAAAGCAATGATATTTCTAAAACAGAGAACGCTTCAAGTGGATGAAACAAGCCATCGTTCTCTCGTTTCCTCACTTGCAAATGCAAATAAAAGTTGAAACGGATCAATGAGTACCGAAATAAAGCTGAATTTCTTCAGCCATTTCTTGTTCTCAGCATTTTCTCCATGGCGAGAGAGACTGGAACATGACAGGGGATAAGGTGTTGGAGGGGGTGGAGGGAGGGTTGTAGTGTGAGTTAGGAAGGGAACAGGTCAAGGACTCTGTGTGTGTGGTGTGTGTGTGTGTGTGTGTGCGCAATGGCGGAATATCGTGCAGTACGGCTGCGCGTGATGTGTGCTCACGTTTTTTTGTTGGTGTATTGCCACAGGGCGCCCTTACCACCAAAGACAGAACGAACGAACGAATCTTTTTTATTGAGGGAAAAAAAAGAATAAGTACAAATGGCTTATTTTCATCCATCCTGCCCTTACGAAAAGGGAAACGTAACAAATACTCAATACAAAAGCATGATATTGCATGACAAAATTTCAATTCTGTCCCACGAAAAAGACGAACAACATAAGTACATGCACAAATGATACTTAGAACAGAAAGAAAAGAAGAAAGAAAGAAGAAGGAAGAGACAAGGAGAGAGAGAGACAGACAGAAAGACAGACAAGCGATACACACACACACACACACACAGAGCTGAGAGAGCGAGAGAGAGAGAGAGAGAGAGAGAGAGACGTTTCCAGTAAATGGACTTGGTTGGTGGGAAGTGTGTGCGTGTGTGTATGTGTGTGTGTGTGTGTGTGTGTGTGTGTGTGTGTGTGTGTGTGTGTGTGTGTGTGTGTGTGTGTGTGTGTGTGTGTGTGTGTGTGTGTGTGTGTGTGTGTGTGTGCGCGCGCGCGCGTGCGTGTGTGTGTTCAGAGGAACAGGGCTGTCGATTGCAGGCAGACACGTCCACGGGAGATGAACAGCAGAGCGGCCATCCTTCATGAATCTTCCCATTTGACTATGGCAAGACAAACTGTGTACTCTTGAAGTTCACCGCCTGTCACTGGTATCTCCAAGCCTGACCAGCACGGTGGGTGTATTCAGTTGATCAGTCGTCTGCCTCACCAATCAGCACGGTGGGTGTATTCAGTTGATCAGTCGTCTGCCTCACCATCAGCACGTTTGGGGTATTCAGTTGATCAGGTCTGCCTCACCAATCAGCACGGTGGGTGTATTCAGTTGATCAGTCGTCTGCCTCACCATCAGCACGTTTGGGGTATTCAGTTGATCAGGTCTGCCTCACCAATCAGCACGGTGGGTGTATTCAGTTGATCAGTCGTCTGCCTCACCATCAGCACGGTGGGTGTATTCAGTTGATCAGTCGTCTGCCTCACCATCAGCACGGTGGGTGTATTCAGTGGATCAGTCGTCTGCCTCACCGCTCCCACCTCCTCCTCTTTTCTTTTTCAAGCCGCAGTGGTACATCATTAACTCATTCAGTGCCATGGGGAAAAACAGTAGAAAGTGGTGTTTCAAGTCATAAAACAATATCCAAAACAATAAGCCTAAAACTGAAAAAAAAAGGTATGGTGATATACCACTCTAGATAAAATGTGAGAATTTTCAGCCTCCCAGAGTTATTTCCCTTTTTCTAATGACGTCATCACTGCACGTGATACGTACTATGGCAGTCAAGGGGTTAATGATGGGTCAGTTCACACGCTATGACGCCTCCTGGAAACTGACACTGGAACTTGGAGCAACACCCGAACAATGGCTGTATGAAGTCCTAAGTCCATCAAAGGAAACTTCAGCAAACAAATCAACCACAAGCTACCGTGCAGTCAGCTCTGGGAATGAAAAATGGGGAGACGATCTAAAAGAGAGAGAGAGAGAGAGAGAGAGAGAGAGAGAGAGAGAGAACCCTGAACACTGAATGGTTTTAATGACTTAGGCTAACAGCCCCTATCATGACAAATGCAAAAAAAAAAAAAAAAAAAAAAAAAAAAAAGAAAAAGAAAAAAAAAGCACATTTCCCGCACATTTCTCATCAAATTCGACAACAAATTACAACTGTTTGTGTTACGATGTGAATGGTGAAGACCAAAATTCCATATACAATGACGGCACGTCTGTTTGTGTGCGTATAATAATCATGTGAAAAGGAATGTGAATGTGAAGATGTACATGTTGAGAGTAGCGGGTGGGAAACCAAGGAGGAAGGCGGGGTTGGATACGAGTTGAGAGAGAGAGAGAGAGAGAGAGAGAGAGAGAGAGAGAGAGAGAGAGAGAGTATGCTTCGTGGACGAACTGGACGCGGGCCTGAGGGACTCCATATATATGACAGTCAGTCAGTCATAGAGATGAATGACTCAGTACGACAAACCTGGACAGAGGGATAACAACAGTGATGATACAGGTATATGATTCTCACGTGGACACCCCCATCCCCACCCCTCCGCCCCCCCCCCAATCCTTTGAAACAACACACACGCATACTTTTGAATAACACCTATGGGTGGGAACAACAACAACGTGTAGTTATTATGCAAAAAACAAACCATGATTACGAACATAGGAAACAAACTGATTAGACATAAAAAGTACCCTTTTTTTTGCAACATATTTTTTCAACAACTAATACTTCTAATTCGAAGAAACGAGCTACAGAAGAAGTACCTTTTACCATAATTCTTTCACCCCCGCGCTAGCAAATGTTCAACGTTCAGCGAGTATGTATCTACCAGCAAGTCTGATTTTCTTCTGTTTGTCATTTTGTGTCCTCAGCATTTCTGTCCTCGAGGGTGGGTGGAGAGAGTAGACGACTGGCCACTGGAGGGGCGAGTGGGGGGAGGAGGAGAGGGGGGTAGCGTGCTGGGGAGAAGGCTGAGGTGGGGATGGGTCAAGGACAGTGTACTGTGTGTGTGTGTGTGTGTGTGTGTGTGTGTGTGTGTGTGTACGTGTGCGTGTGTGCGCTCTGTGTGTATGTGTGTGTGTGCGCGCGCGCTCTGTGTGTGTGTGTGTGTTGTGTGTGTGTACGTGTGTGTGTGTACGTGTGTGTGTGTTGTGTGTGTGTACGTGTGTGTACGCGCGCGCGCGCGCGCGTGTGTGTGTGTGTGTGTGTGCGTGCGCGCACACACACAATGGCAGAATATCGTGCAGCCGGCCTGTGCATGATGCGTGCTCACGCTAATGTATGGCCACAGGGACAGCCCGAAGAGTGAGAGTGCCGTTTGTGCAGTAAATGGGTTCAGTTGGCTGGGGAGAGAGGTGCTGTGTGTGTAGAGGACCAGTGGGGGATCGATGCCAACCAGCCGCGTCCTCTGGAGTCAGATAATGGCGTGGCCTTCGCGTACGGATATGAGGTTAGCTGTGAAATAAGCTTAAAGATTCCATGTGGATGAATGAAGTCACTTAACCCCCACAACAACAGCAACAACAAAAACACACACAAAAAAACAACAAAAACAAACAAATAAAAAACAACAAAAAACAAAAACAAAACACCATCACCACCAACAAAACAACACCAACAAAAAAAGAAACAACAACGACAACACAAAAAACCCCAAACAAACAAAACAAACAAACAACAACAACAACAGCAACAACAACAAAAACAACCTCCCACTCTCTCACTTCATTTGGTTGTATAATTACATTGATATTTCGTTTTCATGGGCAACCTCATGGGTCTCTTTTTGTAACAGCTCGTGCTGTTTAGGAATCTTATTTACACCAGTATATCATTTTAAATTTCAATTGTCTGTAATTATATTGGACAGTCAAAAAATAACAACAACAAAAAAACCCAACAAAAAACAAATGTACAAATGTAATCTCAAATAAGAACAAAAATTATCGTCTAACCTCGCATTTAGTGAAAATATGCTGAACAGAACGCACATGAACACGCACACAGCAAGCAAGCAAGCTGACACACCCACCCACACACACACACACAGACACACTCACACACGCGCACTCGCACCCACGTAAGAACATGCACACACAAACACACAGACACACACAGACTACCACACACACACACACACACACACACACACACACACAAAGTCAACCACACGAAAACGTATCTGCCATTTGGAGCATCTGCTTGGAGAAGTCATGTGAAAAACAACAGGGAGTTGTGATTTCGTTGCATTTGCTTTTTCTTTTTGAACATTGAGCGCATACACATCTTTATAAACCAGGACTCCCCCTCCCTGTCCTAATTTAATATAATGAAAACATGACCTGCTTCATTTAACAAACAAGCGACAAAGTACTTGTCTCTACCATTCTTTCTTTGCTTAATGTATTTGCAAATACAGTCAAACTTGGGAGAAAGGGCGAGAGCGGGATTCGAACCCACACCCTCACGGACTCTATATTGGCAGATACGCGTTCTTAACCACTCTGGCACCTTCCTCTTTCTTGTTGTCAGCATGAGGAGAGAGTGGGGCAGAGCAGTGGGGAAAGTGGAGGGGAGGGAGGCAGGTGGTAGGGAAAGAGAAGGGAAAAGGGTGGTCCGGAAACTATGTATTTGCACAGTGGAAGTGGGTCATGCAGCGAGCGGGACATTACGTGCTGCAGTGCTTACGCTGTCCTGTTGATTGTAGGACCACAGGGACTGCAGGATGACAGAGACTGTTGTTTGCAGTATGTTAGGGTTTGGTTGGATGGGTGGGTGGGTGTTTGGGGAGGGGGGGGGGGCGGGGAAGGGGGGAGGAGGTTTGTCGGGGGTCGGGGTATCTGTGGAATTGCAGGGTTGATCGATCGACAGGAAGTGAATGATGAAATGGTCACCCTGGAAATAAATCGGAGAGTTGACCGCAAAAGAATAGACCACAAGGTCTTTTCTGCATTAATAATTGGTTACATGCGAAACGGTAGGCTTGTTCGAGCTGGATATTGCAGGGTAACACACAGGTTAGTTCTCTTATTCTCACCGTGATCGAGTTAAACTGATGTCCATGAACAGGGACACATTCGAACAAGGGAAGCGCTAGCCCCAGGGAAGGGCACTTTGGCAGACTAACCAGTCACCTGCTACATTACAGTAACCATTGAGAAACGGAAAATCTAATGGAAAACGATCCCTACATTACAAGTTACCATTGAGAAATGGAAAATCTAATGGAAAACGATCCCTACATCACAGTTACCATTGAGAAATGGAAAATCCAATGGAAAACGACCCTACATCATGGTTACCATTGAGAAATGGAAAATCCAATGGAAAACGATCCCTACATCATGGTTGCCATTGGGAAATGGACAATCTAATGGAAAACGTTCCTTACATTACAGGTACCTTTGAGAAACGGAAAATCTAATGGAAACGATCCCTACATCATGGTTAAGGTTACCATTAAGAAATAGAAAATGTAACGGAAAACGATCCCTACATCACGGTTATCATTAAGAAATAGAAAATGTAACGGAAAACGATCCCTACATCATGGTTACCATAGAAATATGGAAAATCTAATGAAAAACGATCCTACATCACGGTTAATGGAAAATCTAATGGAAACGATCCCATCAAAAAGACCTGTGGACAACCCGGACGAGAGGGCCTTCATGGGAAAAGGACAGGCCGGGTGACAAAACTGAACGGAGGGCCTTCAACAACAACAACAGTGACAAATTCTTCAGGGAAAAGGAAACTTCCAACAGCGATGCATATACCTTTAGAGAAACAATACTCTGGTCACCAGCAGAATCACAGGGCAGCAGCGTGTAGGTTCTAATCTGGTTGGCAGCTTTATCGGAACGTAGGATTGACATCTGCTTGCGAGCTGCTGGCGCTACGGTGCAGCAGAAAAAACAACAACAACAAAAAAACAACAACAACAAAAAAACAGAGAGGGTGTGGCTCTGTAATGGAGGATAGTGATGAGCAGCGTGATGGTAATGCCACTTATAAATCAGCATGGAAGATGAAGATAAAAGTTCAAGAGTGAAGTAACAAATTCAAGTATGATAAAACGTAAATGTAACCTACACATTTACTGAATCGATCACTGTTACTAGCCCTTTCTAAAAACCAACAAAAAAAAACAGAAAACAAAAAAACAAAAAAAAACGACCAAAAAAAAAAAAAAAAAAAAAAAAAAAGAAAAGAAAAAAAAAGAAAAGAAAAAAGAATGAAAAAAGCAACAACACCAAACAAAAACAAACAAAAACAACAACAACAACAACAAAGCAAAAACAAACAAAAAACCCCTAACAACTTGTCTTTCTGTTTCCCGGACATTTCTTTTAAAATCCAGAAAATGGATAGAATTGTCCAATGGCTGTATAT
>NC_134876.1:83913673-83933673 GCF_041734735.1 Babylonia areolata
ACTGAAATGTTTAATGTCATTAGCTGTAAAGATCTAGTGACATAGTAGGTACAAATCATAACAAAAATGGTGCAAAACACACACACACACACAGACACACACACACACACACACACACACACACACAGAGAGAGAGAGAGAGAGAGAGAGAGAGAGAGAGAGAGAACTGTGATAAATAAAGTTAAATACATTGATAATGATGGAAAAATCATGGTCTTGGAATAACAAGCAATAGATATCACTATTTCATTTCATCACTTATCTGAGTTATGCGGAATGTCTTTTTAAATAATGTTTAACATGCCATCAGACACTCGTGCACCATTTAAAGCCACCGAAATCCAGGACACACTCAGAAAACCCCCCCCGATCTTTTCCATTTATATTTGTTATCTTGTTCTTTATTCCTTTTCGTTTAGACATTCTATCTTCTTTGTTTCCGTCCATCCATCCATCCCAGTTCTTCGTCCTTTCCTGTTCACATTCACCCCAAGCCCATTTATCCATCCACCCACCCACCTACCGATAAATCCATCCACGTTTCTCTCCACCCAACCCTACTTTCTTCTTGTTTTCATCCATTCCAAACCCACACACCCACTCATCCATCCACCCATCCATCCACCCAGTTCTTCCTTTCTTGTTTACACCCACGCCAAACCCATCCATCCATCCACCCATCGGTCCATCCATCCACGTTTCTCTCCACCCAACCCCCTTTTTCCCCTAGTTTCCATCCACCCCAAACACACACCCGTACCCCCACACCCCCACACCTCCATCCACCCACCCACCCACCGATCCATCCATCCACGTTTCTCTCCACCCAACCCCCTTATTTCCCCTAGTTTCCATCCACCCCAAATACACACACTCACTCACCCATCCATCCATCTATACACCCACCCACCGATCCATCCATCCACGTTTCTCTCCACCCAACCCCCTTTTCCCCCTAGTTTCCATCCACCCCAAACACACACCCACCCACTCATCCATCCATCCATCCATCAATCAATTTCTCCCCCTTGTTCTTTCCTCTTTCCATTCTTTAAACACTCGCAGAGGTTCAGCAGATCAATGCACGCCAAAAGAAGGCTGATCGTCCTATATTTGCCACTCCCCTCCTTAAACCTTTTCCTCCCTGAAGGACTAGACGGGGGAAGAGAGAAGGAAAATATGTTCGGGACTGCGACAGAAGGGGTTGGTGTGTGTGTGTGTGTGTGTGTGTGGTTTATGAGGGAGATAGTGAACGGGGTTGGGAGAGGGAGGGTGGGGAGCGAGGTTTCCAGGGGTTGGGGGGTGGGAGATGTGGTGGTACCAAGTGGGGCGGTGGTTGGTGGTGGTGGGGACGAACAGGGATTGGCCAGGGTGTGTGTGTGTGCGTGTGTGTGTGTGTGTGTGTGTGTGTGCGTGCGTGCGTGTGCGTATATGTGCGTGCTTGCGCGCAAAATTGGGTGATAATATGTGTGTGAACGCGCGCGTATGTGTGTATATGCCCACGCCCGTGCGTATGTGATTTTGTGCAACGGCAGCGCCATTACCGGCTGCCCAGCTCTGCCTGGTCCCTATGCTGTCCAGTGGGCGGTAGTGTGTGGCCGAAGGAAAGGGGAGTATGTGGGGGTGGGTGGTAAAATGGAGGACGGGTAAGATAGCCGCTTGTAGTCAATGGGGCCCGGTTGTCATGGCAACGCATGTATTGGATGCGCCTGGCGTCAATAAGCTGGAGGGGTGGGGGGGTGGGGAGGTTGGAGTGGTGGTGGTAGTGGAGGTGGAGAACAATGGGAGGGAGGGGGGAGGGGAGTGGAGAGAGTGTCCGGGAGGGCAGCCTGATTCGACAGCGTGTCTACTTCAGATCTTCCAAGAGAACTGGTTTGAATAATTTAAAACTGAGAAAAGCGCATACTCCCTCCCTTTCTCCAGCCTTCCTCCCCACCCCATTTACTTCCTCGCTTCTTCCTCCCGCCCCCCCCCCAACCATCGGTCGACTCTACAATGCCTCGTGACTGCGAACCACGGGGTTTTTTGGGGGGTGGGGTGGGATGATGGGGAGGGGAGGGGAGGGGGAGGTGCGGGGATAGGGGGTGTGTGGGGGAGGGGAAGATCATAGATAAGCTTGGACAGCCGTTTCTTTAGATACTGCATGCCGTGTACTCCATGGTTGTAACTTAAAAGAACAAGAGAAGCAAGGCCTTCATGACTCACTTGTGATATGTACTTCATCAAACAAAGGAATTATGGGGGGAAAAAAACAGAACAGAAGAAGAAAGAAGCAGCTGCTATCCTGTCAAGAAGCCTTGTTAAACGTCACTAACCTCTGACGTTCACAGTATGACGTTTTTTTTTTTTTCCAGGACCTTTTTTGACTCACTTGTGTAAACAAAGTGAGTATGTTTTAACCCGGTGTTCGGTTGTGTGTGTGTGTGTGTGTGTGTGTGTGTGTGTATATGTATGTGTGTGTCTGTGGTAAACTTTAACATTGACATTTTCACTGCAAATACTTTGTCAGTTGACACCAAATTTGGCATAAAATAGGAAAAAGTTCAGTTCTCTCCGGTCATCTTGTTTAAAACAATATTGCACCTCTGGGATGGGCACAAAAAAAAGAAGAAAAAAAAAAAAAAAAAGAAGCCGAATTATATGCAAACTGAATTTACTGTTATATTTACATTTTTTTTAATTCTTTAAACTTGGCACTTTGATCTGATATTCTGACACAACAACAAGAGGAGATTAAAAAAAAAAAAAAAAAAAAATCAATTTTGCTAAAAAGAGTATTCATTTTTACCAAATCAAACAACTAGGGGAAACATAGAACGTGGACGCTGCAGGAAAAGAATTCAGACGGAGACCTTTTTTTGTTGTTGAAAGATTGCCTGGCATAAATAACCTTCGACATGAAATCAGGGTGATTTTAAATCAATACCGAAACAAGAGGCAAGGCCTTCAAGACTCACTTGTGGTACACTTTAAAAAAAAAATCCAAGCTTTTTATGTATTGAATATAATTTCAAAATGTAATGTTTAAGATGAGAAAGATCAGTTTAAAGCAAATTAAGTCCCCTAGCATTAATTACAGAGTAATTTCCCTTTTTTTACTAGCTGCACCAAAACGTTTGCAAAATAAATAAAACTTCCATGCTAAGCAAAAGAAGTTCCTGTTTGAACAAAAAATGATAATAATGACTGCTCTTGTTGTTGGGTCAGAATATCAGATCAAAGTGCCAAGTTTAGAGAATACAAAAAAATTAAATATAACAGTAAATACAGTTTGCATATAACTAGCCTTCATTTTTTTTATTTTTTTGTGCCCATCCCAGAGGTGCAATATTGTTTTAAACAAGATGACTGGAAAGAACTGAATTTTTCCTATTTTTATGCCTAATTTGGTGTCAACTGACAAAGTATTTGCAGTGAAAATGTCAATGTTAAAGTTTACCACGGACACACAGATACACACACACACACACACACACACACACAGTTTCAGTTTCAGTTTCAGTAGCTCAAGGAGGCGTCACTGCGTTCGGACAAAACCATATACGATACACCACATCTGCCAAGCAGATGCCTGACCAGCAGCGTAACCCAACGCGCTTAGTCAGGCCTTGAGAACACACACACACACACACACACAGACAACCGAACACCGGGTTAAAACATAGACTCACTTCGTTTACACAAGTGAGTCAAAAAAGAAAAAAATCAAACAGAGGGAATAAAAGAAAACAGAAATCATGTTCCTACTGTACTTTGCATAGAATCTTTAAGAAAACACAGCGATGTTGATTCTGATAGATTACATGGTCAGCCTACAGTTTGATCCTATGAATTGGGATTGTTATTGTCGCGGTGATGTGAAGACGCGTCAGTCACTTCAAAATCTCTGAAATATAAAACCGTGGTAGATTTGGAAGTGCTGCTTGAAAATCACCCAAAACTGACAATACTATTTAACTCTCGTGTTAAAATGTTGTGCCCATACAGCCCACGACCAAACTGATGCAACCTGTATTGTTTGTGATGAAAACCGCCATTGCCTTAAATAACAAACACAAATCATGCTAGTATTTCTTACCTGGGACTTCAAAAACAGGCCTCGTTGCAGACGAAACAACCATTTTCGAAGTTCAAACCGGGAGAAGCCAAAGTGTGACAGAACATCAAATCTTTGTTTTCAACGTCATAAAGTCCATGCAGTTCTTCACCTTGATCTTTATATGACATGTTGACAGGCATCCACTTCTGGCATAAAACGTCAACAGTTGAAAAGGAGAGTGCAAAGACACACACACACACACGGAGAGAATGAACAAAGAAACCAAAAAGATTCATAATGCAGGTAGTATAACCGTCTCTGAGGCTGTCAGCGGAAAACAACTGCTCACCACTGCAAGACCAGACCATGACCACGTCAGTGAACAAGTGTTCACCTCACTGTCCAGCACTGCAGGGAGAAAGTGACCGTTAGCCCACGATGTTTTGTTGTTGTTTTACAACCCCACGCTTTCTCTCTCACACACACACTTTCTCTCAGAGCTGAGCCTTTGTATCTCCATATTTCTCCTCTCCTTCAGTCTCTCCACTGGTTGCCTGTTTCTGATCGAACACACCATAAGCTATCCACTGACTTTTTTTTCTTGCAGTCAGCGGGTCTGACCCAAAGTATCTTTATGAACTCCTCCATATTATCTGTCCTCCGAGTTGCCAGCCCTGTTCTTCTTCTGATAATCGACTTCTCAGGATACCTCACGTAAGAAGTAAGACCAACGGACACATATCATTTTCTTTTCAATCGCCAAAAACGTGGAACAGGCTCCCTGATAACCTCTGACATTCTGACTCCCATTCTTCTCTCAGATCTGGTCTCAAAACTCACCTCTTCCATCAGCAGTAAGTTTCGTTGTGACAGGTCCACTCCTTTGCGTGTGGTTTGTTTGACTATGTGTGTCACTATATGTGTGGCATCGACATGTTTACTGCATATGAATATTCTAAAGTGGATATTTAATTAACTGGAATGAACATTAATTAAAATGGATCGAAAGTTTCTTTCAGTTTCGGCCAGCCTGTTGTCGGACTGGTTCGTGCAGATCTATACATGTTGCAGTGTGCCTGAGGCGATGTCAACGTCTCCTTTAGGGCCGAATTAAAAGAATTTCTTAAATAATCGAGATATGTCAAGAAAACATGACTTGAATGGTGTTATTACCTCAAATACAATTATATTTTATTGCGCTAAAAAGACCCATAGCTTTAGATATTCGATTTGGTCAACTAGTGACGTCAGATGTGGCGTAGCATTGTTTCTTCTTCTTTTTTCTATTACACGACCAACATCGACTTGCCGATGACGCTGTCGTGGTTCATGCATGCTGGGTATTTTCGTGTCTCCATAACCCACCGAACACTGACATGGGTTACAGGTTAGCGTGTGTATTTGATCTTCTGCGTGCGTAAATACACGAAGGGGGTTCAGACACTAACAGGGCTGCATATATGTTGACCTGGGAGATCGGAAAAATCTCGACCCTTTACCAACCAGGCGCCGTTACCGTGATTTGAACCCGGGACCCTGAGATTGACAGTCCAACGCTTAAACTACTCGCCTGTTGCGCCGGTCTGAAATGATCATCCTTGGTTTAATCCCAGTAGCAGGCCTGATGTTGTTTTTTTTATGATACCAAACTTATCAATACAGGACCCATTTTAACGATTTTTTTCTCTCAAAATCTCTCCCCCCTTACAGACTAAAAGAAAGAATTTCCTTTTTGAACAGAAATGATATCATTGGCCGCTGTTGATCGGTGTTGCAATATATTAAATCAAAGTGTCAATTTTTATGAATAAAGATAGAACATGTAACAGTAAATTTATTGTGCAAATAATTTGGCTTCTTTTTAATTTTTTGTGCCCATCCTAAAGATGCATTGTCATGAAAAACAGTATGAGTGGAAAAAAGATAATTTTTCCTATTTTTTTGGTGCCGAATTTGGTGTTAAATGACGAAATATTACCTGAGAAAACGACAATGTTAAAGGTTACCACACACACACACACACACACACAAACACACAGACAACCGAAATCGGGTTATAACACAGACTCACTTTGTTTACACAAGTGAGTCAAAAGTCTGAGTGAATGCCATGAAAACACGTATTTCTCTAAGTGCTGCATATGTGCAATGTGGCCACGACACTCCTTTCTGTTTTGCAATGTAGGCATAAACACCCCTTTCTGTTTTGCAATATGGCCATTAACACATCTTTCTGATTTGCAATGTGGCCGTAAATACCCTTTCTGTTTTGCCATGTGGCCAGGAGGGGGAAAGGACAAGGGTGTCGATATTAGCCAGGTTGCCGGGTTATCAATTGCCATAACTAACTGTTAGTTTTTGACCAGCTGATTGAGATCTTTTGGGGTAGTGAACTCATGTAAGAGTGTGTACATGTGTGTGTGTGTGTGTGTGTGTGTGTGTGTGTGTGTGTGTGTGTGTGTGTGTGTGTGTGTGTGCGCGCGCGCGCGCGTGTGTGATTGCTTGCATGCGTGTATGAGTGTGTTGACTATTGTATGTGTATGTGTGTATGTATGCGGGTGGTTGAGGCTGAAAGGCTGAATGAGAACAATGTGGAACGCGACGTAAATTGTCAGCTCATGTATAATATGCATGCAGATTTTTGTTAACAGTTCCACGTGCATCCCGAGAGTGTACGTGCTGAATTAGGCTAATGCTCTGGAATCACGGCATGCATTTCGCCCTGCAAACATTTGCATACAGGGAAATAAAGGATGCTTGTTTTTCTCCTCTGTCTGTTCTCGCTTTGTGTCTCTGTCCCTGTTTTTCTGTTTCTGTCAAACCTTTCGGTGTTCAGTGTTCAGTGTTCTCTCTCTGTGAGTTTCAGTTTCAGTTTTCTCATGGGGGCGTCACTGCGTTCGGACAAATCCATATGCACCACACCACATCTGCTAGGCAGATGCCTGACAGCAGCAGAACCCAACGCGCTTGTCAGGCCTGGAGTGCATGCATATACATTTGTGTACCTGTTTCAGTGTGGATTTCGTTTTACAGAATTTTGCCAGAGGACAATACTTTGTTGCCATGGGTTCTTTTTTCAGTGCGTCAAGGGAGTGCTGCACACGGGACCTCGGTTTATCGTCTCATCCGAAAGACTAGACACGCTCAGTTTGATTTTCCAGTCAAACTTGGGAGAAAGGGCGAGAGCGGGATTCGAACCCACACCCTTACGGACTCTCTGTATTGGCAGCTGAGCGTCTTAACAATTCTGCCACATTTTCTTTTGTAAGTGAGTTCTGAGTATTTGATCGATAGATAGATCGATCGATATCCATAAATATTTTCACAGAGAGAGAGAGAGAGGGAGGGGGGGTGGAGGTGTGTGTGTGTGTGTGTGTGTGTGTGTGTGTGTGTGGAGGGGGGGGGGGGGGTGGTCAGGAAGGGAAATCATACATCACATTGAAGAATTGAACTTAATACCACACAAATGCATACTATGAAAAAAACGCACACTAAGAAACTTTATAAAACATGTCGTTTTATTTTCAACGGATGAAGGCAGGCAGGCTTATAAGAAAAGAGCAAAGACAAGGAATAACAACAAACAACTAACAGCCCACGAGGTTAACAGTACAACTAAGATGTTTACAAATGAGAGTCCAATAATGGCAGAAGCATCACAGGCAAGAGCAGGCGAATGATTCAACGGCCGCATGTGCGTGTGCGCGTGTGCGTGTGAGCGTGCGTATGCGTCTTGGGTGAAAATAACTCAGTCATGCAAACGATTCAGGAAGCATCGCAAGTCTTGAAACGCTTGGTTAGAAAATACTGGTGTGTTGAAAACATTCCATTACCTCGCAAAGTAAGAGAAAAAAAAACATTAGCAAACACAAGATTATTTTCCAGAAATAAATAAATTACTATTCCCCCTTTTGTCCCCAGCTGCTTCTGTTACACGTTCTGCCACAAACACGTAAACGACGTAGGTCCCACAACTCTTTCTTGAGGTGAAAGCGTTTGTTGTTTCCCTTGCATACAGGAGAAATGAAAGATGTGCGTGGTCCCCAGTGAACCTCACTGGTGAGCTGACTCCGGATCACGACCCCTCACAACAGCGGTAAAGACAATTATAACACTACGCTCAGGACGTACGTGATACGTTCACATTTCGGGTAAGGGAATTATTATTAGTGTGAGGCAAGCGAAAGTATTTTGCTGATATATTTGTGTCTACTATTATTTTCTGGTGATGTTTCGGAGAAATCCTGGTATAGGCAGACGTTTCTTTGAGATGTGGATCACTTTCGCCATACTGTTTTTATTGTCAGAAAAAAAAAAAAAAAAAAAAAGCAAAAAAAAGCAAGCCAGCAAAGTAAGCAATCGAACAAAAATTCGAACAAGCACAAGAGGGAAGGGCTGGGGGAGGACTAACATCACCATAGCCTTGGGAAAAAGCCAGAACCTTACTTTACACTAAAATCATACACAGCCACAGTACAGTACAGTACAGTACAGTACAGGACAGTGCAGTACAGAACAGTTCAGTCAGGTTAACTACTGTTGTACTGACAATAAAATTAAAGGAAAATAGCACTGAAAAAACAACAAACACACGTACATTATGACTGAAGTAAAAATGACGATGTGACAAAATAGACATTATACAATATAACATACATAAAATAATGGTTATCACAGTCATTATCATTGTTATATCATTCATTGATTGTTATCCGGGAATTCGTTGATAATCAGGAATGATTTATATGCTTGCAAATAGTGAATAGTGCAAAATTGTGAATAGCGACACCGTATCATGTAAGATACAATAATCAATTTTGACATTAAGATTCGATCTGTGAAATTAATGGCAATGTACATAGCATTTTCAAACATAATATTCAAAGCTGTATTGATATCATATTTCATGAAAAGCCGCGTTTCGACTAATTGAAAAGCATGACTGTCCGATTCTAACAGGTCGATGACACGTCAAAACTTTTTTTCTTTTGTTTGAGCCGAGCTCACAGATGTGGAAACCACTACAAAACACATAGCCCCACACCAACATCGCCACAGCCACGAAAACAACCAATAAAGTACACACCATGTACACACCATCATCATCACACTCAGCCTCATTCCAACATCACCACAGATACGATATCAACCTATAGATTCACACCAACCTTACCAAAGAAACTTCAAAGCCACGAAAACAACCCACAAAACCTATAACTTCCCAGCCACGAAAGCAACCCACAAAACCTATAATTTCACAGCCACGAAGACAAACCACGAAACACATAACTTCACACCAACATAACCACAGACACGAAAACAACACACAATCCCGATACCTTCACAGCAACACCATGAAATCCACAAAACCAATATCTCAATACAAAAATCAACACAACATCACACCAACACCACCACAATCATGAAAACAACCTACAAAACCTGTAACTTGACATCAACATCATAACAGAAACGAAAACAAACACAACAGCAACAAAAACAACAACAACAACAAACAAACAAACAAAAAACCAACCAACAAATAACCCCACTAAACCTGTAGATCTTCACCAACGTAGCTTCACAGTCACGAAAACAAAACAACCCACAGAACCTATATAACTTCACTGTCACGAAAACAACGAACAAAACCTATATAACTTCACAGCCACGAAAACAGCCCACAAAACCTATATAGCCTCACATTCACGAAAACAACCCACAAAACATATAGCTTAACAGTAACGAAAACAACCCACAAAACCTATATAACTTCACAACCACGAAAACAGACCACAAAACCTGTAGCTTCACAGTCACGAAAACAGACCACAAAATCTATATAGTTTCAGAACCACGAAAACAACCCACAAAACCTATATAACTTTACACAACCCACAAAACCTATTTAGCTTCACAGTCACGAAAACAACCCACAAAACTTATATAACTTCACAGTCACGAAAACAACCCACAAAACCTATATAGCTTCACAGTCACGAAAACAACACACAAAACCTATATAGCTTCACAGTCACGAAAACAACACACAAAACCTATATAGCTTCACAGTCACGAAAACAACACACAAAACCTATATAGCTTCACAGTCACGAAAACAACACACAAAACCTTTATAGCTTCATAGTCACGAAAACAACACACAAAACCTATATAGCTTCACAGTCACGAAAACAACACACAAAACCTTTATAGCTTCACAGTCATGAAAACAACACACAAAACCTATATAGCTTCACAGTCACGAAAACAACACACAAAACCTTTATAGCTTCATAGTCACGAAAACAACACACAAAACCTTTATAACTTCACAGTCACGAAAACAACACACAAAACCTTTATAGCTTCACAGTCACGAAAACTACACACAAAACCTACATAGTTTCACAGTCACGAACACAACCCACAAAACCTTTATAGCTTCATAGTCACAAAAACAACACACAAAACATACAGCTTCACAGTCACGAAAAGAAAGCACACCACAAAACCTATATAGCTTCACATCAACATCACCACAGCCACGAAAACGCACCACAAAACCTATATAGCTTCACATCAACATCACCACAGCCACGAAAAACACACCACAAAACCTATATAGCTTCCCATCAACACCAACACAGCCACGAAAACACACCACAAAACCTTTATAGCTTCACACCAACACCAGCACAGGCACAAAAACACACCACAAAACCTATCTATATAGCTTCACAATAACACAAACACAGCCACGAAAACACACCACAAAACCTATATAGCCTCACAACACCACAAACACAGCAACAAAAACACACCACAAAACCTATATAGCTTCACATCAACATCACCACACCCACGAAAACACATCACAAAACCGATATAGCCTCACATCAACACAAACACAGCCACGAAAACACCACAAAACCGATATAGCCTCACATCAACACAAACACAGCCACGAAAACCCACAAAACCTATATAGCCTCACATCAACACAAACACAGCCACAAAAACACACCACAAAACCTATATAGCCTCACATCAACACCAGCACAGCCACAAAAACACGCCACAAAACCTATGTAGCTTCACATCAACACAAACACAGCCACAAAAACACACCACAAAACCTATATAGCCTCACATCAACACCAGCACAGCCACAAAAACGCACCACAGAACCTATATAGCCTCACATCAACATCACAACAGCCACGAAAACACCACAAAACCAATATAGTTTCACATCAACACAAACACAGCCACGAAAACACCACAAAACCTATATAGCCTCACATCAACACAAACACAGCCACGAAAACACCACAAAACCTATATAGCCCCACATCAACATCACCACAGCCACGAAAACACCACAAAACCTATATAGTTTCACATCAACACAAACACAGCCACGAAAACACCACAAAACCTATATAGCCTCACATCAACATCACCACAGCCACGAAAACACCACAAAACCTATATAGTTTCACATCAACACAAACACAGCCACGAAAAAAACCACAAAACCTATATAGCCTCACATCAACACCAGCACAGCCACAAAAACACACCACAAAACCTATGTAGCTTCACATCAACGTCACCACAGCCACGAAAACACACCACAAAACCTATATAGTTTCACATCAACATCACCACAGCCACAAAACCTATATAGCCTCACATCAACATCACCACAGCCACGAAAAAACTCCACACAAACTATATAGCTTCACATCAACAACACCACAGCCACGAAAACACTCCACACAAACTACACAGCCTCACACCAACACCACCACAGCCACGAAAACACCCCACACAAACTACACAGCCTCACACCAACACCATCACAACCACGGCCAGCACCAGAACCTTGAGGGCCAGCAGCGGACTGCAGACGCCACAGGTGGCCCGACACGGAGGCATGGGCATCGCGACTTGGGCGAAGTCTGCAGCGCTGTAGTCCTTACATTCTTTGGGACTGGAGGGAGGCGTGCAGTCGTTCTTGTCCTTGAACACGTAGCCGTCGGGCCAGCCAGACTGGGACAGCACCGTCCACACGGTCAGGTTTTTGATGTCTGGGAGGTAGCAGCAGTAGTAGTCGGTGCCAGTACCGTTAGAGGACGCCTCGGCGTAGGCCAGAAAGTGGGTGCGCCATTGGCCTGTGCATTCCACCAGGTCTTCGGGGCCTAGGAGTTCGTGACCTGTGGGGAAGGGCGAGTTGCTTTATTTATTTATTTATCAATTCATTCATTCATTTGTTTATTTATTTATTTTAGTTAGTCCATCATTTATTCATCTGTATGTTATATATCCGACCATGACTTCGGGGCTTAGAACTTTGTGACCAGTGGGGTAGGGTTCAATCAATCAATCAGTCAATCAACCTATCTATCTGAGTTTTCGTTTAATAGTTATTCAATCATTTATTACTTGTTTATCTATATATTAATTTTGGGGTCAAAGGAAGGAAATCTGTTGTTCAGTTTTTACGTGTTGGTTGGTTGGACTCTTACGTTCTTTCTGTGAAAGTATCAAATTCTATGTTATAACACAGTTGTCTAAAATTGTCGTTGTGGGGTAGGGTGTGGGTGTGGGGGTCGGGGGGGGGGGGGGGGGGGGGGGGGGGGGGGGTAATGCCAATGGGAGGGTTGGGGTTAATGCCAATGGGAGGGTTATTCCAGTCGGGCATGTCTTCTGATTAATCTGTGTGTCATGTCTCCTGATTATGAAATTATACCGTCTTTGTCATGTCTCCTGATTAGAACAATATTTGTGTCATGTCCCCTGACGATATACTGTCTTTGCCATATCTTCTGATTATGAACTCTCTGTGTCTGTCTCTTGCCCTCTTTCGTTTCTGTCTGTCTTGTCTCCCTTGCGTATATACACACGTAATGTATACGGTGTGTGTGTGTGTGTGTGTGTGTGTGTGTGTGTGTGTGTGTGTGTGTGTGTGTGTGTGTGACAATGAAAGATGTGAACGTGAGAAGCAAGCGTTGGTATGCTAATGTACGTTTGTGTGTGTAAGTAATCAAACAAACAAACAACCCCCCCAAAAAACAACAACAACAACAACAACAAACAAACAAAAATCCCCAAAACAAACAAACAAACAAACAAACAACAACAACAACATGAAAAAAAAGAAGAAGAAAAGAAATAAGAACTGATGCACTGCTTTCGACATTCCAGCCGGCATCTATTTTTACACACACACACACACACACACACACACACACACACACATACAGAGACAGAGAGACAGAGAGAGAATGTGTGTGTGTGAGTGATACTCGACCATAGGGGTTCAGTGTCGTTAAAAATCGCCTTGGGGAACTGTGGACAGCACTCAACAAATAAATCATTATCACTGTTATTGGCACGTACCTGAAAAACGCAGAAAGACGAAAACGAAGACCACCATGAGCAGAAAAGCGAAAAGCGAAACAACCAAGGCCAGTAAAAAACAGCGGCGACGTCGGAGACGCCGAATCATCTCCCTTGGACTATCCCGCGGCTCTCCCTTTGTAGGATCTTCGTTCTCTTTGTTGATCTGCATCACAAATAGTAATGAAACTAAACTAAACTAAATTCATAGAACAAAGAAAGAAAGAAAGAAACAAACATAAAAAAACAAAAACAAAACAAAAACAAAACAAAAGGCAACAACACGAGAACACACACAAAACAACAAAAACAACAACAACAAAACAAAAACAAAAAAACAAACAACAAACAAACAAACAATAACAATAACAACAACAACAACAACAAAACAGAACCCGCAATGTAAAGAACAGACTAATTCATCTGTCAAGAAAAAAAAATCAAATTACAACAATAATCATTAATCGGTTGTCAAATTCAAAACGTGACAATCAAGAAAAAAAATAATTGAAAGACAGAATATAGAAGGGACGACGAGGAGAAGGAGGAGGGAGAGAAGAGGGGTGTGGTGGTGGGGAGACACATATATATGATATACAATGTATTAACCCACCCAAAAGAAACAACAAACAAACAATCACACGCTCTGAATGTACCTTGTTGGATGAAAGACAACCGCAGCATGTGTTTCTCTTTCTTTTCTTCGTCTTCAGTGGATCCTGGGGAAAAAAAAAGAAGCAAGAAACTGTTTCAGAAAGAATGTACTGCACATACTTTTTCAGTCATTCCCACTAGCTCTTCTTGCGGGATTGTGTTGTATTATAGAGTATTGTATTGTATGGTATAGTATTGCATTGCATCGTGTCGTGTCGTATTGTATTGTATTTCTCTGTGTGAAATTCGGGCCGCTCTCCAGCGCCACCTCCTATTTTTTCTTTCTTTCTTTTTTTTTTTTTTTGGCTTTAAGTATATACTGGTCATTTTGCTATCAAAGTGTTTTTTTTTCTTCTGAATTTCGCCAGGGACAACCCGTTTGTTGTCGTGGGTTCTTTAACGCGCGCTTAGTAGAGTACGCTGCACACCACGGGTCGGGTCCAGTCAGAGTATTGTCGGGAAGGGGGGAGTAAAACCCCGGTCTGTACATGGAGTTCGAACCCATGGACACTCGTTTCCTTGTCGGGCATGTTACCACTTGGCCACCTGTCCACCCCAGTCTTTCCATCCAACTCGTACCAAGAAATGAGATGGTTTCATTCGGAAATACATATATATATATATATATATATATATATATATATACACACACACATACACAGATACACACACACAGAGATACACACGCACAGACACACACACACACACACATACATTCACACACACACACGCACACACACACACCCAGAGATACACACATACACACACACACACACACAGACATACACAGACATATTCATACACACATGGATACACAAAAACACACACACACACACACACACACGTGGATAAACATCACACACAGACACAGGCACCCACACACACACACATAGAGATTCACTACCCCCCATCACAAACAACCACAAGCACTAATCACTACAATCACCAACCTCTATCCATACCATTACAACAAACCACCACACAAGTCACAAACGAAGAAACACACACACACACACCGCCACCACCACCACCACTATCATCACCACCCACAGAAGGCCGAACTTAACACATACCTGATTAGAACAGGAGAGAGAGAGAGAGAGAGAGAGAACACGCTCTAGAAATATTACAGGTGTACAACTCTGAAAATATCAAAGACGTGCAAATAATTTTGTTGAGGAACAGAACATTCTAATGAACACAGGTAGTGTGTGTTTGAACATAAAAAATGTACTGGGTATCTGTATATTTGGACAGAGAGAGAGAGAGAGAGAGAGAGAGAGAGAGAGAGAGAGAACCTTCGTTTTAATTTTAAGTCAGAGCACTAGCAACAGTTCCCCCTTGCTTTGAGGGGGGCATGGTAGTGCAAGTTTGAACAAAGTCGTGGTTTTTCATGATTTTTTGTTTTGACAATTTTCGACTCTTCAAACCCAAAGCCCAAGAACATACCATTGAGCCCAGAAATGACAAAATGAATGGACTCTTTTTGCTGACTGTGTCTTCATGTTTTTTCTTTTCCTGTTTTCTCTGTTTCACTATTTTGGGTTAGTTAGCTGTTTCAAATAGCTGCTACATAAAAACTGGCTACAGTTACAGGTTTGGGATTTTGCCCATTTATTCTGCAATGTATGATCTTTATTTTGTGCAGACCAGTTTTGATCAACTTGTCAAGACGATGTTATTTCAAGCATAATTTGAAAAAAACAAAGTGTGTTTAAAGTCATTTTAAAAAAAGTCATTAAAAAATTCAAAAATAGGTGCTAGGAGTTTCTTATTTGGAGGAAAGATGAAACAAATGATAATATAAAATAAAAAAGAAAAACAAAACTAAATATCTTGAATAAAACAAAATTTTTAAGCATTTGAATTTATTTGTTTGGCGGCCATTTTGGATGCGTTTCTATAAGGACTGGTGGTGAAAGTGAACAAAAACGTTTTTTTTTAAATTATTTTTTTAATACACTTTTTAAACAATTCACTTTGAAACCAACACAAAACTGACCAATATTACTTAAAAGAATGCATGCTGATTTGTACTGACATGTCCCCATTAAGAATGGTCACCACCACGACGACACCACCTACCTTACGGTCCATCTTTTTCCGCCATTTCTCATAGTCCTCCCGGTTGGTCAGCTGAGGCTGCCATTCGTAACCCACACTGCCCCCCGCTGCCGCTGCACCCCCCCGGGGGGTTCCCCCCGAACCCCCTCCGTCCGTCCCATCCGCTACTGGACCCGTCTCCTTCTCCCGCTTGCTGTAGTAGCTGACGGGCCATTCCAAGGCACCGCTGGAGATCGGCATCGTCTGTCAGTGGTCAGGATGGGGCAGCGAGGAGGGGGGGTCCAATCGGTCGGTTTGGTTTTTTGCTGTCTGCTTGTCGTGCTTGGCTGTTGTTGTTGTTGTTGTTGCTGTTGCTGTTGCTGGCTTGTTCAAAGAAACAAGAAAAAAGATACTTACTTGTCAAAATGTTACACACACACACACACACACACACAAACGCACAAGCACAAGCACATCAAGCAAAAAAAAAAAAAAAAAAAAAAAAAAAAAAAAAAAAAAAAATCACCTATTTTACTGAAAAACTTTCAGTTTCAGTTTCAAGAGAAATGCCAGAGCATGCGGTACTGATCCTTATACACTGCACCACATTTGCTGTTAAAAAAAAAAGAAAAAAAAAGAAAAAAAAAAAAAAGGAAAAAAGAAGAGTAAAAAAAAAAAAAAAAAAAAAAAAAAGCACAAAAAAGAGCAAACACACAAAAAAGGGCAGCGGATGCCTGACCTTCGCATAAAGCCAACACGCTGATCAGGCCTTAAAATTACAAAAACAAAAAGAAAACAAGGAAAGGAAGAAAAGAAAGAGCCGAAAAAAAACAACAGCAAAACACACACACACACACACACAAACACACACACACACACACGAAACAAAAAAACAAAAACAACAAACAAATAGATAAACAACAAACGAACAAATGATTTAAAATTCCGGTTTCTATTCAGGGGGGGTAGAAACAAACCTTTGTTGACCCGTTAAATCGTTTTCGTTAGAAATTATAATGAATGGGTTCTGACTGACCTCGACAAAAACAAAAAACAAAAACAAAGCGCATCTCACTGAATTGAGTGGGTTAAAAAAGAAAAAGAAAAAAAAAAGAAGCTAATACTTTTTTTTCATGTGAATTCGCCTTGCATGCGTTTGGGGGTCAATGCTCGCTGGCTCCTGGTCAGTTCACAGTGCTAAATCTTTTGTACATTGCTAATGCATTGGGTTTTTCCACCGTTTATCTCTCATCCAAATGCACGCTGTCTCTATACCGATCAGTTGGTATGTTAATTGTCGTTAATTATCAGCACAATGCCAAATGTGTTTCACGTTTCCTACAGATTACATTAAACATGTAGCCTAATAGTTTCATGTACCTCGACGGGATTTTCTGAAACGGAAACATGTAATGTGTATTGTCTTTTTTTTTTTTTTTAATATTGAAATTTTGCGGTTGTCTGTCGTATCGTACGGAAGGTAGGAGGTTGTTTCGTGGTGGTGATGGTTTCTTGTTCGATCGTTTTTATTCGTGGACTTTTTTTCGTTCTCTTTTTTTCCCCCTGTTTTCTTCTTTTCTCCAATTCTTTTGTTCTTAATTTCATTTTGTTTCTTTTCTTTATTTTCATCTTACTCCCCCTTCTCCTCCTGTCCCTGCTCCACCTTATCTTTCTCCTCCTATTATTCGTCGACATCTTAGTCAATGGCAGAAGCATGGCGATAGTTCTCAAAGCAATCACAATCAGCAACACACACACACACACACACACACACACACACACACACACACACACACACACACAGAAACACACACAGACACACACACACACAAACACACACACACACACACACACACACACACACACACACACACACACAAGACCGAGAAACACGTTCGACGTTCAAGAAAAAAATAACAACACAAATTTTACAATCTGCTAAAGAAAAATAGAAATAATCATCAAGACCGGACTCACACACACACACACACACACACACACACACACACACACTCTCACTCACTAACCCACACACACCAGGCCTAGAGACACGTCCAAGTACACAGGGATACACAAATCTTACTTTCTGCGCAAGAAAAATCCTCAAGCCCAGATAGGCAGTGCCAAATGCGTTGCCTCTGTTGTGTGACGATCAACACTATTTATACAGCAGCGTTCGAATCACTCTTCCTTGGGTGCCGGATCTACACGTAATCAGGAGGCTATACTGCGCAAAGAGAGTTGCGCATCTTTATACAGGATCAAGAATCAAGAAAATCTGATACTTTGACACATGTTGGAGCAAGGGTGACAACATGTACATGTTGTAAGTAATGCTCGTTTGTGTAGGTCAAGTGAGTATATTTCATTTGGTAATTTAGCAAGAAATGTATCGTTTTAAGTATCAGGTTTTTAGAGATGAATTCGATGACAAATTAAAAAAAAAATCGCACAACAATCTTCGCAATCTTTATGATGAATGTTCCAAATTTCAAACATATTCTTTTCCCTGGCTTGAATGAATTATAACTATTGAAAACAAAATTCATGCTTTATGTATTTTCTTGTAAAAACAACAACAATAACAACATTATTTCAAAGATCATTGAATCGTGGACGTTCTATTCCAAAATAAAACTCATTTCCAACCACACCCACCACAGTTACGGCAAACATGCAATGTTTGTGGAATGTTACGAAGATTAGGAATTTCAGCCGAAGGAACTGTTGTATCTGAATTGGAATAGAGATGTCACTGAAGCTGAAAGCTGCATATTTCAAATTCAGATTTGATTTTAAAAAGCTAAAAACATCAACAACGTATACTTTTTTGGCTCCACACTACACCGGCTACACGAGACTACACCAGACTACACTAGACTAGTCTACACTCCACTCCACTTCACTCCACTACACCATCATAGATGGTGTGTGTGTGTGTGTGTGTGTGTGTGTGTGTGTGTGTGTGTGTGTGTGCGCGCTGCACTATGATGCAACATGCTACACTACACTACACTACAAATTTCGGTTTCATGAAGAACACATTCACCAACTGTATGCACACACAAATATTTCGCCAGTATATACCTGTGTATTTACGCCCACCTGAAACCAGTACAAATAGCTCCTTTCACTACTTCAACCCACTGATAACTCTCCTGTACAGAGAAAGTGCGGGCCACAGACCCCAGAAAGACTGAACAGATTTATCAGGACAAACTCACATTTAAATGGCAGTCCAGCTTTGATAAGGCATGAGGGCTTTGGCCTTTTGACAGACAGTCACTGAAATTACACTGGCCATGTATTTTTTTTTTCTTCAGGAGGGCGTGGATGGGTTGGGACACTACACTACACTACACTACACTACACTACACTACACCACACCGCATTGCATTACACTACGCTACACTACACTACACTACGCTACACTACACTGCGCTACACTACACTGCGCTACACTACACTACGCCACACTACGCTACGCTACACTACGCATCACTACACTACGCTACACTACACTACGCTACTCTTACACTACACTACGCTACATTACACCACTATGGATGGTGTGTGTGTGTGTGTGTGTGTGTGTGTGTGCGTTTGATTTACTTGAATAAACTTTTGATCTGATAACATATCTAACGCAACCAAACAAAATCAAATCCTGTCACATAACATTTCTCCCAGCAAGTTTTCCCAGCTCTGCGTAACTCAAGTAACAGTGGATAAGCCTCTCGTTATCCATACAATTGTTTGAACTAGTTCTTTCATTACAATACATTCATCGGACATTTAGTCGATTTTGTAACTCGTGGTTGTTGATAGTAAAGCGACGTCATTTGGTAAAAGCAAA